>NW_006408795.1:2922496-2927726 GCF_000296735.1 Chrysochloris asiatica | reverse complement strand
TTAGGACTTTTTGAGGAACATTCAAATAATGTGCAGCATCATTATTCTTTGTTTCTGGTAAAGTGAGTAATAAATAAGTAAAGTTAATCTAGGCCCTATGTCAGGCAGCTCCAAATGTCTAGAGAAATAAATTTTTTATTAAAAAAGTAAATTGGAAAGATGTTTACACTCATCCAATTTCAATTTTTCACTTTTCAGTTGTAAAGATCCTAGCTAGCCAGATAAATACCACTCAGAGCATTCTGAATCCCCTGGTAGTCCTGGCCTTATGTCAGTATTTTAAATATTTACATCAATAATAAGATACAAGAGGTAGAGTGGATAGATAAGAAGAGAAAGACTAGGAGAGGCTTACGCCAATAGATGGGATATGATTGGTCTAATCGGTGAAAATCTTTGAATTGGAAAAGATCTCAAAGGTTATTTAGTACAAACATCCTGTTTTATAATTGAGAAGATGAGGACTAGAGGGAGAAAGTGACTTGTGAATACTCACAGAACCAGTTAGTGTGCAGACCCAGGAGCAAGTCTCAAAAATCTTGAACCCTGATTTATTGTGTTTCATGAGTATGAACTAAAGTTCATCACTGACATTTTTGTGTTTGCATGCTCAATAGCTAACACCCCATCCCTTCAGTAATGACATAAGAATTGCAATTGGTATTCAGAATGAGGTACGGTAAAGGGGCACCACAGAGACTAACAGACTTTGAGGCTTTACCAAGTTGTAAGCGCAAGAGCAGTGAGAGGATACTCCAAGGAGGATTCCAGAAGAACGGAGAGGGGGAGCAGAGGGGAAACATGCACCTTGAGTCACTCTTCCATTTTCTGATGCAGATTTCCTCAATAGATATTTGGAGGAGGGTGGGAACGAATTCTTGGCAATAATCCCTCATCTGCAGTTTACTAGCTGAGTTTGTGTTCTCTTTCCTGCTCTGTGTGCTTGTAGCTTTGCACTAGTTCCACCTACTTGCCAAAATGTCCTTCTAAATCCATTGGATGCTTATTTTTAATTTAACCTTAATCCTTTTGGATCAGTCATGGTGCAGGCAATCAGACTTACAACACAGGGGAAGTCGCTGACCCTAAGGGGAGGGACTCTCAGGGCACTCTAGCTCTACTAGCTGTAATGGAACTTGAAGACACAGTCCACACAAACTGCCCATCCTCTTAGTCCTTCATATTAATTCATGTCTTCACTGACTATCTTTTGAGTGCCTAGCACATACAACATGCTCTGCTTTACTCTGCTCCCTTATCTGAGGGATAAATGAGTGAATAAAATCGTCCCTCAAAGTCGAATTTAGCAGTTCAAGAAACCATGGGCACTGGAAACAGAAAGGAATTGGAAATTGGAGTTGGAAAGATCATGGGACTTGTTGGAGTCAGAGAGACTACAGGAACTGGAATTGAAAAGACCTGTGTTGGGCTATGTAAGATAATGTCCGTCTTAGGCTGGATTCTCTAGAGAAGCAAAACCAATGAAGCTTATATATGTATGTATCTAAATGAACATCTACATCTAAATCTGTAACTTTTTCTCAAGGAAGTGGCTCACATGACTGTAAAGGCTGGTAAGACCCAAGTCTGTGGGTCAGATATCAGACAGAAGGCTTCCCTTAATCACACAGCTGCAGGAGTTGATAAATCCAAAGTCATCAGATCAGGTGGCAAACCACTGGATCACAGGATGAGACACTAACAATCCCAAAATTAGTAAGCCATAGGTATAACAGGTCACTGGCTCAATTTCTAAGAATCAGCAGACAGACGATGGATGATGAGCCAGATGCAGGATCCAGAGTGAGCAAAGAGCCAGAGAACTTTACCAGATGTCCATATTGGATGCACGCCACACGCACGAGGAAACTCCCTTTCAACTGACTGGCTGCTTATAGCAGATCTCATCATGAAAGTGATTACATTGTATCAGATTTGATCATGAGTAATGACTACATCATTACGTAACTCCTAAGGTACCTCATAACTGCAAAATCAGTGGGAATTGTGTCCCGGCCAGGTTGATGTACAACCTTAACCAATGCAACACCCAAAGCATCAGTCCAAGACCTGATAAGAAATATGACCACCAAGTACTAAGAAGTAACTTCAGCATCCCAGGTAGCCAGAAAAGGATGAATCACTGTGTGTAAATGCATGAAAGGGGAGTGAGTTGGAGTCAGACTGTGGAGCAAAGTGCAGGGTTTGGACATTCCTTAGGACTAACTGGGAACCTTGAAAGGCCTGGAGCAAGTCAGTGACATAATCACATGGCATTCTAGAGAGTTCATCCAGCAGCTGCACAGGGTGACCTGGGCATAGGAGGCAGTGTGAGTACATGAAAAACAGGAACCCATAGCCTTGCTCAGGTAGGAGGTAATAAGTATGCAAAGTGAGTTGCTTGGGGTGAGGGGAGATGAAGTGCCAGGAACAGAAAGAACAGATGATATAAAAAGTAGATAAGGAATTTCTTCTAAGAATATTTTACCTATAAATTTGCATCTAAAAATAATATTAGGTATGTATTGTTGTTGTTAGGTGCCTTCGACTCAGTTCTGACTCATAGCGATCCTATGAACAATAGAACAAACCACTGCCTAGTCCTGTACCATCTTCAAGATTGTTGTTACATAGTGTGTATATATGAGTTTGCGTGTAGTCATTAGAATATAGTTAAGCATAAGTCTAATGATTTTATAAATAGAAACTCCTATATTCACATACATATATATGCATACACATTTGTAGATGTGTATGCATATATATGAGAGGGCTTCAAAAATTTCATGGAAAAATTAATCCAAAACTAATGGAATTTTCCCACAAACTTTCTGATACCCCTACATATATATGTATATAAGAGGGGGCTTCAACAAGTTTGTGGACAAATTTCATTATCGGGGTGGTTTTTTTTTAAGGTTTTTATTTTGGATTGAGTGAAAGTTTACAAGGCAGATCATCAGTTTTACATTCAACAAATCATACACCTTGTTTCATTACAGTGAGTATAATTCCCTCCATGTACCATCAGTTAACAGTATTTTTGCCTATTCCCTTTAGCTCTTTGAAATACAAAACAAAACAAAAAACCCACCACTCAAGCATATATAATAATTTACACCACCAAAGGGCACATTCTGCTAGTCTGCCTCCCGGCCCCAGCTGCTCCCTCTCCCCATGTCCCCATCTCTGCCTCTATCTCTGGTGTCACTGCTTCTCTGGAAAAGGTCCCACATTCTACTTGTGCTCTTCTCCCTTGATAGTCCTAGGGTCCTCTGTTTCTGGACTGTAAGATTAACTATATTCCCATTTTTGTTACAAAACTTGTACCTTTACAATTGTGAGAGTCTCAATTAGTCATGATAACAATTACTCACTACCAATTCATAAGAAGTTTATCCCCATCTCTTTTAACTAGACCCATCTAGACAAGATGAAAACTATTTCAGTGGGGACTATTTCTTCACCCACACACTATTAAACTAAACTCCCCCTTGAAACCTTGTAAGCCAGTCAATTCATGCCTTTATCATCCCCTCATTTTAGGTAGCCAAGGTCTAAGTTGCCCATCCCTATCTACCCTGTGTCCAGAGGGGATAGCATTGATACTTGATGTGAAGACTCCTTCCCTTTATGTTGGTATTTAGAGTTACTACCTCCATGAGTATAGGTCAAGTTCATCAAATTGTAGCAATTTACACTCATTTCCTTTATCAAAATTTGTTTTGTTCTTTTTTCTTTTTTAATGTTCCTCTAGTTGAGCTCCAATTATCAAGCCATCAAGGCTAGGTCAAATGGGTACTTGTCTTCAATTTTGGGTGTTCTTGTACAACTCCTCTCACTTCATATCAGCTGGATGCTTCACTCTCAGTTCTAGCCCTCTGTGGCTATGTCCTTGTCCATAGGGTCAAGTGTCCCCAGGTCTCAACACACTTTGGATCAATCATTCCTTCCTCTTCTCTCTCTCATCTCCAGGTCAATGGGAGTCTATGGAACGTGGTTGAACTCAGTCTACTTCTTCATTGCTTCCTTTCCCCCTCTTCCACTTACCAATTGATCAACATCATTATCATTTGAGTTTTTTCACAAAATTTTTAATCTCCTCATATGTATTTATAGCACTGGGCCACTAACCAGAAGGTCAGTAGTTCAAACCCACCAGCCACTCCTTGGAAACCTATACAGGGTCACTATAGATCAGAATAGACTCGACGGCACTTAACAACAAGAACAACCCTTCCTTGAAGAATTCTGTGCTTGTAAATTTAGACCAGGTCAAAATGGAAGTTTTGGCATCCTCAAGAGGCTCAAAATTGTGCTCCTTTAAAATATTTTCTTAATTTGGGGAACACAAATAAATCTGAAGGGAGGCAAGGTCAGGGCTCTAGTGTGGATGAGGTAAGGTTTTCCAATGAAATTCTCACCAGAATATTGTCATGGTGGAGAACAATTCCTTGGTGAAATTTTCCTGACCTTTTTCTCACCAAGGCACTTTTCAATTTTCTTAAAACTTCTTTATAGGAAGTTCCGTGATTGTCCTGTGTTGCAAAATCAATCAAGATCATCGCTTTGTAATCCCAGAAAACAGTCCACTTAACCTTCTGAGCTGACCTCCCTACCTTTAACTTACTGGCCCAGCAGATCCTCTAAGAAGCCACTGCTTTGATTGGACATTTAATTTGAAGACACCCTAAAGAGACTAAGGAGTCCTGATGTGGTGCTATAGAATAAGTGCAGTTCAAACCCACCAGCTGCTCCTCAAAAAACCTTATACAGGTGGCTATGAGTGGGAACCAACTTGATGGTATTTAACAATAACAAAATGAGACCAAGACAAACGTATAACAGATCATTTATCTGCAGCCATCCACTGATCACAGACATATGTTTAAACACATTTAGTTTGGAATAAACCTGTGCATGTAGCAATGGGAATCCTAATAGTAGTACTTTTTTACTTACATGTATACACGTGATCATATGCTGTCCTGTCAATTCCAATGCAGCAACCCTATAAGACAGACGAGAACTGCGCCATGGGTTCCCTTAGCTATAATCTTTTCTCTTTTTTTTTTGTTAATTCTTTTTTTTTTTTATTTTATTTTTAAAGTTTTATTGTGAATTATATGGTAGTTTACATGAGAGAACTTTAGTTTCACATTCATTCCATCGTCTATCATCTCATTGCCATGGTTCCAATCCCATCCATGCATCATCAACCAGCCAAAGG
>NW_006408795.1:2823358-2911781 GCF_000296735.1 Chrysochloris asiatica | reverse complement strand
ATAAACAAAACCAAAGACCCATTGCTGTCAAGTCACTTTAGACCCATGGTAACATTATAGAACATAGTAGAAAAATGACTCAAGATCATTCGCCGGGGGGGGTGGGGGGGTGTGTGCAAACAAAAATGAAATATTATTGTGTGTTGTCATGTCAATTTCCACTAACTGTGACCTGTTGTTGTTTTTGTTAAGTGCTGTGGAGTTGGTTCCAACTCATGGTGACCCTCTATAGGGTTTTTGAGAGTAGCTAGTGAGTTTGAACTGACAACCTTGTGATTAGCAGTCTAGTGCTTATCCTACATGCTATGCCAGTTCATAGTGACCCTAGATGACACAATAGAACTTGAAAAACATTGGGTTTCCAAATCTGAAATCTTTAAGGAAGCAGACTGCCACATCTTTTTCCCACAGAGGAGCTGATGTGTGTGAACCACTGATCTTTCAGTGAGCAGCTAAGTGCTTAAGCATTGTACCACCTGGGCTCCTTGAGACCTATGAAGGATAAGAAAATTTCCAAGGTCATATAACTGGGTTGTAAACCAGGCAGTATAGTTCCAGAGTTTATACTACTACATTATAGGTGACACTGATGATAAGCACTGGACTGCTAACAAATAGTTCAAACCCACCAACCACTCTTTGGAATTCCTATACAGAGTCACTATGAGTTGGAACCAACTAGAAGGCACTTAACAATAACAACAACATAGTGAACAAAGACATGGCTAGTGAAACCACATGCATGAAGAAAATTTAAACTGATGCCTTTTCCAAGCCATAGATGTGGAGAAAATATAAGAAAAACCTATGTGAAAAAGGACCCGTATTCAGGATATATTAAAAACAATTAAGACTCCATAATAGATAACCACCCAATTTTTTAATGGTGAAAGATTTAATGAGAAAATTTAAAAGATATACAGAATCATGAAATATACACAAATATCTATGAGCACACGAGAAATTGCTCACCATAATTATTCAATTGTTGGTATTGAATAAGTTGGTAAGTGCTGTCAAGTCAGTTCTGACTTATAAAGACCCCCTATGGGTTTTCTAGTAGCAGCTGGTGGGTTTGAATCACCAACCTTGCAGTTCAGAATCAACTCGACAGCACTTAATAACAAAAGAAAATGCATTTATGTATGTGATTTTTCTTTGAAATGCATAAAAACACAAGATTAACTAATCTGAGGGAGAGCTAGACAGATACATGAAGAGCAAGTAGAGTAAAATGTGAATGGTAGAACCTGCATTGGGAATATATGGATGCTCACTGTAAATATCTTTAAACTTTTCTTGTTTTGTATAATTTTATATTAAAATGTTAGAAAAAAATTGATGCCTTTCCCACTTTGTAGCATGAGAACTCTATGACATTAGAAACTTAGTTTTTTCATTATAAAGAACTGCATAGAGAAAAAAATGCTATATTCATCTAGAAATCACCGGGTCTCTTAGGAGAAAAATCACAAACAAATATATTTTATTTTCTTGTTAGGTGCCATTGAGTTGATTCTGAACTGCAAGGTTGGTGGTTCAAACCAACCAGCTGCTCTCACACAATCTCCTTTTCTTAGACTTAAGTTCTTTTAATAAGTGAGTAAGTCAAATTGTATTGCTACAAAATCATAGAAGCCTTTATTAAACAGAAAGATAAAAAATATGAAGCTTCTGTTTATCTACACATTATCTATCCTCCTTCAAGGTCTACACACTTCTGAAGGTGGTGTTTCCATCTCTCTAACCCTTCCTTGAGGAATTCTGTACTCTTGGATTTATCTCATATCAAATCGGTAGTTTTGGCATCCTTGAGGAACTCAAATTGTGTTCCTTTGAAATGTTTTTATTTTATTTTATTTTATGTATGTATGTATGTATGTATTTATGGAACAAAACAAGTTTGAAGAGTCAAGGTCAGGGCTTTAGGATGGAGGGGGTAAGATTTCCCAAGGAAATTCTCATAGGACAGCTCTTAATGTCCTCCAAGAATGAGCAGGTACATTGTCATGATGAAAAACAATTCCTTGGCATAACTTTCTTGTCAATTTCCTCACCAATGCAGTTTGCAATTTTCTTAAAAGTTCTTCATAATAAGCTCCCATGATTGTCCTGTGTCTTTTGAGAAAATTTATCAAGGTTATCCCTTTGGAATTACAAAGAAAAAGTCTCCATTACCTTCTGAGTTTATCTGTTTGCAAACTAAACTGGTCCGACAGATCCTCTTGAAACTCACTGTTTTAATTTAACTAGTCTAGCAGATCCTCTTGAAAGCCATTATTTGGAATGGACTTCTTTTTTCTCTCCCCAGAGATACCCTAAGAATACTAAGATAAGTGTATTACTGAAACAACTTGTCTGCAATCATCCACTGAGGTGGTTATGTGCTGTGGAGTTGGTTCTGATTCATAGTGACCCTGTACAGTGTTTCCAAGACTGTAAATCTTTACGGGAGCGAGCAGAAAGCCTCATCTTTCTCCTGCAGAATAGCTGGTAGTTTCAAACTGCTGACCTTGCAGTTCACAACCCGGTTCGTAACCATTAGTCATGTTTAAACAAATTTTGCTTGGAATAAACCCATGCATATATCAACCAGTACGTTAGGAGCAATTTTTTTTATGATAGTTTACATGGGAGAACATTAGTTTTACATTAATTCTATTGTACATAGTATCATTGCCATGGTTACAATCCCCTCCATGCATCATCACCCAACCAAAGGGTATACCCTGCAAGCCTGCCCCCTACACTATGCGCCCCCCCTACCCCCAGTGTTCAGCCCACAGTCGCTCTCCCGCTCTGGATCTAAAGTCCCCATCTGCTCCATCACTCCATGTCATTGTCTCTGCCTCCCTCTCAGGCATCACTGTTTCTCTGGGTAGGGTCCCACTCTTGGCTCTTCTGTGTTGATGGTCCTAGGGACCTCTGCTCCTAGACTGAAAAGTTAATCACTTCTTTCCTTGCTATAAAATGTCTACCTTTACATTTCCAACCTTCACAGTCAGCCCTGATAACAATTATTCACTATTGTATCACAAGAGACCCATCTGCATTTCATTTCATCAACTCCGCCTAGACAGATTGGATACTACTCACTGGAGATTCTGCCTTTCTCCAGGCTCCCTGTCTCTAGGTTCCCTCTTGAAAGCTTGTAAGCCAGTCACTTCTTGCCTTTGTAGCCCTCCCCCGCCCCATTTTGGGTAGCCAATGTCCAAGTTGCCCATCCCTATCTACTCTGTGTGTGGAGGGGGTGGGAATGATTCTTGCTGTAAGAATTTGTTACCTCTTTTGACCTACTACTTCCATAGGTGTAGGTCAAGTTCATCAAATTAGTAGCAATTGTTTTTGACTTACCCTCATAATGGAGGAATATACGTTAGCTCTGAAAATTTGAATGGCACACATTTTTAGATGGAAGACGTTGACCTGGGAAAATGTGAATGTTTTTTTTTCTCATCATCTTTATCATCATCTTCACCTTAATAGGTGAAAACCTCTCCTTTGCTCTGACAACATAGCTTTCTTCAATATAATGCCTATAACTCAAATTGTGTTTCACATGGGAAAGTCATCACTTTGACATTTCAGGAGATGTTCTGAACTTATATTCCACTAATTAGAAGATACTCATACTGATAATGGCAGCTGTGATAGTTAGAGTTTGTGTCAATTTGACTAGACCAGGATTTCCAGAGCTTTAGCAGTTGGGATGTGCTTATTTGCATAGTGATAAACTCTAATACAAGCACAGTTAACTCTATTATAAGCGACTATGAGTAGCCAGTCAATTGAAGGATGCGTCCTTAGGGGTGTGACCAGCCCCCAATATAATGGACACATGGAAGGGACTCTCTCTCTTCTGTGGGGGGACCTGGGACTCCACAATTGTAAGATAATAAACGTATCTTTACACACACACACACACACACACACATATATATATATATATATTATATAATTTCACTGGTTTTGCTTCTCTAAAAAACCTGGCCTAAGACAGCAGCCAAAATGTATTGACCTGTGAGAACTCCTAGATACTACTGACCAACCAACAGAAAAGACACCTCAGAGCATGTTATGGTCTGTTAGCACATACTTGGAGTTGTTGCTTCCTTTCTACTGCTAGTTTCTTACTTAAGATTAGGAAAGTAAATGTGTCTGTAATCACAGCAGTGTAGAAATGACTGAAGGTGGCTGATATCTCTGGAAGATATATTGTATGCATGTATTTGGGAGGAGGGGCAATGGAGAAGAATCCGTCCATCTTAGGATGGCAGCAGCTAACTGTGATGGCATATCTTTGTTGGGAAACATCATGCTCTGAACTATTTTATTAATGTGAGAAGGCATGTCAGAGAGATAAGGAAAACTGATTAATCTGACTTCTAGTCACAATGCAATCCTTAAATTATTATGTGACTTTGGGGACAGGTAAGGACAGAAAACTTAGCCCCCCTCCCTCAAAACTCAGAACTTATTATGACCTGAAAAGAATCAGTGGACCATGACGCAGGGCTTCGCACTCCACTGCCACCTGGATGCGTACACTTGCACATTTATAATGACTTCGTAAATTGTTCTGGTGTGGGGAGGACCAATTTCTCTTGCTCATCAGCAGGAAGGAGAGAAAAAATAGGCCTTTGTAGTAGGCATTCAGAAGTGAAAATTGTGTGTGCGCGTTAATGAAGCCAGAAAGCGAACCCTACTGCACTATGTCCATCATTTTGTTCCCCTGCAAATACCTGGCACCTTTATCTTTTTGCATTTTGATGACGCACAGTGCTGATTACAAAGTGTCTCAGCTGGTAATAAGTTCACTTCATTTTTCTTAAAATGTGTTTTTTATTCAGTTCACAGATGAATCCAATTAGCATATCATTGTGACTGATTAAATATGCCTCATGTAAATTTACATGTCAAAATACATACTGTACTTAAACAAATAGACAAGGTTGCCAGGCTTCTGTAAACAGCTTTGCATGCACAAGCTGGCTCGGAAGCACAAAAGCTAAAATTTAAATCTGTAGTGCTGAGATGATAGAGAAAGAGAAAAGGTAGCATTACTCATGCATGAGGGGAGGGAATGAATATAGACATTTGTCTCTCTTTGTCTCTGACGAAAAACTATTGACAAGAGATTCCCCATCTGCATATGAGTCTGTCACGTCAGATTAGCTCATCAGGTAATGGAAATTTGGCCTCTGATCCATAAAGGGCCCCTATGCACTATAACAGAGACTGTTTCAAAGATATTCTATTATTTTAGACTGCAGGATTAAAATAATACAGGAATGACTTCTACTGGAGGAAAATTTTTTGTTAAACATGCGCTAACATGTATTATGCATCCCATTTTCTTATCCTAAGTGATCTTCTTTAGTGTACTATTCATTTGTTCATTGATTTCCAACTTTCTCCTTAGAAGAAAGAAAAATGTCCACAGATGAAAATTGAATTGTGAAAGTTAAAGAGAGAATGGAAGCTTAATCAGATTCTTGTAAAAGTATTATCTATGGTTTTTGTGGATTATTTGGATTGGAGGAGGATTTGTAAAACAATAGAATGATATGAAGTTTAGTTGAGCCATGTCCCAGCAAAAACATTCAGCCTCTGAGATGGAAGCATTTTAGTCATTTCCATTATGGAATAAGATGTCATCACTTCTCACTTATACCCTTCCTATCACTGTCAAGAGAACTAGCTTGGAGGAGCCTAACTGACAGATACTCCCAGCTGTCATTCCTTGGTTCTGCCACCATGTTTGCTCTGAGGCCATGTTACCCTCAGGCTCCTCCAAGAGTGATCTAGGACCATAAGGGTACTGTTGTTAGCAGTCATTGTATCTGCTTCCAATTCATGGCAACCTGGTGTTACAGAGTAGAATTGCCCCATAGGGGGTTTCTTGGTTGTAAACTTGGCAGAAGCAGATCTCCTGTGAAATAGCTAAAGTGTTGTATCAACTTGACTGGGCTAGGATTCACAGTGGTTTGGCAGTTAAGACAGAAATCTCCCAGGATGAGGTCAATACAATGTAGTAACTTCCATGATGAGATCTGCTATAAGCAGCCAATCAATTGAAAGGAAGTTTCCTCAGGATGTGGCCTTTTCCCAGTATATGAGACTCTTGGGAAAAGCTTGCTTGTTTTTTGATAGGTCTGGATGCTGCGTCTGGCTCCTAGTTCTTTGGACTTGAGCCAGCAGCCTGCCTTTTTATCTGCTGATTCTGGAAACAGCAGTCTGTCATCTTACCCGCTGACATTGGATTCATTCACCTCTGCAGTCAGAAGCCTGCCATCTGACATTCTGATCTTGGATTCATCCAAGATAGCTCCCACAGCTATGCAAGTCTGGAGAAGCATCCAGCCTGACATGTGACCCACACATTTGGAACTTGCTTAGCTCTTCAATAGTATGAGCCATTTCTTCACATATACAGCTTCACTGGCTCTGTTTCTCTAGAGAATCCCTCCTAGGACACTAGGGCTTTCTTCTTTGGTAGGTTAGAAATATCAACTACCCAGGCTCCTTGTGGAGTACTACTGCCAACCAATCCCTGCCCAGCTGAGACTTTTTAGAACAGCATCTCAGTCTTAGTTTCTTCCTAACCATTCCTTCCCCATCTCCATTCACAGATATCAGACCTACATCATGCTCTGAAGTCTCCTTTCCACCCTTGCCCCCTATACCTTTAGTCTTTCCTACAACACATCTCTTCTATGTCTAACTCTATCTTGATGTCTGTTTTTCAGAGGACCTCAGCTATCATATTACATATGAACATAAACAGATTTGCTCTTTGTCGATTGTCATAGTCTGGTGAAAGGATTATCTTTTCCAACTTGAGTAATGTCAATATAACAGTGATTTTAATAAACTGGCTTAGGAGGATGTTTGTGGCTGAGGAGACCTGCGATTTTGCCAGGAAGGAATCTCAGAGAGCAAACCTTTCATTACGATACCTACTGCATCAAGGTATTAAAGGGGGATTAAAAGCACAATGAAAATTGTAGAAAATCTCACAACTGGAGCAAACGAGTAACATGCAACTGACAGAGAAATACCTATGGGATGAGAGACAACTGCTTCATCTAGGCCTGGGGTTTAAGTGGAGAAGGATGCAAAAGTGGGTGGTATGGAGGAAGGCCGCAAATTCTGCATGCCATCCTCATGTCAGTGACTCCATGCGTCTTTGTTGTAGAGCTTAGCTGTTTAATGAATGTGGAAATCAGAGTGTAGAATAAAAATACAACAGCTTTTTCAAAAGGGAGAAAAAAACAAGTGTTCAAGACCAACTTCATCATTTTATATCAACCCTGAACAGTTATAAAGCACACTGAATATTATGGCAAAATTGAAAACCAAATTTTTCTAGTGTGTTTTATTACCAACTGTTAGAGGGATTAAACCGTATAATGTGGTAAAATAAAAGCACTGAAATATAACAGACATGTTCCAGAAGGCTACATATAAATATATTTATTTTCATTTAAATAATGTTTAAACCTATTATGACAGATTTTTAAAACACACTTGTGCTCCATAGAGATCCAAGACTGATTTTCCAGTAGTAAATCACTCGTACTGCCTTCCAAGTACCTGAGGGGGCTCAAATTTCCAATCATGCATTTAGCAGTCAAGAGAGCTAACCATTTACATCACCTAGGGAGTCCTCATATTTTTTAACATCTTCAAATCATAATAACCTCAACTTAAAGGTTACAAAATCGAAAAATACAAGGGTCTTGATCAAATTCCCTGGACTTAATAAGATCTCCTGAATAGAGTTCCTCAAAACATAGAGTTGTTCACATCATAACACTCAACATCTTTGTAAACGGTGATAAACTGTCTCACCTACTCGAACACGAGGGAAAGGATAGATCTTTCATTTTCTCTACACTGGGGACAGTGCTGGGACAGTAGGTATTTGTTTAACCTCCTCTGGTGGTTCTGTAGGATAAGCACTGCACTGCTAACCACAAGGTCAGTGGTTCAAGCCTACCCGGTGCTCCATGGAAGTAAGGTGAGGATGTCTGCTCCTGAAAAGATTTATAGCCTCAGAAACCTTATATACGGTCACTGTGAGTCCAAACAGACTGCGGCACTTAACAGTAACAGTGGGCTAATGGAAACTTCCCTCCTAGGCACTGGGTTACCAGTACCACTTGCTGTTAAGTGGACTGTGGCGCATGGCAATGTCATGATTTTGAAAAATCATATTTGTTAAAGTCATTTCTGTGCTCATTTTTCAATAGAATTGAAGACACATATGTACTCAGAGTACGGTTAGGTAATAAAAATCCCATAAGGAGTACAGGGTCTATTCAGGGATATAGGTGTGTATACCTTCACCAACCCAGAGCGCAGATCAGTTCTCCACAAAACTGAAATCAATTATTGGAGCAGGACTGCCCAATAGATTTTTTTCTCTACTTTCAATTCTTTTTTTTTTCTCATTTGTTTATTTTCCTTGGTAAAAATTTTGATCATTTTATGTTTTACCTGAGGAAACGTTTTTCAGTCTATGTAATCAATACAGTTCACAGAGGAGTGAACTTAACTAAAAGTTGCCAATTCACAAGCACTCTTTTATAACATGACAGAGACCCCTCTAGTAAGTTCTAGAAGCTCTTCTCAGATCAATTTGTCCATAAGTAAAGACATTTAACAATTGTCACAGGCATATAAAACTGGTAAGATAAGTTCATTACTTTTTTTCAAGATCATATGCCTTTGCTAACCGATACTATCTCTTAAGTTTTCATTTTTCTGACATGATACATAAGTAAAGTTTATAAAACAATGAGAAGAATTTTTTTAAAAGGCTATTTGTCACACACTAACATGGTGTCCTGGTGTGGCACCATAGGGCAAGCACTTGGCCTCAAGGTGGGTTTGAAGTGCAGGGTCAGATGTTTAAGGTCATTGGCTACTCCTTGGAAACCATATATAGGGTCGCTATGAGTTGAAACCAACTCGACAGAACTTAAAACAACAATGATAACACTATGGTGGATCCAGCCTTCTGTTGCGGATGGTCAAGGAACTCTTGTTTCCTTATTTAAATAGTTCTATCAACATCTTAATTCAGTATTTACAAGTAGAGGAATTTCTGTCATAGTTCTTTTGTTGTCAATTCTAATTTCTAACTTAGGGCTAATGCAATGCAAGAAATAATCTCAAACCCATTTTTTCCCTTTCCTTGTCAGTTGCTGTGGAGTCAACTCTGACTCATGAAGACCTGAGCGTGTCACAGTAGAACTGTGCTTCATGGGGTTTTCAGTGACATTCTTCTGAGGTACCTCTAGGTGGACTCAATCTTCCAACCTTTAAGTTAGCAGCCAAGTGTCAGCTGTTCACAACACCCAGAGACTTCTCTTGCTTAATTCTTCTCTTTTTCTAGTATGTCCTCCAAACCTTTCTGATTCTCCCTTGGAAATTATACCTTGAAACAAAAATGTCTAGACTTTGGTTGGATATACAAGGGTGGATTCTCTTCATGCTTCCCAACACTGCCACACTTATTACTCCAGTAGAACCATATGATTACAGAGAAAGTACGATTTGAGACTAACTTAAACCTTACTTACAGCAAAGCCCAATACAATTATTTCTTTTTTATTCTAAGCATTTAACTATATCATAGATCAAATCATATCCTCTCATATTATCACAAATTCTAAAAGGCTTAATAATATTGTATACCTACATAATAATAGGGTCTGCTAGCTTTACCTTCTGGTTCTACAGTAGTGAAGTATAGATTATTTCTTGGTCTGTGTAAAGGGAAAAAAATCATCACCTGATTCATTGGTGACTGATGATGTAGAGAGAAATATTTCAAAGGGAGCCTTCCGCCACTCTGAACTTTGTGAAGAAGCAGCACTGTAGCTTTCAAGGAGAATTGGACCCCCCAATCCCCCAGCCACGGAGTGGATTCTGACTCATAGTGCCGTGCAGGGCTGACTAAAATGGTCCAGAGGGTTTCCAAGGTTATAAATCTTTATGGAAGCAGACTGTCACATCTTTTAGTTAGCAGCTAAGAGCTTCAGCCATTGTGCCACTAAGCCTCAGATCAAGGAGAATCAGACTCCTAATTTTATAGTTTTATGACTATGCTTGTATTTTCTTAGCCACAGCAATGCCTCCAAGAATCACTGGCAAAGACAAAAAGCATTGCCTTCCATCAAAGTGCCTCAAAATTATTCATTAGTCCTGGGACTTTCTCCACCTCCACCAATGACACCTATTGCTACTTATTCGAAAATGGCAAAAAAGGTCTCCCCTTCCAAAGAAACTCATAACCCATAAAAGGTCTCTACTACTTACTCAGAAGTTGAATTCTTGGATCGCCACTTGGTGGGCTACTTCCAAAAAATCAGCCATTGAAAGTCCAGGGGAGCATAGCTGTACTGAGACCCATATGGGGGGTGGGGAGAGGGGGAGATTCTCCATGAGTGTAAGTCTGCTCAACTGCAATGGTTAGGACCAAAATAACATCTTTTTCCCTGATTGTTTCTTTCTAACTTGTTTGAAACCTCCTCCATCAAATCCCACATGTGAAAAATCTCTGATGCCTCATCCACAACCCATCACCATGCATCATCCTTTTATTTATGATGACATTTTCTTCTAAAAATAAATAAATAGAATGCGCTATTATAAATGAATATATATAAAGGTGTTGTGTTTTTTTTTTTTCGTTCTTCTATGAAAACCCAGGCACTTCCTACACTGGCGATACTCTGTAAAATGTAACATATTGTCGTTGATTAGAAATGCCCTCTTGTTCTATGTCGCCAGGCAGCAGTATCTACTCAGAGGTGCTGATGCCATCTTCCTGAGCATTGCGGTGTAGAAAGGTTGGCAGTTCAAGCCCACCAGCTGCTCCTTGAAAACCCTATACAGGTCACTATGAGTTGAAACTGACTTGATAGCACTGAACAACCACCACCACAGGCACAGACACAAGCAAGCACAGATGGGGAAAGACAGACATTACATGAAGATAGCTAAGGAATCAAGAACCAGAAGTTAAAGGAGACAAGGACTTGCCCACAGAGCTAACAAAGCTGGGGCCTGCTTTGGGAATTCTATCTTCTGGAATGATGAACTAATTGATTTCTGTTCTTCAAAGCTACCCACTGGTGGTATTTGCCACAGAGCAGCACTTCTAGGAAACTAAAACACCAGGATACTACTGCAGCTCCCACACCTGCCCCTGCAATTTATGACACTCATGGAGGCAGACTAATCTTTAAAAACAGAAATGAGGGCATGTGCTTCAAAGACTTCCCCCTATCTGCACTAAAATCAAAGACATCTATTTGCCAGGCAATAATAGGCAAGACCTGGCCCTGGCCTAGCTCTGCAATCCCATCTGAAGCTAACCCACAGGCTTCTTATTTGTGCCAGGAACATGCACTTTCTCTCCTTCCTGGGGCCTGCATGGTCTACTGGCTCCGCCTGGCATGGATGCTTTGTTAGGGAGTTGGGCAATGCCATACCTGCTCCCTCTTCCCCTTCAAGTTTTAGCATAACATCCTACCCCCAGAGATGCCTTCCCTGAGCACCTTCATTCTCTGTCATTGAAATGAGTGCATCTCCTTTATGGCACTGACAGATATGTGACTTATGTTTTGAGATATGGGTATGTCCGTCTCCCATAGAATGTCTCTTCCCCAAGACTTTAAGCTCCTAAAGGACAGGGAGAGTATTTGGTTTAGTCCACTCAAATGATGGCAGTGTCTTCTATATTGGAGGTGCTCAACACATGTTCACTTAAAGAAAGAATGGATGGAGTCTAGGAGCTAGTGGTGACAGGGAAACAAGAAGGTAGACTGAAGTTCTAGAAGACAAGAGTGAATAGAAACAGAATTAACACTTTTCACATATTGTTGCTAGAAGACATTGATTGCTCAGTAGTAGAATTCTCACCTCCTATGCTTGAGACCCTTCTATGCTTGAGTCTTGCTGTGGTGCTGTGGGTTAATGTGCTAGACTTCGAGGTCAATTTCAACCACAAGATCGGCAGTTCAAGTTCAGCCGCTCCTCAGAAACCGTCTACAGTGTCACTATGGTTCGGAACTGACTCGATGGCACTTAACAACAACAATAACATGCTTGAGACCCAGTTTTGATTTCCAGCCACTACATCCACTTCATGTGCATCCATTATGGAGACTTGTGTATGGCAATGATACTGGACAGGTTTCAGGAGAACTTCCAGGGTGAAATGGATTAGGATGAAATGCCTGATGATCTACTTTTGAAAAATCAGCCAGTGGAAACCATATGGACAACAACCCAATCCACAACTCATCATGGGGATGGTACAGGACTGGCCATGGTTGTGCTTACTGTGCTTGGGGTTGCCATGAGTTGGGGTTGCCCTGACAGCAGCTAACAACAACACTGTCATTAGGCATTGTGTTACACACTTTAGCTCCTGGTTTGATTTAATTCTCACTGTAATCTCACAATAATCTTAATTCGTGAAGAAACCAATGCTCACAATTGTTGAGATAACTCACCTAAGGTCACACAGCAGAAAGAAGCAGCGCCTAGTCTATTCTGGCTTCACAGCTCTGCCATTTGTACACATCCCATTGCCTGTGAATATGACCAAACTCATCTGTTCATTTCTTTCCAACCAGTACATGCTGTGCCAGGCATTGTGCTAAACACTAGGGAGAGAGAGGCAGTGGTATCATCCCTTCCTCTTTTTCTAGAATTTTTTTTTTGAAGGATGTCCCTAGAAATAAAGAAGAGATCAGAAAGGGGATTTCAAATGGCAGCCCTGTCTGTGGTTGAGCAAAAAGGACAGTAGGGAGGACTCAGGGCATTCACATTCCTGTCCCAGATTGTCCACCTTATGGAAGGAACCCACTGAGCCCTGTCTGGACTCAGTTCATACATGTACATAATCCTACCTCATATGCTTTTAGCAGTGTTGAATTACACACTAGGTGCAATTTTTTAAATTGATGATAATCTCAATGTTTAGTGTTAGAATTAGAAGTAACTCTAATTCTAATAGAACTGATTAGTATTAAAATAGCACTAGGCTATGGTCAAAAGTCTCATTTCTTCTATAACCTCAGATTAATTTGAGGAGGGCCTCAGATTAATCATTTAGCTCTGGGTATTCATTTTCTCATCTGTAAAACAAAGACCTAAGAAGTTCCAATGATTATGTACTTTCTCTGTTTTGACAAGGCCAAATTGGCCTGGTTTAAATCCAAAAAGCAAATCTTTCTCTGTAGTGCTATTTATAAGGGGAAAAACAGATTATACATACATGTTGCCAACCTGTTGCCTTAGCTATTGCTAAGCATGCATTGTCAGAATTAATTTATGTGGTAAATATTAAATATGATTATTAAAAGCAATTTTCCGAGAAAGAAATAATATATCCAAGTAATAGGTTAATGGTATCTTAGACTGCAAAATTTTACTAGTTTGGACTGAAATTATTATATTCTAGAGATTGATGGTTCTGGTGGTACTTCTGCTGTTGGTAATGATGAAGGTGCTATGGGTGTTGGTGCTGATGCTGGTGCTAATATTATGGTGCTGAAGATGCTGTAGGTAGTAGTAATGGTGTTGGTAGTGATGGTGTTGATGATAATGCTGTTGCTGGTGCTGTGGGTGGCAGTGATGGTGAAAGTGGTGCTATGGGTTACAGGGAAGGTGATGATGGAGCTGTGGGTGGCACGGATGATGATGGTGGTACTGTGGGTGGCAGGGATGGTGATGGTGGTACTGTGGGTGGCAGGGATGATGCTGGTGGTGCTGTGGGTGGTGTTGGTGGTACTGTGGGTGGTGATGACAGCAGCAGTGCTGAAGATGGTAATGATGGTGGTCGTGCTGGTAATTCAGTCCAGTTGTCTTCAGGTCAGCTCCAGGTTCATGGAAATCTCACGGGTGTCAGAGCAGAACTGTGCTCTACAGCATTTTCAATTGCTGATTTCCAAGCTATCACTTATGGGAGTGTTGACTGAGTACCAGTCAGTCTGCTAAATACATTACATCTTTGCATATTTACGACAATTGCCAGGTTTCCCAAAGCAACAGACAATATAGAAAAAGCAGCTACATCAGCCTTGTTAGGAGCAAGACCTAAAGAGAATTGACAGGACTCCTTTCAAGTCAGTGTGTCTGAAAAAAAAAAAAAATCCTCTATTAAGTGATTTGACAGAGCGTACCTGCATTGGGGCTGAGCTTTCTGCCTTTGCATTTATAAACTGTTTACTTCAAAATATTCTATCACTTGGCCATTTCCATAAATCAAACTGACCTTCCACAACATGGGCTAAAGCAGGGGGGTTAGATCTCCTGATTAGAGAGTGTCTTTCCCAGCACCGACACAGGACTACTCTGTCCTCTGTCACTCAGACATCAGCTCAGTGAAGTGGGTGGAAGCTGGGTGATGACTGATTACACTCATCTGTTGCAATGCATCGCAAATTAAAGGGACAAAGCCAGCCAAGCTGTTCCGCTTGGAGAATGTGCATTCCCGCCTCTGTAATTACAGATGTGCACAAATGACCCATGAACCATTTAAAAACAAGAAGAGGACTAAAGTCAATGCAAGTATGAAGCCAAGGGCACAGTCCCCAACTCGTCTGACAATGAGATCATTCGCAACCTGCCTCTGCTACTAGACAGTCGTTCCAGTTGAATCTCTTCTATCAAACAGACCTGCTGCTGTTTGTCCTGTGGCTCAGGGCCTGAGTCACAATGTGAAGGCTCTGTGGAGGAATGGATCATTAAGCAAATCCTCTTCAAGTTCAACAGTCACTCAGAAGACAGGCCACTGCTGTGGTCATTGGTGCAGAATGGCCTATAAACAGTCACAATGGCAAAATGGTGTCCAAAAATGTATATGTACACACTGTGCATTTTGGCTGTTGATCCAGAGCCCATGGAACAAGTGGCTGTTATTTTAAGAGTCACTGTATATGGCTACTGTTATACAAATTCTACATGACATAGTTAGGAGGGATTCCTTTGCTCAGCTAATGTCGTGATTTCTCGTGACCTACAAGTTACAAATATTCCTAAAGCTTCTCAGGTATGACACCTGAAGAAGCTGAAATTGAGTCCGAAGGAAAAGGCTGTTAATACCTGTCAAAGCAAGCTAAGTGAAACATCACATGAGCCATTCTGAGTATGAATCAATTAATAACGGAATCACTTTCTACTCATGTGGAAGTGCTTGATACCACTTCTTTATTTTCCACAAGCAAATGTAGTAGGCTAACAATTTAAAGAAAGAAAGGAACAAAGTAACACAATTCAAAATGATAGGTGAATCTCCAACCCCAGGACGTACAAAGTTACTATAGATGGGTATATTAATAAAAGGCAGCGCTTATCTAAGTAACAATGGGAAAAAAAAAATTGCTCTTCCTAGTCGTATACATCACAGGAAATTAACATTTACGAAATCTGCACCCTTATTTTAGTTACAGAAATTCAGACTCTGAATCAATTTTAGGTAATAAGATCAGCACAACAGCAATGCCACAAAGTAGTAGGCAAACAAATTCTGGATTAGAGAACATTTCTGATACACTAGGTCAGGCACGGTGCATTTTACAGAGCATTATCAACTAATGTAATCCACATCAATCCCACAAGGCCACCAGTGGAGTAGCCCTATTTTACGAATGAAGAAAGTGAATTTTACTTTTAACTTGTCTGAAATCACATGTAAATCAT
This sequence comes from Chrysochloris asiatica, assembly GCF_000296735.1. Taxonomy (NCBI): domain Eukaryota; kingdom Metazoa; phylum Chordata; class Mammalia; order Afrosoricida; family Chrysochloridae; genus Chrysochloris; species Chrysochloris asiatica. The sequence goes on along the minus strand of NW_006408795.1, from coordinate 2,896,055 downwards.
GATACCAGGATATCAACACAGTCTTGCCTGAGTTCCAAAGCTGTTTATTTAGCTGCTGTGCTCTATTCTAAAACCAAACCCACAGTGGCTGAGTCCATTTGAATTTACAACGACCCTATAGGACAGAGTAGAATTGTCCCATATGGTTTCTAAGACTGTAATCTTTATGAAGCAGGCTGGTAGGTTTGAACCATTCACCTTTCAGTAAGCAGCTCAGTGCTTAACAACTGTACCTTCAGGGCTCTCCTTATTCTTGTCACAACACATCGTAAATATGTAAATTCAATGTCATACTTTCTTCGACACTTCCAGGGGCATTTCAGGGAAAAGCAGCAATCTAGACAACTGCTTAAAGGTGATCACAATAAAATTTAACATCCTTGGAAACCCTATATAGGGTCGCTATGAGTTGGAATTGACTAGATGGCATTTAACAACAACAACAATTCTGCATGCTTGAGGGCAGTGGTTTAGCGGTAGAATTCTCACATTCTGGGCGAGACTGGGAAGAAAGGCTTGTCTGTCTACTTCCAAATACTAGTCAGTGAAATGATCACAACAGTCCAATCCATGGCTGATCATGGGGATGGAGACAGCACTTTGCTCTGTTGTGCACGGGATCAATATGAATCATGGTTCAGCTGGACAGCAGCTAACATCAGCATTTGCCATGGTCTGATAATCAGGAAAACATACAAACCCTGGGCAGATGCTTTAGGATGAGATCAGTACAAACCGAAGCCATACTTTGCCTGCTGGTCTCTCCTCGTTCGCTGTAGAGTGGAGAACATTCATAATGTCTAGTAAGTTATTCAGGAACAAATGCGTGCTGATTCTCTACAAGACCCTGAAGAACCTCACGCCAAAGTGCTGCTATCAGATAGGCAATGGGCCCACTTACAGGTGTTATCAGCAGTTTGGTCCATCTCAGCTTTTGTGACCTATATTCCCCGGGTCTAATCTGTTTGTTGTCTATTAATAGATGACATCTCAATGTTAACAGCAGCATTACAAATACCTATGCATATCTGCTTGCGGCTACGAGCTCCCAGTCCTCCAAATCAAGTACAAACTCTTCCACATGATATGAAGGAGAACACACTTGGGGTTAATTTGCTATAGTTCACCTAGAAAACAGACAGGTACACAGAGCAACTTGGGCTTTTACTTGTGCTCAACTCAAAGTTAACCTAAAAATATGTTGATAGTTCCAACTCTAGTTGTCTGTCAATGCAATGTGACAGCATTGGTGGCCAGAAATGTTGACAGCTCCACATGGACTAGGCAAACTTGTGCCTCAGGTACTTGAAGTATGTCTCTCAAAACCCATCTATATCTGAATGGCCAAAAACAGGTTTTTAAAAGAAAGCTATAGCTCCTCAGATAAGCATGGTGAAGGTGTGAGAAAGTAAGAAGGCTAGGAAGAAGGGTCATTTCATATCCTTCTTAGGCCAGGGTACAGAGACCCACTGGGACATAAAAGTAGGCCGTGTGAGACTAGAACAATAGTAACAATACTATCTAGGATTCAAGGACATCAGTAACACAGTTTTTGCATCTAGCTAGAGTATACAAAACATGCTAAGTGCCATCAAGTCAGTTCTGACTCATAGCAACCCTGTATCGTGTTTCCAAGGAGTGGCTGGTGGCTTTGAACCACCAGTCTTATGGTTAGCAGTCTAGTACTTATCCTACAGAGCCACATCTTGTTATTGTTGTTGTTAAGTGCCACTGAGTCAGTTCTGACTCATAGTGACCCTGTACAGGGTTTCTGAGAAGCAGCTGGTAGGTTTGTACTATCAACCTTATACTTCCTGTGTTTCAGGAGGGTATTTGCCACCCATATGGTAAGGAGTCCTGATGTGGATAAGCACTGGACTGCTAACCACAAGGTCAGTGGTTCAAGCCCACTAGCAGCTCCTCAGAAGCCCTATACAGGGTCACTCTGAGTCAGAAACTAATGGACGGCACTTAACAACAACATGGTCAAGATGAAGAATGGTCCACATTCCCAATTAACTTAGAACTGGCCACTGGTCCAATCATATCATCTTCCCTATTTCAGGAAAAATATTTTCCAATGGTTCTGAGTACCTGTGACTTAATTATAGATACACAAGGTTATCTGGGTGTCACTGACAAAAACAGTGAATCACAGACAGCTACCATGTGACTTATTTTGGCCCCGCCTGCTTCCCAAAGGACTTTATAGCCACTCACCTAGAAACATAGGTAAAATTGTTATTGTTGTTGTTAAGTGCCATTGAGTCGATTCCAACCCACAGTGACCCTGTTTAGGATTTGTTGAGCTTGAAGCGCCGACCTTGTTCAAATGACTTTGTAGTCTGGCGCATTAACCCATAACGCCACATCAGTTTAACAAAGAATAAATGTTGAGAAGACTGTAATAAAGGAGAAGTGTCAAAGATGATACCATACAATACTAGGGCAAGTCAAAAGGATTGTTAACAAATCACAGAAACCTTTATTAAACAAAAATATCAAAATGTAAAGCTACTGTTTTTTGACATGTTTCTCACCTAGCTTTCTACATTTCTGAAGGCAGTATTCCATCTCTCTAATCTCTACACACTTCAATTTACATCACGTCAAATTAACAGTTTGGGCATGTTTGAGGTCTTCAAATTGTACTCCTTTTAAATATTTGTTGAGTTTTAAGAACTTAAAAAAAAAAGTCTGAACGGGTAGATCAGGGCTATAGAGTAGATAGGGGAAGGTTTCTCAATGAAATTCTCACAGGACAACCCTGGGTAGGATTGGCATGATGGAAACAAATTTCTCAGAGCAACTTTCCTGGCCTTTTTCTCACCAGTGCCTTCTCATTAAAAAAAAAAAAAATTCTTTCTAAAAAGCCTCCATGATCATCCTTTCAGAAAATCTACCCAGATTATCCCTTGGAAATCCTTAAAAGCAGTTGCCATAACCTTCTGAGCTGATCTCTCTGCCTTGAATTTAACCGGCCCAGCAGATGTCCTTGGAAGTCACTGTTTTGATTCGAACTTTATTAAAAAATTTTGAAGGCATCCTATTGAGACTAAAACAAGGGTATTACTGAGTTAGTTTGTTTGAACCCATTCACTGATTACAGAGTTATGTTTAAATACATTTTGTGTGGAACACACGCATGCATGTATGAACTGAAACCCTAAAAGTATTACTTTTTTACTTAGTCCAGTCCAATACAATACACTAAACTCCTGCATGAGAAACACCAAGCAAATGAGAATCAAATCCGGGTCTCAGTTTCCTGGCAACTAAGTAGAAGAAGGACCATAATAAAGTAAGTAATTCTTATCATCTAGCAATAAGAAGTGGACAGCTCAACAGGAACAACAACATTTATTGCTGCTTTGAGCTTTATTAAGGAATTTTCTGGGTAAGAGACACAGAAAGGCATAATAATTGGATGCAGAGGAAACGTCTCCAAAATCGTTTCTTAATAGAATCCCTCAGTGTAAAGCAAGGACATAATATTATTATATAGCTCGATGTTGTTGTTATTGTTAAGGGCTGTCAAGTCAGTTCTGACCCATAGCAACCCTGTGTAGGGTTTCCAAGGAGCGACTAGTGTCATTGAACCTTGAAGTTCATGCCGACTTTGAAGTCCAGCGCATTAACCCACAGCACCATACCAGGGCTCTAATGTAGTTCTATAGACAGTAGTCTACAAAAGACTAACTCCAAAATACAATTTGGAGACTCTTGAAGAAGGTTAGGGAAACAATTCCTCAAAATACATGTCAAAAATATCAGCTGTTCTCAAATTGCTTTTTGACAAAGTCAAAAGGCAAGTCACAAGTTAAGTGCCTTAGAAAGATAAACTCCATTTCATAGGTTAAGGGAAGATTCTGAAATTTTAGCAAGCAGGCATGTGATTGGTACAGATGATATGAAAAAAACTGAAGGAGGTGGACATGGATGTGGCCATTGGGATGGAAGAGTCAGGGGATGGTGCCAATAACACATCATCCAAGAGTCAAGCCAACGTGCTCTTTAGAGTTAGTGTTTTTACAGTCCGTGAATAAGTTGGAATCAGTCACTAAACTGATACTGGGAACTCTTTTAGTCATTCATTTTTAGAACAATAAAGCTAAAATCCATGAGGGCTTTTAAAGAATAACATATTCTGGATTTAATTACAGATAAAAGAAATCTGACTTCTATTAAAAGAAGAGAAATTGCATATTAAAAATGGAAATTACCCCGAAGCCTGAGACTGGCAGTATCTCTCTGTGTATATTATTTAAGAATAAGAAAATTACTTGATCCTTTGGTTCTTGAAAATGTTTCCTTAAAATAAAGAAAGAATTAGGTGAGCGCGTATGAATGCACGGCAAAGAAATTTTTTTTTTCTAGCAAATGAACTGCTCTCGTTCAGTTCCTTAGGCAGGGACTGCCTTTTCTATTCATGCCTCAGTTTACTTAAGCATTTGATGTGCCTTCCAACATGAAGTTATATGCTTATATTTATCGTGTTTGGAAATCACGTAATAATGCAAGTTTGTTTCTTCAGTATATAATTGAACTGGGCTTTGAAGTGTCTTGTGGTTTAATTTGGTGGTCTAGGCTAAGTTGTCAGCAAGACAGGACAGCTCCTCCATCCTCCATCCTTGGCAGATCTCCAAACTACAAGCCTGGGGATGGAGAGTTCCCTAAGGTAAATGAATCCCCTCAATGCAACCCCTCCTTGACAGAGAGTCCACTTTTCTGGCTCCCGGAGGAATCACAAACATTAAATTTCCTTTTATCCCCATGGAGATGTCAGACTCAAAGCTGGAGACAGGAGCCACATCTGTGGAATTGCATCTCAAGGTAATTTTTGGTGGTTTTACCACTCTAAATCAGGTGTCAGCTCTGACTTGTGGTGGCCCTATGCATGTTCGAGTAGATCTGCACACCACCGGGTTCTTATGGCTGTAATATTTTTGAAGAGCACCAGGTTCTCCTTCTGACACAATTCTGGGTTGATTCAAACTTCTATCCTCTCAGTTAGCAGCTAAGTGTATTAACCAAAGGGTCTGACAATCAGCTTTGGAAAATCAGGCAGTGGAAACCCTATTGGATCACAACATTTCCTTTCATTGAACATGGGGTTTCCACGAGTCAGGGGCTAACTCAACCAGAGTCAACAACAGCAACTCTGAACTTTACCTGCTGTGTTTCTCATTTCTGAAGTCTCTTCAATTGTCTCTCAGCTTCACCAGAATAGAAAGACTCGCCAAGTACTAAAAAGAAGGCCAAGTTTTAGTCCTGTTGTGAGATACTTACAAAATGTGGAACATTTTCTAAACAAATCATTTCACCAGCCCCCTCTCCCCAAATATATTTCCCTATAGAGAAATAGTAAAGTTAAGATTATTTTTAGAAAGCAGGCAATTGACAAGAGTTGTTCCAACTCTCACCTGATATTCCCTTCTTGAAGAGCACATTTTTGTCTGACTTTATACCTCAAGGGAAAATTAACAACATCAATGATAAAAGCACCATGAGTGGTGGTATATGAATATGCACACAGAGATGGGGCAAAATACAGGTTATCTTAACCTATGAAAATCCCGGAGGCAAACTGGTTATTATAGACTCTTTAATGAGAGGCTTACTGAAATTATTTACCGGAGCAGGTCACTATCACTGTTAAACAGGAAATAAAACCAAAATCTCATCAGATTTTCAATTATTACCCTAGTTATCAGTATATTCTTCAATTAGTACAATAGAGAGTTGCTTAAATTATAGATTTAAGATCTTAAATTCAATTCAGAGAGAAAACAGGCTATAATCTTCAATTTTCTTGAAATTTTTCTTTCTATAGCTGGATATTCAAGCTGGATTCAGAAAAGGATGTGGAATGAGTGATATCATTGCTGATATCAGATAGACCTTGGCTGAAAGCAGAGAATGCCAGAAAGATGTTTGTTTGTGCTTTATTAACTATGCAACGACTTTTGATGGTGTGTATCAAGACAAAATATGGAGAACATTGCGAAGAATATATATTCTAGAACACTTGATTATACACATGAGGAACCTGTACATAGAGGCAGTTGTTAGAAAAGAATAGGGGATACTGAATCATTTTAAACCATGGAAAGAGAAAAGCAGGGCTTTATCTTTTCACCATATTTATATAATCTGTATGCTGAGGAAATAATCTGAGTAACTGGATTATATGAAAAAGAATGTGGTATCAGGATTGGAAATAGACTCATTAACAACCAGTGATATGCTAATGATATAATCTTGCTTGCTGGAGGTGAAGAGGACTTAAAAACTTATGAAGATCAAAGACTACAGCCTTCAGTATGGATTCCACCTCAGTGTAAAGAAAACAAAAGTCCTCGCCAATGAACCAATAAATAACATCATGATTAATGGAGAAAAGATTGAAGTTGTCAAAGACTTCATGTTGCTGGATCCATCCACAATCAACACTCATGGAAGCAGCAGTTAAGAAATCAAAGGATGTATTGCATTAGGCAAATCTGTTACATAAGACCTCTTTAAAGTATTCAAGAGCAAAGAGAATCAATTTGAAGACTGACCCAAGCCATGGTATTTTCAATCACCTCATAAGCATGTGAAAGCTGGATAATGAATAAGGAAAACTATAAAAGAATCAATGCATTTGAATTATGGTATTGGAGAAGAATATTAAAAGCACCAGGACTGCCAGAAGTACAAACAAATCCGTGTGGGAAGAACAGCCAGAATGCTCCTTAGAAGCCAGGATGGCAAGATTTTCTCTCATACTTTGGACATATCATTAGGAGCATCAGTCCCAAGAGAAGGACATCATGCTCGGTAAAGTGGAGGATCGGTGAAAAAGAGAAAGACTCCTAACTAGATGGATTGGCACCATGGCGACAGCAGCAATGGGATCAAATCTAACAATTGTGAAGATGGCTCAGGACTGGGCAGTGTTTTGTTCTGTTGTGCATAGGGGCAGTATGAATCAGAGCTGACTTGATGGCATGTAACAAGAACCTCTGCCTGAGTTTGCCATCTAAGCCTTTCAGCCAGGGAACAAAACAGGGTTTAGATATGAGGACAGCAAAAAGGAAGGGATTCTAGACTGGGAGAACTTGGCAACAGTGTGGATAAGGACTCAGGTTGCTGCTACGCTGGAGGGGAGGGCATCTGGCTGTAGTGCTCACTGGACACACTGGACTCAGCAGAAGCTCAGCATGGAAGGGTAGTTCACTGACCAGGTGGCTGGTCAGACCACAGAGAGCTCAGAGCCTGTTGCATTACTTCTTTTCCTTCACTTTTCCAATTCAAATGAGAAAATCAAGAGATGAGGGCATATCCCTCCCTATCCAGAAAGTCAGGGAATGCTATATTGTTGTTGGCTAAGAGCCGTCAAGTTGGTTCCAACTCATAGTGACCCTGTAAAGGGTTTCTGAGGAGTGGTTGGTAGGTCTGAACCACCATCCTTTTGGTTAGCGGTCCAGTGCTTACCCTAAAGTGCTGCTTCAGGTCTCTAGGGACTGCCATAAGCAGCTCTCTATGTTCTATTGTGTGTTCCGCTTCATCCAAGGTTTAAGAAAAGGTGTTCCCTAAAATCTTCAGTAAAGGCCAATCTTACAGTACCTCTCATACCTTCTCAAACCAAGAGAAGCAGAACAGTATTCTCAGCAAGAAAGCATCAGAACGGTGGGCTCATTTTTTAAATGTTAAAAAAAAGTCAGAGAAGAAAATAAGTTCTTGCAACTGGGTTACACAAATGGTTAAGGTGCTTGACTGCTAACCAACCAACAGGCCAGAGATTTCAGTCCACCCAGAGGTGCCTCAGAAAAATGTCTGGTGATCTCCTTCTGAAATTCGGCCACTGAAAACCCTATAGAGTACAGTTCTACTCTAACACACAAGGAGTCACCATGACTCAAATCGCCTCAACGACAACCATTTTTTGCAATTGCTTGACAATTTACACGTTAAAGTTCAGCCCAAATCATTATTGTTAAACCTAGTTCTTAACACCCATTTTGTTCTACAGAGAAACTCAGATTTCTCTCAGCAAGTGGTAGTTTAAACTGACCCCCACAAGGATTAGTTTAGGGGTATCCTTCTGACTGAGAGTTGTGAAGTTGATGGGACTTTTTATTTTGAACCATTTTATACTCATGTGAGGAAAGTATTTAATTGCTTTTAGGGCAAGATTTTCATACTGAATTTGCTGTTTAATGCTTTGCAATTGTAATAAGACAAGGTGCTGACAGAGTGCAAATTGTCTTTAAATTGAAAAGGTATAATTGTACAATCCACCTTCATCAGTGCTAAAGATTCACCACAGAGTAGAACCACCCTTCTTGAGCTGCCTTCCTGATGATGTGTTGACTCTGCATGCTGATGTTGTCTTCAAGCAATCTTCAACAACCTTCAGTTCTGCTTTTCATTATCCAGTGCACTAGTAACTCATTAATAAACACGATTGATCTTTATGTAAAAGGGGGACGACTGAAGAACGATCACCTATGGTATCTCCTACACCACTCCAGGAGATCTGAGGTGTCACAGTGTAGGGCACAATGCAAAGATTTGATTAATTCAAGTTCCTTTTCAATCTGGTGAGATACTATATTATCAGCTCCCTGTCAAATCACGAACACCACTGAAAATATTTTTTTTTTTTTTCATGATGATTTGTGCCAAATCATCTTTCTGATTCCATCCATTCAGAGCCCAGGCATACAAAGCCAATATACCTAAGCCAAATCTAAAGTAAGCAGTATAGCTAAGCTAAATCTAAGGTAAGCAATGCCAACTAACCACTTGTCAGACCTTTCGAATTTAAAGTTTGCTCTGATATCAAATTTGGCCTACTTCATTTGATCCAAATGCAACTTCATATTAATGCTATTGGACAGATAAGGAATTTGAAGCTTGAAGAGACAAATAAGCTGTTCAAAGTCAGAAGATAAAAAAGGTAGAACTAAAACTTGAACTCCAGCTTCCCAGCCCCAAATCCCTTTCCTTTTCCTCCAATTCATTTCACCAGCTTCAGCTGTCATCAAATAGCAAAGGGGACATTCAGATAGGGCTGAAGGAAACTGGTTTTGATTTGGTTTGCAATTTATGGGGCAATCTTATACGATCAGTAAAATTCACATGATAAGAAAGATATTCAGCTAAAGGTAAAGTTTTATTACTCTCAGCGTCACTAAACAAAAAGGCAACTAGTATGTAGATAACACCCACACACTGCCATCTAGACTCAGAGCAACACCATAGCGCAGAGCAGAGCTGCACCTTAGGGTTCCAGAGACTAAAGCTTTATGGCAACAGCCAGCCTCATCTTTCTCCCACACGCTGATGGATGACTTTGAACCAACTGCCTTGCAGATAGCAGCCCAATGTGTAAAGCACTCAACCACCAGGGTTCCTGATAGAGATAATGGGGCAGTAGATTCTCAATTTAGGACTTAAAAATTTCACGTTGACTACTTTTTATTCTGTTGACTAATTTGTATTTGTTATATTAATTATCAACCCCAAGTGGTATTGTTCAATAATGGAGCTACCTATAGTGGTATCTTTGGTGGTCAGTTACAAAGATGCATTTCAATGCACAATGACCTAGCATTTTCCTATGAAAAAGTACTATAGAACCCTATGGCTTTGGTTTGTTAGCCTTGCAGATTCATGTTGCAATGGGTTGTTGGTCCTTTATACCTGTGCTAGGAAGCAAAAGGCAGGTACTAGATGGGAAACATTCCCTAAAAAGGCAGAGCTGTTGCTTATACAAGATCTATCTATGACCTTTCTCCAAAGGAGAAATTTTCTAAGTGTCTCCTTACCAAAGGTCAACATGATCAGGGTGGTGCCAAATGCTCAGGTACCACACTCAGTTCTGAGGCCTGTCCTGTATCTCCTCTGTCCTTCCACTCAACGGTTATCTCTCCTGAATCCTGGCCTCACACCCTAGATAACAATTTACTAATCTCATTAATCATGTGCTAATGAAATATTTAATGGTACTAATGACTGTTAGGAGTTCTGGTGTGGCTCTGTGGGTTAATGCGCCAGACTGCAATGCAATTTGAACTGCAAGGTTGGTAGTTCAAGCTCACCAGTTGCTCCTCAGAAACCCTACACATGGTCGTTATGGGTCGGAGCCAACTCAACAGAACTTAACAACAACAATGACTGCTAGGGATTAATATACTACATATACCATTTGTTTTCTAGACATCCAGACTCCAGAGTTCGTAAAAGTCAAGGATTAAGAGTGAAGGTGGGAATTCCAGATACTGATGGAGTGATGGAAAATAATTTTAATTAGTTGGACTATATGGAGACTCAAATCATACCATCTAGGCTCTCATCTGGAGTCCTGGTGTAGTGCTTTGAATTACTGCGCCAAACTACAAAGATCATTTGAATCTCAAGGTTGGTGGTTCAAGTTCACCAGCCACTCCTTGGACACTCTGTACAGGGGCGCTATGGGTCAGAACTGACTTGATGGCACTTAACAACAACAACATAAAGGCTTTCATCTCGACATCCAATTTTGGTGGCCAGCAGAGACATCCAGGAAGGAAAGGCTCCATGGGAGAGGGATTGAAAACCCAGAGAAGCTGTGTTCATGGAACAACTTCAGAGCTCTGGATATAGCATAAGGTGCAGGGCATCAGTTTCCCAAATGCATAAGTGGAAAAATCAAAATATAAAGAAAAATACTGCAATTTAGGAATCGCTTGAGATGGGACTCCCTCTGTGGCCATGTTGCCCAGGCGGAGTTCAGAGGGCAGGGCTACAGCCAGACCAGCACAGGGAACCAGTGCTAGAAGCTATGGCGTAACATTTGCAAATGGAGGTGCGGAAGATTATACACATTTTTTCCTTCTCTTCCCTTTCGTGCTTTCTTTGCCTAACCTGGACACCTTCAGGTGGGTGGGTGTGCACCCTCCCCCAAAAAAAGTCCAGCGCTGAGCCCACAGTTTTTCTACAGCACAGTGAGAAAGAGCTTGGTCGCTACTTACGATGTCATCCTCGGGGCCACAGCCATAAAATTAACTAGTGCAGGACCCTTTACTCTGGCCTATCTAGCAAGAAAACACAAGGCCCATCAGGCCTGACAGACAAATGATATGAACAAACTATAAAACCCCAACTTTTATAAAAGGATGAAACTATCTCGAGAATTATGCTGTGCACACGCAGGTACCTAACTGATCAGAGACAAAGATAGTAGACAAACTTTCTCCCATTATCTTCTCAATATCTATCTGTGCACCACTCCAGTGGTGACTAAAGGAGGGGCCTGAGCAAACGGACACCCACATCTACTGCTGGAGGCGACTACGGTGCACACACACTGCCTGTGTAGAAAGGCGACTGGACAGTCGGCCACAGTTTTATTTTTGTTTCAAAGTGGTGGGTTTTGTGTCTGCTTTTATATTGCTTCTGTTTTGGTCCTTTTGATCACACATTTTTTCCTGGTGGTGGAAGCTTTTTCTTCCTACGTGACCCAAGAAGAGACAGCAACTGTGGCCACATAGCCAAGCTACAAGCATACCCCATAATATTCCACCACTGAGACAAGAACAAGTAAGAGCTGCTAAGCATTACATACATATCTCCTGATCATATCTACCAGGAGACACTCAGTAAGCTAAATAACACAACAACAAACATACATTTAAGCATTAAAAACCCCACATAACTACTGGAAATGACAAACAAAATGCAACAAAAGATCTCAAAACATGTCCAAAACCAGAAAAGAGTAACAGAGACAAATAAGCTGGAGACAAAGGCTCCCCAGAAGAGGAAGAGCAGGTTCTGAATTTGCCTAAGAAGGAATTAAGAAGAATTATATGGAAACAAATCCAAATGCTCTCCAAAAAGTGGTGGAGGAAAACAAGGAAGAAGTCAGGAAAGTACTACATGAGCAATCAAACAAGATGTTTCAACATTGGAAACAAGTCAAAACCTGCAAAAAGAGGTCCAGATGATTAATAATAAAATATCAGAAATGGACAATACACCCTACCCCACCCCCAACCCCGGAGGGTTCTACTATGCATACACACAGATCTCCTTCAAATTTAAAGTGACAGTTTCTACTTAAAACCAAACTGCAGTGTGAAATGGCCACAGCCAGCTCAGAACTGTTTATCACTAGGAAAAAGGTTTGAATGGAGATTGTAGAGTGGAACAGGCAGACTGAAAAGGAAACAGGACAAAAATTAAATCCTGAGTTATGTCACAATGACCAACAGTGGCATGTTGAAATTTCTCAGCGAGAAGGGAAGCCCATCTCCTGATCACATCTACCTGGAGGCAATTAAGGCCACAGATAACTCCTGAATATTCCCAAAAAACAGAAGCAGATGACTGTATCAGCACATGTCTAGAAAGTAGATAAAGTGACTGAGGCAAATGAACTGGAAGTAGACCTACACTCCATAATGGAAGATGGGCAGGCTTTGGAAATGTCAGAGAAGGAATTCAGAAAACTGATTATAAAATGTATCAAAATACTATAAAATAGAATTGAGAAAAATAAGGAAGAAGTCAATAAAGCACTAAAGGAACAATCAAATAAAATAGATACAGCATTGGAAAGAATTCAAAACATACAGAAAGAGGTCCAAATGATTCATAATAGAGTATCAGAAATGGACAATACACTGAAAGGGCAGAAGAGTAGAAGTGAAGAGATAGAAACCAGAGCTAGTAAGCTAGAAGATAAATCTCTCCACACTACTAAGATAGAAGAGCAAACACAAAAAAAGAATTTAAAAAATCAGTTGGATTCCTCTATAGTAACAATGACAGCGCTGAAAAGGACATTAGGAAAGCAATACCCTTTACAATAGCCACCCAAAGGATGAACTATTTAGGAATAAATGTAACCAGATAAACAAAGGACCTATACAAGGAAACTTACAAAAATACTACTAAAAGAAACCAAAAGAGACCTACAGAAGTGGAGGAACAGGAACAGACAAGATGGCAGAGAGGGTAGAAGTACAGTGAAGAGCTTCATTAGCAACAACACAGAATACGGGAACAAGTAGACTCAGGGGATGGTCCCAGAACTCTGAACCACAAATAAAGGAATATTTAGAAAGTTGGAAGGTTTACAGCTAGGGAATTTGTAGCAGAAGCAAGATATCCATTGCTTTCTTATTCAAGATGCTCAGCTGTTCCTGGAGCTGCCATCTTGGGAGAGACCAAATGGAGTTAGGATCAGAGCAGCCACAGATGCCTGAAAGAACTGTGGAGATAAAGGTGTGGACATTCTTTTTTTGGAGGGTATCTGTTCATTGGTCTCTCGCTGTCTGAGGCCCTCCATTCTGGAGAATAGAGGGGGGTCTTGAGTGAGTGGACACCCTACCCCAGAACTAGCAAGCTGGAAGACAAATCTCTCAATATTGCTAAGATAGAACAGCAAGCAGAACAACGGATAAAAAACGAAAAGAACCACATGATCATATCGATTGATGCAGAAAAGGCATTTGACAAAATCCAACATCCATTCCTGATAAAAACACTCAATAAAGTAAGAACTGAAGGGAAAATCTTCAACATAATCAAGAGCATATATACAAAATCAACATCCTACATCACTCTCAATGGAGAGAAACTGAAAGTCTTCCCTCTGAGAATGGGAATCAGACAAGGATGCCTTTGTCTCCACTCCTTTTTAATACTGTTTTGGAAGTCTTAGCCAGAGCTACATGGCAAGATAAGGAAATTAAAGGCATCCAAATTGGCAAAAAGGAAATAAAACTCTCTCTATTTGCAGATGAAATGATCTTATACATAGAAAACTCCAAAGACTCAGTAAAAAAAGATACTAGACAACATTGGAAGATTCAGCAAAGTGGCAGGGTATAAGATCAACATACAAAAATCTGAAGAAGGCTTAAGATTCATGTTGGACAACATGAAGAGGAATAACTTAAGAATTATTGGCATTCTGAACAGGAACAATCACACAAGTCCACAAAGGAGATAGTTGAAGAGCTTCTGGAAGAAAATTTTCCTAACATCCTGAAAAGTGAAAAGATAAGCATTCAAGAAGCTCAATGAATCCCAGGAAGGATAGATCATAACAGAAAATCACCAAGACATATAATAATCAAGCTCTCCAAATTCAAAGATAAGAACAGAATCCTGAAAGCAGCTAGGGAAAAGAGAAGTGTAACATACAAAGGCAAGCAAATCAGATTAAGCTTGGATCTCTCGACAGAAACCATGCAGGCAAGAAGGCAATGGGGAGACATATATAAAACCCTGAAAGAAACTGCCACCCAAGAATCCTCTACCCAGAAAAGCTGTCAATCAAATATGATGGTGTAATCAAAACAATCCAGGAGAAACAGAAGCTAAGGGATTTTGCCAAACCCAACCCTGCTATGAAAAACATCCTAAAGGAAGTTCTGTGGACTGAGAACCAACAAGAACAGAAAGCAACCAGAAACGAAATATGTGGCAGCATCACCCTGAACTCAATTGGCAAATGAGAGTCAAGAACAGAATATAAGAACAGAGGATCTGGGAGGTCACTTTATGATCTAAACAATTACAATGGGAAACACGGTAAACACAGAGGAACACAGATCCAGGTGGTGGGAAGGTCAGGTAGATTACAGGATAAAATAGACTGTCTTAAATAGAGGGAAGAGTTAATGGAATATAAGGTAACCAAAACTATGGGGTTGGGGTGTGGAGGTTTATTTCGGATGTTGGGGAGGGCAATACAAGAAGGGGGAGGAGTCAGAAGAACAACATAGATAGGCGAACACTTAGACAAGTTTGCATGTCCTAAGTGGGACAGAGGTAAACAATGATGCATGCTCAACCTTGGAACAACAGGGTTCTGTAATACAGGGATCTAGGCATAGCTTGAAGAGGGAAAATAATACTAAAATGCTTGAATGTCTTATGAATATTGGTTTCCATTGCATATTATTATAAAATAGACATTTAAGTGGGATAGAAAGGAATGTTGGGAAACATGATTACAGAAAACTTGTAAGCCCATCTTCAGCCTATAACTAATTGGAATACCTAAAACGGGTTTTAGAACTTTCCCAGTGAAATAGGCCTCTTGCAAAGTCTTTGCAGAGTGTAGAACCTTGGGTGTAATCCTGAGTCCCATCCAGAGCCTTCTGAGGTGGGACATCCCCACTAGAAAGGACAAGTAGACCAGACTGGAACAGCTAGAACAACAGAAGATACATCTTCAAAGAAAGATCAGCAGGAAAAACCCAAAACAAAAATGCTAGCATGACTGGCTACTACAAGAATAAGCAAGCTGTTCTCCATGAAACCATCAAGGCAAGCAATCAAGTTCCTTCAGGACTAACGCCCCTCTAAGTCTGAAACTCAAAGGTAACACACAAACAGGCATGTAAGCTTGCTGGTGACCATATTGGTCTACTGGTGAGTGGAAGAGGGGGAAAGGCAGCAAAGAAGAAATGGGCTGAGTTCAACAACAGTCCATTGACTCCCGTTCACCTGGAGATGAGAGAGAGAAGAGGAAGGGCTAGTTGGTCCAAAGTGTAGTGAGACTTGAGGACACTTGAGCCCATGGACAAGGACATAGCCACAGAGGGCTAGAGCTGAGAGTGAAGTATCCAGCTGATATGAAGTGAGGGGAGATGCACAAGAACACTCAAACTTGCAGACAGTACCCATTTGACCGAGTGTCAATGGCTTGATAATCAGAACTCAACTAGAGAAAGGTTACCAAAAAAAAAAAATTATGTATATTTTTTTGATAAAGGAAATGAGGGAAAATTGCTACAATTTGATGAACCTGGCCTATACTCATGGAGGTAGTAACTCTAAATACCAACAGAGAGGGAAGGAGTCTTCACATCAATTATCAATGTTATCTCTTCTGTACACAAGGTAGATAGGGACGGGCAACTTAGACATTGGCTACCTAAAATGAGGGGGTGATAAAGGCACGAGGTGTCTGGTTACTGCCCTGTAAACTTTCACTCAATCCACAATAAAAACGTTTTAAAAAAAAGTGGGGGTGAGGTGGGGGGAATATACCATGTTCCTGGATAGGAAGACTCAACATTGTGAAAATGTCATTACTACCCAAAGCAATTTACACATATAATGCAATCCCAATCCAGATTTCGGAGACTTTCTTCAAAGAGATGGAAAAGACAATTACAAACGTTTTATGGAAAGGAAGGAGACCCAGGATAAGCAAAGCACTGCTCAAGAAGAACAAGATTGGAAGCCTCTCATTCCCCAATTTCAAAATCGACTACACGGCTACAGTGGTCAAAACAGCCTGGTACAGGTACAATGAAGGATACATTGATCAATAGAACAGAATCAAGAATCCAAAAATTAACCCATTCACATACAGCCAACTGATTTTCAACAGAAGTGCCTAGGTATGTTACATGGGGAGGAGCTAGTCTCTTTAACAGATGGTGCTGGTAGAACTGGAAAGTGATATGCAAAAGATTGAAAGAAGACCTTTACCTCAAGTCCTATACAAAAACCAACTCAGCATGGATTACAGACCTAAATGTGAATCCCAAAATTATTTAAGTCATCAATGAAAAAATAGGGACAAATGTGAGGGCCCTAATTCAGGGAATACACAGACTACCAAACATTTTGAAAACTACACAAACAAAAGTAGACAAAATAGATGAGCGGGACATACTAAAAATTAAAAACTTACGTGCATCAAAAGACTTTACCAAAAGAGTAAAAAGGGAACCCACAGAATGGAAAAAAATAATTTGCAATGAAACATCAGACAAGGGACTCATTTCTAAAATATACAGGAAACTACAACACCTCTACAAGAAAAAGACAAATAACTTAATTAAAAAATGGTCACAGGACATGAAGAGACACTTCACTGAGGAAGAGATCCGGGCAGCCAACAAACATATGAAGAAATGTTCACGATCACTAGCCATTAGAGAGATGCAAATCAAAACAACACAGATATCATCTCACACCAGCAGTAACAGCAAAGATAAAAAAAAATAGAGGACAATAAATGCTGGAGAGACTGGGACGCTCCTGCATTGCTGGTGGGATTGCAAAATGGTCCAACCACTCTGGAAAGCAATATGGCGCTTCCACAGAAGGTTGGAAATAGAAATACCTTATGATTTCTATTCCTCTACTTGGTATTTACCAACAAGAAATACGAGCCATAACATGAGTAGATATATGCACACCAATATTTATAGAAGCACGATTTATAATAGCAAAAAGATGGAGACAGCCTAAGTGCTCAACAACTGAAGAATGGATAAACAAACTGTGTTACATACACACAATGGAATATTATGCTACCTTGGAGAACAACAAGGAAGCTGCAAGCCACCGCATAACATGGATGAACTGTGAGGACATTATGCTGAGTGAAATTAGTCAGTCACAAAAGGAGAAATACTGCATAGGACCATTATTGTAAAAGAGTAAGAAAAAGAATTCACACTAAAAGGGGTGGTGGGGAGTGGGGATGGGGAGGCTTTCATCTCTCAAAAGGACCTGAGTGTGGGCAATAAGCTGGTAGCTATATCAGCCCAGCAGGAAGGTCTCCTGCCTTGTCATTGTGCTCCAGACTTCTTGAACTGGAGCAGCTGTTGGGCTGGGCTCTGAGGGACGATCTCTGTGGAACCTCAGGAGGAACTCAGTGGCAGCTGGCAGGAGAACCCTTCATTGGACAGCTCACTCATCAGACTCTGGCACAAAGCTTCAGAAAGGGCGCCCATGTCCTCCCGTGAGTGGAGCAGCAGACCCAACTAAAATATAATCATCTCTGATTTTCTCTTCCCTTACCCTTTTGTGGAGTTGCTATGGGGGCTAGTATTTGTAGGAGAACTCCCAGTAAGCCTGATTTTGACAGACACTGGCATTCTGTTAGCATGGAGAGATGCTTGCAGAATCGGGTAAGGAGCTGATGGGAACCCAATAAGAGATGTTCAGTTGAAGGAAATTCTGCTGGAAGGTGAGCCTGTTTTGCAGGCATGTGGGCCTATGGACTGTGGCTGCAAGGTCACGTAGGTGTTCCCTAGCACACTGTGTGGTGTGGCCTAACTTGTACTTCATCTTGTGCTCTTGCCTCAGTTGGCCTATTTTAAAACAATGCCCTTTAAAGTTGCTTTGTAGTACCCAAGGATAAATGCACTACCATTTTTATGTTAAGAGGATGAAAGAAAATAGAAAAATCTTTCACACAAAAAAGTGCACCTTAATGTAGACTCTAGGTGTTAGTTGATAATACTGTATCAAAATTGGCTCTCCAACTATAACAAACATACCACCGTGATTCAAGAAGTTAACAGGAGACATGGTGTGCATCAGGGAGAAAGTATATGGGAATTTTCAGCACATTCTGCACAATTTTCCTGTAAATATTTCAAAATGTTCTAAAAATGAAGTAGATTTTCAAAAAGAAGGTATCGTTAATGTATGGACAAAGAATAAAAAATAGATTTTTTATGAAAACAGCTTTGGTCACCTTGCATATGGGAAAGACTAGTGCTTTTAACACTCAGATTAAATCAGAACAAACAACAGAACAGCAGCCCTATTCTGAGTGTTAATGCAATGGTCTAAGTACCTGTGTGGCACTGTAGGATAAGGATGGTACTGTTAACTACCATGTCGGTGGTTCAAACCCACAAGCCGCTCTTGGGAACCCTATTCAGGGTCACTATGGGTCAGAACTGACTCAATGGTGCTTAACAACAACAACAAATTACTTAAAGCCAAACTAACCAGTTGATTCTGACTCACAGAGACCACCTAAGACAAGTACCTCATAGGGTTTCCTATCCAGAAGCACAATGCTCTATCTTTCTCCCAAAGAGCAGCTGGTGGGCTTGAACGACTCACCCACTGTTTAGCAGGCCAACACCTAACCCAAAGCACCACCTGGGCTCCTTTCA
This sequence comes from Chrysochloris asiatica, assembly GCF_000296735.1. Taxonomy (NCBI): domain Eukaryota; kingdom Metazoa; phylum Chordata; class Mammalia; order Afrosoricida; family Chrysochloridae; genus Chrysochloris; species Chrysochloris asiatica. The sequence continues at coordinate 2,877,132 of NW_006408795.1, read as the reverse complement.
TCATTAAGCACAGACACTTTTAGTCTGAACTCTTCAGTATGTGCCCTGTACTTGCCAGCCATGCCAGTCACCTGCAGGAGGACTTTTACCTGTGCTCTGCCTGTTGCTGCCATTGCTGCTTCTCAGAGAAACCCCTGGGCGGAGACTCTACCCTTAGGTTATGGTGACAACAAAGGAGAAAGATGCAGTGTGATAGAGAGGAAAAGCAATTACAGGTAAGCATCGCTTAATGCCCACAATACAGTCTGTGAAACAGGGCTTCATGTGATTTGGGCATTGTGCAAACACCATATTAAGACCTTATGGGAGCCCACTGCTGGCTGTCCATGTCAACACTACTGCCACAGCTGGAGATGCTGGTGAAGCTGGAAGGATGCAGCGGCTGAGAGAGTGGCAGTAGACCTGAGCAAGAGAAGTGGGCAAGGAGGGCTCAGAGTGTCTGCTGTTCTGCCCACCCACCGCCTACCCCCTGCACAAACAAAAGGAGGTATCTTCATTCTCTTTAAAAAAAAATAAAACAAAATACATTACGGGCCAAGAGACTTACATGTGAACATTAAGCTACACACCTGCATTAGAAGAATTTAGTGAAGCCCATAGAGTACTGTGTGGTGCTGTAGGAGAAGAACTGGACCCTGAGGTCAATTTGAACTGTAAGGTCAGCAGCTCAAACTCACCAGCCGCTCCTTGACAGAGTCGCTATGAGTTGGAACTGACTCAATAGCACTTAATAACAACAACCATGTATTCAGTGACTCCAGTTGTATTGAGTTGATTCCAACTTAGTGCAACCCCTTGTGTGTAAGAGTAGAATTGCGATCCATTATATTATATTTCAATCACTGACTGATTGAAAATAAATTCTCAGGATTTTCTTCCACTTCTGGGTAGACTCAAATTGCAAATCTTCAAGTTAGTTACTTGTTATTGTTGTTAAGTGCCATCGAGTCGGTTCCAACCCATAGCAACCCTGAATAGGGTTTCCAAGGAGCAACTGGTGAGTTTGACCCGCCAACCTTGAGGTTCAAACCAACTTTGCTGTCCAGCGCATTAACTACAGCGCCACACCAGAAGTACAGGTTAGTTACTAGCTAAGGACAAATTGTTGGCATCACTCAGGGGCCACTTAGTGACTACTGTTATTGTTAAGTGACATCAAGTTGGTTCTCACTCATACCAACCCTGTATAAGGATTCTGAGGAGTGTGGCTGGTATGTTTGAACTGCTGACCTGTGGCCAACAGTTCAGTGTTTAACCTACAGCACTACATCAGATCCCAATAATAACAGCTGACAGAAAATCTCCTGAATGTCCAACCTATGTCCTCTACTGAATTTAATCTCATTTCACATCTAAATACTCCCATACCATTTACATATGAGGAAATCCTCCTGGAAGGGAAGGAGTTTGTTCAAAGTCACCAGCTAGTTTGTGGAGCAAGCACAATTTGAGCCAACGTCAATTTGATTACAAAGTTGGCTTTCCCCATACAGCAGGCTGCAGAATCAGCTCAGCTGCAGATCAGATAAAATAATTTTGTTTCTCCAACTGCTTTCGTTTAAGATCCATGCCTGCAAATATAACAGCTACATCTCCTTTTAGATGTCTCCTCGACCCTCTCAAACATAACAAATGTAACGGAATTTATCATCTCCCTCCTAAAAGTGTCCATCTTTAACCAACTCAATGGCACTTAACAATACAAAGCATGTGTAGAAAACTCCTTGGCTGCTAATCGAGAGGCTAGAGGTTAGAATCCACCCAGAGGCACACTGGAAGAAAAGCCTGGCAATATTCCGAAAAAATCTGCTTCTTATAAATTAGACACAGAAACCTCTGTGCAGCACAGTTCTAGTCTGACACACAAGGGGTCACCCTGAGTCAAAACAGACTTTACTTCAACTGAATTTGCCTTTATCTCAGAAAACAAACTCACCTCCTACCTACCCAGAGAAAATGTGTCTTAGTTCTTGATTCTTGGCTCATTCCTCCCCCCACCTACTATCTCACACTGGGTCCAGTGAGTTCTACCTCTCAAAACCTCTCAAATCAGCTGTTTCCACTTGTCCCATCCTCATCCAAGTCCCCAGTATCCCTCTTTTGGACTACCTGACTTGCTTCCTGGGCCACCTTTACTCCACATTCCTCTCTTAAACTGGAGGAACTTGCAAAATGCAAATGTAATGCCATTAAAAATGCAAATCAGAACCTGTCATTCTCCCCTGAAACTCTTGTGTGACTTACCATTTGATTGGATATTTAACTGCACCTCTCACCCTGCCCCCTAAATCTTCCTTCCCTGATTTATTTTTGCCCACAGCTCTTGTCAGCATCCCAAATGCTACATATCTTACTTATTTGTTTATTGTCTGTGTCTTCTCAATATAGTGCAAGCTTTAGGAGGCCCGGGTTCTTAGCTGTTCATCTGTTTTATCCTCAGCACTTTGAAATGCATGGCATGTAGCATGAGTACTTCTCCAACGAATATTCTTCACAGATAAAAGGATATTTATATTACATAGAATAATTGATGCTGTTTGGATTCTCAGGATCAGCACTGGACTGAATCACACGATCGGCAGTTCAAGCCCACTAGCTGCTCCTCAGAAACCCTATACAGGGTTGAGTTGGAGTCAATGGCACTTAACAACAACAAAGTATGAAAGAATTCCTCTGAGCTGAATCATTCCCTGTTATTAAAGTACATTTCTCTTTCCCAAGTGCATGCTTGCTTGATTACAAAATCATTCTTTCCAATATACAGAAGCATCGAACTTATGTAGCAAGAATACAACCTTACATATTTCAAACTAGAGCTAGAAAGCATAGAAAGCAAATAAACCATAGAAAATCACACAAAAAAAACCAAACCAAAACAAAACAAAAACTTCTCCCCAAATTTAAAAGCTCCCAAGGTGAGGAAAATGAACATTTACTGAACATTCACTGAAGACAATCACCAAGAGGAGAGGTTGAAAAATGAGAAAATGTAGACCAAGAGCAGTAAAAACAGACCAGGAATGTCTGTGGTGTGTGTGTGTCAGAAATGACGCTTGAAAGCTGTCATTTGTGCCACTTAGTTGAATTCAACACATTTTATCTTGCAGAACCACCAGGACCAACAGACATATGCCTTCCAATACTCTTGAGAGGCCTAAAGAACACAGATATTTGAAAATGAGATTAATTGGTATTCATACCAAGTCCATTTGCTGTAAATGGCTTGGGTACATTGTTTTGTTATTATTGTTGTTGTTATTTCTATCCCCCCACCCAAGTAGATTTTAAAAGTTTTAGTACTTAAAGCCTCTACTGAATTTCTATGTAAATTTATTCCCACACCATGAAAATTCTCGATGATCAAGGGTGTTCAATATATAGAGTTTCTACATGTTAAAAATAGGTACCTTAGAAGAAAGACTTGGTGAGCTACCTGAAAAATAAGCTACTAAAAACTCTATAGAGCACAGTTGTACTCTGACATCCATGGGGTCAGCATGTCGAGAGCTGATCCCAAAGGAACTACTTCGGTCAAGATTCTAGAGCAACCATGTCTGTATGGTGATAGTTGATCACATTAACAGTGGATGGGGTGCATTGCTGAGCAGGTAAAAGAAAAACAGGGGTCACTCAGGCCCTCAACACTAAATGATCTCCCTTCTCCCGTATGGACTGAATTCCAAATAAGCTTACTGTAACAAGAACTTGTTCTAAGCAATTATGTCAAATATAGTCAAAAGGAAACTATATATTATCTGTGAGCAAATGCAATAGCAAGTGAGAATGTGTTTCTCCCATAAATTATATATTTAATACATAGCCTTCTTTTGTACAAAAAATGAATGCATAAAATTGATTGTTGAATGGTACTGTTTCCTGATATTTAAATAACCCACTTACCACTCATCTTTCAGTTTGTTATACTGTGGTGCCTTGTGTGTTTCTGTGATGTTAAAAGTTATGCCGTCAGTATTTCAAGTACCAGCAGGGTTACCCATGGTGGACAGGTTTCAGTGGAGTTTCCAGACTAACACGACTAGGAAGATTAGATGACCTTGAGTTAGCCTGACTTGTAACCATAATGCTACCAGAGCTCCTTCCTCAAAGTAGAATCATCCTTAATTCCATGGCTAGATTAAGGCTTTCAAAAAAGTCACTTATTTCTCAAAATGAAAACAAACAGCTGGCAAACATCAATTAATAATTTGGACATGGAATGTATAAAGCATGAATCTACAAAACTGGAACTCATCAGAAATTAAATAAATCAATATCTTAGGTATTAGTGAGCTGAAATAGGTTGATAATGGCCACTTTAAATTGGCCAACCATATCTGCTATGTTGGGAATGAAAAATTGAAGAGAAATGACATTTCATTCATTGTCAAAAAGAACATTTCAGGATCTATCATGAAGTACTATGCTGGCAGAGATTGGATTATATCCATACAACTATGAGGAAGTCAAATGCTACAAGCTCAGCATTTCTCAATCTGAAAGAACTGAAGAAAAACTTCAAGCCTTGACTTGCAACACTAAAGAATTCTATGGGCAAAATATTGAATGATACAGAAAGCATCTAAAGATGATGGAAGGAATATACAGTCATTGCACCAAAAACTAATGGTCGATATTCAATCATATCAAGAGGCAACTTATGATAAGAATCAATGGTAATGAAGGGAGAAGTCCCAGTTGCACTGAAGGCATTAATGAAAAACAAGTCTCCAAGAACTGACAGACTGAAAACTGAAAAATTTCAACAAACTGATCCAGCACTGGAGGCGCTCACTTACCTATGCCATGAAATTTGGAAGACAGCAATCTGGCCAACCGATTATAAGAGATCCATATTTATGCCCACTACAAAGAGAGGTGACCCAACAGAATCAGAAATCAGCAAATAAAATCACATGGAGAGAAAAAAAAAAAATGGTTGTACTAGTACACCCCAGAGAACTGCCAGAAATTCAAGCTAGATTCAGAAGAGGACATGGAATTAGGGAAATCATTGTTAAAATCAGATGGGTCTTGGCTGAAAGCAGAGAATATCAAAAATAGGGGCTTTATTGATTATGAAATGGCTTTTGACCGTGTGGATGACAAACTATGGATAACATTGCAAAGAAATGGGTATGCTAGAGCACTTAATTGTACCCCTAAGGAACCTATACATAGACCAAGAGGGTAGTTGTTAGAAAAGAACAAGGGGGTACTGAATGGTTTAAAATCAGAAAAGCTGTGCATCAGGGTTGTATCCTTTCAGCATACTTACTCTATCTGTATGCTGAACATATAATCCAAGAAGCTGGATTATATGAAGAAGAATATGGCATCAGAATTGGAGGAAAACCTCATTAGCAACCTGAAATATGCAGATGATACAACTTTGCTTACTGAAATCAAAGAGGACTTAAAATACTTGCTGGTGGAGATCAAAGACTACAGTCTTCAGTATGGATTGCACCTCAATGTAAAGAAAACAAAAATTCTCAACACTGGACCAACAAACAACATCAAGATATAGGAAGAAATGACTGGCGTTGTCATAGACTTCTTTTTGCTAGGATCCACAATCAACACTTATGCAAACAGCAATGAAGAAATCAAAGAACATATTGCATCAGGCAAATGTGCTGAAAAGATCTCTTTAACCTGTTAAAGAGCAAAGGTATTAGTTTGAAGACTAAGGTATGCCTGACCATGATATTCTCAACTGTCTCATATGCATATGAAAGTTGGACAATAAATAAGGAAGACAGCAGAATAATTTATGAGTTTGAATTACATTGTTAGAGAAGAATATTAAAAGTAGTATGGACTGCCAGAATAACAAACAAATCTGTGTTAGAAGTATTATAGTCAGAAAATGATGAGATTTTGTCTCTCGAATGAACTTCAGACAAGTTATAAGGAGAGACCAGTCCCTGGAGAAGGACAAGATAGTTGGAAAATTTGAGGGTGCGCTAAAAAGAGGAAGGCCCCAATGAGATGGGTTGATACAGTGGCAGCAGAAATGAGCTCAATAATAACAATTGTAAGGATGGCTCAGGACCAAACAGGGTTTTATTCTGTTGTGTATAATGTCACTATGTGTCAGACGCAACTTGACAATGGCACCAAACAACAACAACATGGAAGACCACTTAATACAACTTTTATTTAAATTGATGCACCAATCACTAATGACAAAGGTGAAGAAACTGAATATATCTTCAGTCTGATCAAACTGGCAATCAAGATGTATGGATAAGTATTGGTAACTGAAATGCAAAAGTCAGAAACAAAGAAAGTTTAGTAGTTGGAAAATATAGGTGATTTTTCCTTGGTGACAGAAGTACTCCAAAGATTTCATGGTAGAGTTTTGCAAGACCAATGACTCATTAATTGCAAATGCTTTTTCTAACAATATAAACAGTGACTATACATATGCTGTTGTTGTGAAGTGCTGTCAAGTCGGATACGACCCACAACAGTTCAAATGGCTTTGCAGTCTGGCGCATTAACCCACAGCGCCACACCAAAACTCCACATAGACCTTACTAAATGAAATACATAGGAATCAAATCAATTACATCTGTGGAAACAGATGATGAGGGAGTTCCATATCATCAGTCAGCAAAAGATCACAGACAAACTGCAGAAAAGACCATCAAGTATTCATATGCAAGTCTGAATTGAAACTCAAAAGAATTAAAACAAGTCTACGAAAGGCAAAGTATGATGATGAGTATATCCCACCTGAACTTAGAGACCATCCCAAGAATAGGTTTGACACACTGACCACTAATGATTGAAGACCCGTTGAATTATGGGAAGACGTCTTACATAAATAAAATATGCAGGCATTAAAAAGACAGGAAGTAAAGAAAAGATCGTGATGCATATCAGAAGAGACTTTGAAACTTAGTCTTGAACATATAAGTAGCTAAAACAAGTGGGGAAAGTGAGGGAAAAGGACGGAACAGAAAATTTCAACGGGAGGCTGGAGAAGACAAAACAAGTATTATAGTGAAATGTGAAAAAAACCTGGAGTTAGAAAAGCAAAAGGGAATAACATGCTTGGTATTTCTCAAGCTGAAATTACTGAAGAAAAAAAAATGCATGCCTCAGATTGCAATACTGAAAAATTCTATGGGGAAAATATTCAATGTAACAGGAAGCATCAAAAGAAGAAGGAATGAATATACAAATATCACTGTAACAAAAAACCTTGGTCAACATTTAACCATTTAAGGAGGTACCATATAATCAAGAATCAATGGCACTAAAAGAAGAAACCTAAGCTGCATTGAAGGCACTGGTGAAACACCAAGGCACAAGGCTCCAGGAATTGGCAATACCAACTGAGATACTTCAACAAATTGATGCATCACTGGAAGCCCTCACTTATCTAAGCCAAGAAATTTAGAAGACAGCCACTTGGGCAATCTACTGTTATCAAACAACGTCATTAATATCAGACCCAAGTAAAATGTGGCTAAAGAGAATTAAAAAATGGTTGTACTAATACAGCAACAGGGAACTGCCAGAAATTCAAGTCATATTCAGAACATACTAACTGAGGGATATCATCTAATATCCATGTCAGATGGATCTTGGCTAAAAGCAGAGAATACCAGAAATATGTTTACCTGTGTTTTAAAGGCATTAAACTTTGTATATCATAACAAATTATGGAAAATGCTGGAAAGAATTGGAATGTCAGAACACTTAATTTTACTCATGAGGAACCTGTACATAGACCAAGAGACAGTCACCTAAACAGAACATGGAGGTACCGCACAATTTAAAATAAAAAAAAAAATGTGCATTAGGGTTGTATTCTTTCACTATATTGATTCCTGAGCAAATAATCAGAGGAGCTGGGCTATATGAAGGACACAACATTAGGACTGGAGGAAGACTCATTAGCAACCTTGCTGCTGAAAGCAATGACAACTTGAAGCACATACTGATGAAGATCAAAGACTGTATGTAGCATTTAATATGGATTATACCTCAATATAAAGAGAAAAAATGCTCACAACTGGATGGATAAGCAATCATAATAAGAGAAGAAATTGAGGTTGTCAAAGATTTCACTTTACTTGGATCCTGAGTCAATATCCATGGAAACAACAGTGGAGAAATCAAATGACAATGGGCAAATTTGCTGCAAAAGACTTTAAAGTGCTAAAAGCAAAGATGTCATTTTAAGGATTGATGTGCACCTGGCATAAGGCATGATAATCTCAATGACCTCAAAGCCATGTGAAAATAAAACAATGAATACAGAAGACCAGAGAATTGATGCCTTTGAATTATGATGTTGGTGAAGAAAATCAAGTACACCATGGATTGCTAGAAGAATTAAGAAATCTTTGTGGGAAGAAGTACAGCCAGAATGCTCCTTAGAAGCCAGGATGTCAAGACTTCAACCCACGTAGTTTGGACATGTTATCAGGAGATCCAAGTCCCTGGAGAAAGAGAACACACTGATTAAGGTAAATAGTCAGCAAAAAAGAGGAAGTCACTCAACGAGATGAAGTGATACAGTATGAGATCAAACCCAGTAATGACTGTAAGGATGATGCAAGGACAGGCAGGGTATGGTTACACTGTTCATAGGGTTACTGTGAGTCGGAACCAAACCGATGGCATCTAATAACACAATTTACCTAACATTCCCTAATCTCTCTAAGATTGCTGTTCATCTATTTCTATGCAGGTAACCCTGTAAATTATGGAAAAATAAAATTACTTCATTTAAATGCTGTGTAAAACCATGATGAAAACTGGCTTTTGCAACTTCTAATTACAAAACACTGGCTACTGGAATCTTCTCCAGCTGGGTAGATTAGCATAAATCTTATACCTGACAGCTCTGACCTTCACTCCAGCAAACACTTGTCAAAATGCCAAAAGTAATTACCTGGCTGTTTAGAAAGGAGTTATGGGTTGGAAGTCCCCACCTTTCCTTATTACCTCTGGAAGCCTCTATGAAGCTGTAGCCATTAGGCATTTGTTCTTTGACATGCAGAACCTCCCCCTCAGTTCTTACTAATAGGCTCAGGCCCATCAAGCCTATCCTTGCACTCCAGACAGGGTCTCCTTTCCAGACTAGTCTAATCCAAGAGACTGCAAGATTAGTGTGGTTCTCTGTAGGATAAGCACTGGACTGTGAACCACAAGATCGGTGGTTTTAGCCCACCAGCAGCTCCATGATAGAAAAATGAGGCTTTCTGGTTCTGCCAAGATTTACAGCTTTGGTGCCACTGGGGTTTCAGTCACCCCAACATCTTTGATGTTCCTTAGACATGACAAGCATGTCTCCTCCCTCCTTCTCAGGGTCCTTGCACCCGGATTGGACAGTTCTCTCTCAGAAGCTCATATGGTTCACTGTCTCACTCCCTGTGGGTTTCTGTTTGGAGAGGCCATCTCTGAGCACCCTATCTAAAACAGCCTTCCTTCATTACTTCAGTTCCTGTGCCTTGTTTTTCTTCATATGACTTTAAACTTCTTGATTTAATCTGGTATAATAGGATATGATATATGATATATGCTATACCATCAGCCATCTGTTAGTCTGTTGTACTGTGGCAGCTTTTGTGTTGTGATGTTGGAAACTATGCCTCTGCTATTTCAAATGCAGCAGGACCATTCATGAAGGACAGGGTTAAATGGTGCTTCCAGACTAACACAAACAAGAAAGAAATGCCTAGTGACCCACTTCTGAAAACTATCCATTGAAAATCCAATGGCTTACAACAGAGTTGTGATTGTTGTTGTTTGTTTTTAGGTGCCATCTAGTTAATTTTGACTCACAATGACCCTACACACAAAACAAAATGAAACACTGCCTGGTCCTGCACCATCCTCACAATTGTTATTTGTGAGCCTATATTGCATATGGAGTCCTGGTGTGGTGCTGTGGGTTAATGTGACAGACTGCAAAGCCGTTTGAACTGCAAAGTCGGCAGTTCAAGCTCACCAGCTGCTCCAAGGAAACCCTGTACTGGGTCACTATGGGTCAGAACCGACTCAACAGCACTTCACAACAACAACAACATATCGCATATTGGATACTTTTCTGTTTATACAACAAGTGGTATATAAATAGAATAGTATCCAATATTACAGCACTACAGTGCAGCCAAATTTATCATAACACAATATAGTATAATATAATGCCGTTGCTATTTGCCGTTGTCGGTTACCACTCACAGAGAAGCTATATAGGATTTCTCAGACTGGTGGGAGAGTTTGAACTGCTGACCATATGGCTAGCAGGCCAGTGCCTATCCTACAGCATAATATGTATTGTTGTTGTTGTTAAGTACCATCAAGTCAGTTCGGACTCATATCAACCCTGTATACAGTTTCCGAGGCTTTTTAAATCTTAGTGGGAGCAGAAAGTCTCATCTTTCTGGTGGGCTATAATCACAGACATTGTGGTTCAGCCTGGTGTTTATGGTATTATATTATACTATACTGCATATTTATTTTCCAACTGGACTATAATCTTCACTTGGACCAATACCCATTTCCATTGACTTGATTCCGCCTCATAGTGAACCTGCTGAATAGAGTAGAATTTCTCCAGAGAGTTTCCAAGACTAAATCTGCACAGAAGCAAAACTGCCTTATTTTTCTCCCACAGAGAGGCTAGTAGATTTGAACCATTAACCTTAACTCACTATGCAACAGGGATCCTTCATTCTGCCTTACAAGAGTCTTCGTTTTGCCTTAGCAGACCCTCAGTAAATACTGTTAGATGATTGAGTGAAAAACAACAACAACAACAAAAACTGGCCTCACAAGTAAAAGCATACTGTCTGAGAAGTTTACCAATCCTTAGAGGCAGAAGCATTCAGTAACCACTCAGTGTGATTTTCTCTCTGGTATGCCTATACATTTCACTTCTCTCCTACAAAAACCTGCTTTGCCTTTTGTATAGTGAGCAAGCCAGGTGTGTTGGAATCAGTCTGGAGCTAAATTCAGGCAAGCAATCATTGTCATGAGCATCCTTGGTAGATGTTGCCTCTACATACCTTCTTCATTCAGGCCCAGGTAAGCCATCATTATCATGTGTTCTCACATCCTCCTGCCCAGTGTCTACTACACCAGATTTAAGCCTAGACATCTCTTTTATATCTACAGAGGTCCTGGACTTGTTTTGTGCCTTTGCTTTACTCCAGTCGAGGTTGGTCACATTTCTGATTCTGGTCTTGTGGTTTGACTCTGAACATCCATCGCTTCATTGCTGCACGGTTTTATGTCAATATTTGTTTATGTGCATTGAGGTATTTCATAGTAGTGTCTAGAATAGAGATGCTCCATAAATATTTGTGGAATGCATGAATAAATCCTTGATGCTTGATTATATTGTAGCTATAATTAAATCAGCCTTGGAAATCTCAGCAGAAAAAAAACAAAACAAAACACCCTAAGAACTTTTCCCTATAGCCCATTCATTCTTTGCTCTAAGAAATATGTTTTGCCAGTTTAGACCACTGGTGGTGATTCAGTGTGTAGTGTGTGAATGGCATAAAACACAACCATGTAAACACTTTTTTTTTTGAGAGCCGAGGATAAGGAGAAGAGATTAATAGCACAAATATCTTTAATGTCTTTCTGAAGAGAAGGATGTTTTGCCATCTCATAAATACAAAGAGTAGAACATACAAAAAAAAGTATCATACAAAGTTTCTGAACAGGTTCCCCTAAAAATGACAATATAAGCCTCAAATAACATTGTGTTTTGAGGATTAGTAGGTTCCTTTTTCTCTTTCTATTTCAATAACAAGAACCATATTTTATTACCCAATGTGCATTCCATAGTTGGGCCATTAAATCAATCCTGGATGAAACTTCATCATCAATCTTCTGCTTTCTTTTAACTAAACATGAGAAATGTTATCCACTGTCTTTGCATTTCTTTCTCATCATCAACAAAGGGAAACGTACTCATTAAGCAGAGCTCCTTTCCAGCTAACATTCCTCAGGGGGAACACATAAGACCCATAATTAAATGGGTGCCTTTAAAGAGATGATTGCTTATTTTATAGATTACAGACTATGGAGAACTATTTTCTATTTTATAGAATGTTCAAAGTTATGAGGGTTTCTTTCCTCCACTTTGCTTTTGAAGTGTATAATCTATTAGTTCAGTTGAATAAAGAAAGTGAACTCTTCTCTTCCAAGTTATAATCAACAAAGACACAGAAGAGTCCGAACTAGAAAATGATCTTTAATCTTTTCTTTCAAAATTGTCCCTTTAGAGTCCATTTCACATGTTGGATCCCTAAATATATGCACTTTCAACAGTAGACAAATGCCTCATGCATTGACAGCGACCTTCATTCATGCAGGACACCACAGCCAACTGCATTTGGGCCTGTCTTTCTCATTCACTTTACAAGCATTTCTTATCCACCCTCCTGCCCTTGCAGTTCTTCTTATTATGTTTTATCTCATTGCCTTGGTCAAGTGCTCTAAATGCCTAATGATGCTATACCAGCCTCTTTAATCTTAAATGCATTCTCTTGGCAGCAATGCTGGAAATCACAAACCTTTTACCAAGACAAAGAGGTGAGCCACTGAGCTCTGGGTATTCCCCTTGTTCTTCTGCTAAGCATAACCTTGAATGAGATTAAATTAGCAAAATATAAACCCTGTCCTCAAGGAACTCACAACATAATGGAGCCATAATGCTAGGGAGACTAACAGAGCTCTGTAAAAGAAGTAGAAACGGGTGCTACTGACACTCAGAGCTGGTTAGTCAATTTCAGCAGTGTCCCCCCACCTCAACCTGATACTTGCCTGAAACTGCAGGCCGATTGTATTGCCACCTACAATGCATGAACAGTAGCTCCACTTGACTTGGAAAAATAAAAGAGGTGATTGACCACTTTGTGGTCTTGCTATGGAAAAGACACCAAACTTACCAAGTCAGGATGAGTTTGACCCTACCTGTCACTGCCTGACCATGTTGCAAACACTGTCCAGCTGCTTTGACTTGAATTGCCGCATCTGTTTCAGGAGGGGTTGGATTAAGAGGAGTCCCTAGGTAGTGCAAAAGGTTAAAATGCTCAGCTGCCAACTGAAAGGTTCGAGTCCAGACACATCAAAAGAAAGGCCAGGCGGTCTATTAAAAAAAAAAAAAAAGAAGCCACTGAAAACCAAATGGAGCACAGTTATACTCTGATACACAAGGAATTACTATGAATTGGTGTCAACTTCACAGCAACTGGTTCAGATCATTTTTAACTGAAAAATCCTCTGATTCTCCTATGCTATAGCACAGAGATGACTGGGGAAGCTGTGTAGAGTTTTGCTTTTATTCATTCTTCTAAAAAACAGGTGTCATATTCGCCCGTAAATGAAAACAGGTTTTATTAACAAGTGGTGGTCTTTTTCAAGTATTCCCAAAGCATTCTCTTTATTTTTTCTTTAAAACACACAAACAAAATTTTCCTTTCACATTCGTGGTTCATCTGTTTGTCTAACTGAATAGCCCCAATCCTACTGTGGCCACACTTAATTCTGGACAGAACAGAAAGATTAACATGGAGAGTTGCTCATGTTAGCATCCATTGAAAGAATTGTTTCAAGGAAACTAATCTTGCAGCAAAGTTTCCTCTTTCTCCTCTTAATCAATGGCCTCCTACTTTCTGGAATTCCATCCCAGGCATGGCCAAAAGGACTGTTTGTATCTTTGCATACATGTCTTATATCTCTGCACACCTTTCTGGATGGCCGCATATGCTCCCTGTGTGCAGTCAAGGCCAAGCCTGATTGAATCAGCTGCATCAACATTCATACTCTAGTACTTCTTAGTGGATACTGATTGAAAATTTTCCCACATTGCAAAGTCTAATTTTGAGCTCAAAATCTCAGTAGCCTCATTTCCTGCCACTTCTCTATATATGACGCCATGAGTTTGACCCCTATAAAGCCTACTTTATGTTGCTTTTCTGCATCGTCCCTTTCCTACCTTCTAGTCCATCTGAAACCTTAGCTCATAGGATGCCTTCTCAGAGTACCCTCCACTGAGAGCCAGTAACACCAGTTTCTATTTCTCTGTTGGCCTCTCTTGCATTATTGCCCCAAACTCAGGCTATAAGCTCCTTGAGGGCAGGAACTCTTAGGGCTGTGCATGATGAGAATGTAATAAGGGTAGATGAGTAACACGAAGTACTGACTCCTGCTTACAATCAACTGCTGAGATTTCTTGATATGATTCATGGAAGAATGGTTTTTATTTTACCACATGTCATTCTATTATAATCTATAAAATAAATATGTTTGTCAACTTTACTCAGAAGCCAGAAGATTGGCAAGCCCTCATTCTAGTAGAGGGTTCTCTTACTGAACACACTTGATTTGGCTACATAGTAGGCCATTGGGAGTCAAGGCTTCTCAGTCATTAATCCCTGGAATATATTGATATATGTTTTAAAAGCATCCAAATGGCTAATCTCCTATGGATGCAAAAGGTGGACAGTGAATAAGGAAGACTGTAGAAGAATTGATGCCTTTGAATTGTGGTGTTGGAGGAGAATATTAAAAGTGCAATGGGCTGCCAAAGGAACCAACAGACCTGTTTTGGAAGAAGTGCAGCCAGAGTGCTCCATAGAGGCCAAGATGGCTAAACTTCATCTCTAATACTTTGGACATATTGTCAGGAGGGAACAGTTGCTGGAGAAGGATATCATGCTTGGTAAGATGGAGGGTCAGAGAAAATGAGGAAGATCCCCAACGAGATGGATTGGCCAGGTGGCAGCATTGATGGACTCAAGTGTGGCAGCGGAGGTGAGGTTGGCCCAGGATCAGACATTGTTTCGTTATGCTGTGCATGGGGTCGCTATGAGTCGGTTCCGACTTGATGGCACCTGACAACAACAATCTCCAGATGTTTTGCTTAAGATAACACAAAAACAGTTGCAACAGTATATCCACAGGGGTCTGCCAGAAACTCAAGCTGAATTCAAAAGAGGCCATGGAGTGAGGGATATCCTGATTAATGACTGATATCAGATGGATCTTGGCTGAAAGCAAAGAATACCAGAAAGATGTTTACCTGTGTTGTACTGACTGTGCAAAGGCATCCAACTGAATGGATCATGACAATTATAGCTCACATTGCAAAGAATGGGAATGACAGAGTGTGTTCATAAGGAACCTGTACATAGACTAAGAGGAAGAGTTGAACAGAACAGAATGATTTAAAATCAGGAAAGTGGTGTGTCAGGGTTCTTTCCTTTTCCCATACTAACTCCACTTGTATGCTGAGAAAATGATCTGAGAAACTGGCCTAGATGAAGAAGAATGCAGCATCAGGACTGGAAGACAATCTGAGATGTGCAGATGACACAATCTTACTTTCTGAAAGCAAAGAATACAAGCACTTACTGATGAAGATAAAATATTACAGCCTTTAGTATGGATTATGCCTTAACATAAAGAAAAAAATGTTAATTCTCACAATAGGACCAATAAACAATATCATGATGAATGGAGAAACGATTTAAGTTGTCAAGAATTTTACATTACTTGGATCCACAATCAATGCTCACAAAAACAGCACTCAAGAAATCAAACACAAGATTACATGGGCAGATCTGCTGCAAGAGCCCTCTGTAAAGTTTTGTAACATTAAGGGGGGAGTAGTTAATCTTACATTCCAGGAACAGAGGACCCCGGGGCCATCAAGGAAGAAGAGCATGAGCAGAATGTGAGAGCCTATCCATAGAAGCATCAACATCAGAGATGGAGGCAGAGATGAGGACATGGAAAGACACAGCAGCTCAGCACTCCAGACTCATGGAAAGAGAAAGGCTTGCAGAATGTGCCCTTGGGTTGTTTGCATGATTATATAGCCTTGAGTGTTTTGTGTACATAAATGTATGGAGGGGATTGTAATCATTGCAATGAAACTAAATAAAATCAGTGCAAAACCAATGTTTTCCCATGTAAACTATCACTGAATTCACAATAAAAGCTTCAAAAACCACCCCCCAAAAAAACACTCTTTAAAATGTTAAAAAAGATGCTACTTTGAAGATGACGGTGAACCTGGTATTTTCAATTTCCTCAAAATCATGCAAAAACTAGACAATGAATAAGGAAGACTGAAAAAATGACGCCTTTGAATTAAGGTGTAGTGAAAATTATTAAGCATAGAATGAAATCTATCTAGGAAGAAATACAGTCAGAATATTTCTTAGAAGTGAGATGGTAGAAATTGGTCTCATCTACTTTCGGACAAGTTATCAGAAGAGATCAGTCTCTGGAGAAGAACATCACTGTTGGTAAATCAGAAGGTCAGTGAAGATGAAGACCCTCAATGAGATGGATTGACACAGTAGTTACAGCAATGGGCTCAAACATAGCAATGATTATAAGGACGGCCCAGGACTGGCCATTGTTTCCTTCTGTTATACACAGAATCACTATGAGTCAGAACTAGCTGGATGCCACCTACAACAACAATCTTAAGGACTACCACTTATCTATCACTTTGTCATACTGTGGTGGCTCCCACGTCGCTATGATGCTGGAAGCTGTCACAGATTTCAAATACCAGCAGCAGTATCCATGGTAGATATGTTTCTGTGGAGACAGACTACGGGAGTAGGTTTCAGACTGAGACAGACTGGAAAGAAAGCCTGTTGACCTACCTCTAAAAAGCAGCCAATGAAAACCTTATGAATCACAATACAGCACTGTCCAACTTGCTGGCTTTGGACACATCATTGTGGAGGGATCAATCACTGGAGGAAGACATCATGTTTGGTAAAGCAGAGGGATAGCTAAAGCAAGGAAGATCCTCAATGACATGGACTGGTCATAACAACAGACTTGAATATGTAGACAATTGTGAGGATGAAGCATCATATGAAGTCACTAAATGTCGGTTGACTCTATGAATCATAGTTTCCTGTCTACCTAATTTTAAGGAAAGAATTTTTTAAAAAAACAACATAGTCTTTCACTAACACTCTTTCCTTTCCTACAAAGGAAACACAACTGGATTTCTAAGTAACAGTAAAGGGTACACATGATATCAACTTTCCTTTGTTTAATGAGAGTCAAGAAAAATACACTCAAGAGCTCCTATGCTGTGGATTGAATTTTGGTAAGCACGAGCATGGGGGACAGTATTAAGAAGTAGACTGAGAAAGTCGTGATATATGTGATAGTTAGGGTTTTGTGTCCATATGAGTGGTCCAGGATTCACAGTGGTTTGGTAGTTGAGATATGGTTATCCCCATGGGGAAATATACTACAGGCATAGTTAACTCTATGATCATTGGCTATGAGCAGGCACACAACTGAAAGGATGTTTCCTTGGGGGTGTGGCCTGTTCATGATATAATGGACATGCAGGAAAGCTTCACTCTTATTTCCGCTGGGAACCTGAGACGCTACAGATGTTAGCCATGTCCTTGAAATAAACTTGAAATACACACATACATATATACAAGGAGCTCTGGTAGCGTAGTGGTTACAAACCAGACTGCGAACCTCAAGGTCAGTAGTTCAAAACTACCAGCTTTATATATATATATATATATATGTTTCACTGGTTTTGCTTCTCTAGAGAACCCCAGCCTAAAACACATGGCACCAGGAATAGGACTCTGAAGAAACAAAATCACAAAGATGGGTTTTCTAAATTGTTTTTTAAGTCTGACTAATTTTAAAGGCACTGATAACTCTGCCTCAACTAGTAAATAAGATTATAGGGTACAGGCATGTCTGACCTCCACTTCATAGGACTCAGCCTTGGGCTGATTTTGACTTTGGCCCTTTGCCCCTTGAGGCATCAGAGGAAGTCAGACATGGTCTCCACATGGCTTTTGGCATCAGGAACACAATTCATTGCAATGGCTCCAGATTCATGGAAGCGTAAAAGAAAGAATGAAAAAAGGGGCACAGGAAATGAAACTTATGATTTTTAGATGGTTATTTTGGGTTTTGTTACCTGTAATGGCTGAAAGGAATGTAAGAGATAAAATGTTCCAGGTAAGGGGAGAAATGCAGCTTGAGGAGTTGTCTGGAGCAGATGTTAGGCTGGTTAAGCAGAATGTGGCTGATAGGGAGGCAGCACCTAATGGATTCACCTGTCAGAGGCCCAAGTCCACATGCATATGAATGGGGTTAGTCTAAGGATGAAAAAAAAGATTGAACTTGAGTGTTTTTAAAAAAGGTTTATGTGTTTGACTGCCTTACGGATATTCGTTTCTCTTGCCTACTTTTGTAAAACAGACATACGTGTGTGATGGAAATGAGCATTGGGAATTATGATTACAGAGAGCTTGTAAGCCTACCTTCAGCCTATACTTGATTGGATTTGCTAAAAGAACGTTAGAATTTGCCCTGAATAAAACCAGGTTTCTTGTGTTAAGCCTTTGTAGAGTATGGGGGTTTACTTGGAATCCTGTGCCCCACCCAGAACCTTCAGTGTTGGGACATTTGCATTTGAAAAGATATTCAGACCAACCCAGAACTGTCAGCAGAACAGGAGAGTCATAATTGAAGGAAAGACATGCAGAAAAAAAACTGGACTGGCTTTTTGAGTTTCAAGTAAGGTGTCTGTGTTGGAGACATCAAGACATATCTGTATCCATAAGGGAAAACCCCCTTCTGGGACTGAAGGCTAAATGAAGCCAGGGAGCAATCTAGTATGCTCACTGGTGACAAACCGGGTCTGTTTGAGTGAATGTGGGGGAAACACAGCAATGAAGACATGGGCTGAGTTTGGACATGTTCCATTAGCACCCGCTGACCTTGAGATGAGAGAAAGAAGAGGAGGGACTGACTGGTCTGAAGTTTAGGAAGTAACTCCTGAGCCCATTGGCACTGACATAGTTCCTGGGAACTAGGACTGAGAATTAAGCGGCCAGCTGATCTGAAGTGCAAAGATGTGTGTTTAAACTCCCAAACTTGTAGCTGGTACACATTTGACCTAGCTTAGATGGATAGGGCTGAGTTGACCAGAACCCGACTAGATGAAGAAAAAGCTGCTGGATACTGTGAGTAAATGCAAATTGCTATAAGTTGATGAACTAGACTTTTGATTGTAGATGCAGTTGCTCAAAATCCCAACTGGAATGAAAGATTTTTCAGATCAAGGAACATGCCTATCTCCTCAGAGTACTGGGTTGACAGGGAGAAACAATTTTAAAACTGGCTATCAAAAATGGGTGTCTATAAAGGTAATAAAGGAACTCTGGTAGCACAGTGGTTACTAATTGGGCTGCTAACCTCAAGGTCAGCAGTTCGAAACTACCAGCTGTTCTGCGGGAGACATGAGGCTTTCTACTCCCGTAAAGATTTACAGCCTCGGAAACCCGGCGCAGGGTCACTATAAGTTGGAACCGGCTCCACGGCACTTAACAACAACATAAAGGTATAAAGTTTCTGGCTTACAAGATTTCATGGGTGTGCTTAGTCTCCGAATGAGCGGAATAAGGGAGAGTTCCCACTAAGTAGTTTTCTTCTTTTTCAGACGGGTCTGGTGAAAGGGAATGGGGACTGATGCTAACGGGATTTTATCATTCAATTGTGAGTAACTCTTAGCAGGACTAGTTGTGATTTTCAAAACTGTAAACACTGAGGCCAGGATTGGTTAGTTCTGTCATCCAGCTCGGTATATAAGGAGCCATCTCAGAAGCAGAAACAGATGATTCCAGGACCATCAAGAAGGAACAGCATGACTGGAATGTAAAATCCCTACCTAGAAAAGCAACAACAGCAGAGATGGTGGCAGAGGCAGTGGTATGGAGACACAGAGCAGCTGTGGGCTGTAGGCCCATGGACTGAGTAAGGCTGTGAGCCTATGGGCAGGAGGCTGACATACAGAATGTAACCTTTGTACATTTAAATGAATATATATATTTTGTTTTGTTTTGTATGTGTAAATCAAATATTTTTGCTTTGTTTATTGTGAAATATAAGATGTAAATGGGTCAATGCATTTTCAGTTGTATACTTTATAGTTGTATCATAAAGAAAATAAATTTTTCTTTCTTTAGAGATTATGTAATATGGTTTATAGGTGCCAAATTGACAAGGGGTGGACTGTGCTAGTTAAAGTTTTGTGTCAACTTGACAGGGCCAGGATTCCCAGTGGTTTGGCAGTTGAGATGTGGTTATCCCTATGGTGAAATCTAATACAGGCATAGTTAGCTCTATGATCATTGGCTACGATCACACATACAGCAGCCAAACAACTGAAAGGACACTTCCTTGGGGGTGTGGCCTGCTCCTGATATAAGGGACACGCAGGAAAGCTTCATTCTTATTTCTGCTGGGGACCTGGGACTCTACAGATGTTAGCCATGTCCTTGAGATAAACTTCTCTTTAGATAGATAGGCAGATAGACAGACAGATGTTACGAATCAGCGTTCTAACATCAGGGTCAGCAGTTTAAAACTACCAGCTGTTCCGTGGGAGAAAGATGAGGCTTTCTGATCCTGTAAAGCTTTACAGCCTCAGAAATTCTGTACAGGGTCACTATGAGTCAGAACCAACTCCATGGCACATAACAACAACAACATATATACTTACATATGTTGCTAACATTTTGGTTTGAAGCCAAGTGCTTAAGTATTGTGCCACCAAGGATTCTGACACTAAATAGCTGCTAAGTGCTGAACCTGCCACCTCTCCAGGCCAGCAGAGGAAAAGATCACAGGAAAAGCCTGGTCTCTGGGTTGGAATGGACACAGAGCACATTATGCAAAATAGCTCTTGACAATAAATCAACGGAACCTGATTTCAGGTCCTTCAGTGCAGAAAGACCTTAGCATTGCAATGAAGTGAGCACAACCAAATAGTTTTGGTTTCTGGAGGTTATTTTTCTAAAAGATGATTAACACATTTTCTTTAAAAGGAGAAATGCAAAAAATGACCATAAATATACTATTTTAAAATAACAGGGAAATAAAGAGTTATAAAGATAGTTTCTGTTCTGCTGAATTTGACTTGGCTTTGAAGATCCAAAGTAGTGACCAGCGGCATTATTTCCATATACATTTGCATTGCAGTAAGTGGCTCTGTGTCCAATACTCACTTCTTTGTAATATTCAATAATACGTTATGCTCATACTCAAGTCCATAAGTTAGGCAGAACTCCCAAAAAGAATCACCTAGTATAACAAAGAGATTCTGAATAATGAAAACCAGCTGCATTTACCATTCAGCATAAATATCGCATAATATTTGATGGTATAGTGCTATAGGATAAGCACAAAACTACCAACTGCAAGGACTATGGTTCAAACCCACCACCCAGTCCTCAGACATTCTTTACAAGGTTGTCATGTGTTGGAACTGAGCAGACGGCACTTAAGAACAATGATGTGTTATTACCAATATGTCTATGCCTTAAGTTTTGAATCATATCATATAAAATTAACAAAATAAATGCACTTTGAATTCCATCACTAGGGTCTCCCTTTATTAACAATAACAAGTGACATTAGTCCCTTGTTGTTGTTGTTGTGTGCCATGGAGTCGGTTCCGACTCATAGCGACCCTATACATGGTTTCTGAGGCTGTAAATCTTTATGGGAGCAGAAAGCCTCATCTTTCTCCTGCAGAACAGCTGGTAGTTTCAAACTACTGACCCTGAGGTTAGCAACCTGATGGTAATCCAATACAAACAGGTAGTTGGATTTGAAGGAGCTCAAATACGCAGTGGACTGCTGACCACAAGATCAGTGGTTTAAATCCACCAGCTGCTCCTTGGAAACCCTATACAGGGTGTGTCTATGAGTCAGAACTGACTCAGTGGCACTTAACCATAATAGTATAAAATGTGTCATAAACGTAATCACTTTTGTTGTATAATAAGAGTAGAACAGCCCCAAGAAGTAAGCATCAGCGAGGAAAGACTGGCTATCATGTGTTTTCCAAGGAACACTCGAGAAGCTAAGACAAGGATTTTCCTCCAGAACTGACAGCCTTGTCCTGAATTCAGACTTTAAACCTCCGAAATTGTGAGACAATAAATTTGTTTCATAAAGTCATCCGCTTGTGGTATTTCTGTTAAACTCTACTAAGAAACTAAGACATACCCTCCCCCCCCCCATTAAGATTCTGCATTATCTATGAAAGCTCGAAACCACACAACATTTCATTCAAGTTCAAGATTCTTAACATACTGAGCATGTCTGCCTCCCGTATATTCATGGCCACTTGGGGTCAAATTGTTTCCCTCTCTGGTCAAAAGCATTCCTGGTATGGCACTGTAGGATAAGACACTGAACCAAAAGGTCGGTTTGTACTGCAAAGTTGGTGGCTCAAACCCATCTTCCACTCCTTGGAAACCCCATACAGGGTCACTATGAGTCGGACACAACTCAACAACACTTAACAAAAACAACAACTGGTCAAAAGACACATTTGTCCCTCTGCCAGACTTTAAAATTCTTTTGATCACAAACTTACTTTTCATCATCCTTTCTTACACAACATCAGGTATGTTCGTAACACTGAAAAATTATTCAAAATATAAAGGGCACTAAGTGTTATTATGATCAGTTTTGCACATAAACAACAAGGAAGAAACATCTGGCTTGAATAGCATTGATGTAGCTCAGCAAATTCAAGTACTTAGGAAGTTGTTGATATGAGACTCAAATATATTTCATATGCAATGTCCCCCTTTTTAAAGCACTTTAGTATGTGACAGGTAAACATTTAAAATAACCAAGGAACTAAATTTCAATCAACTTCATTTCCCCTTTAAAGCAATAAAATAAATAAATAAATATAAAAACAAGTCTTTATATTGCCCACATTTTTTAAAAAGATAAAAAAATATATGTTATTCCATTCATTACATCTTTGTTGTTGTTATTTTTGTTGTTGCTGTTGTTAAGTGCCTTTGAGTTGATTCCAATTCGTAGTGACACAATATAGAGTTTCCAAGTTGCTAGATTTGAACTGCCAACCTGTAGGCTATCAATGCAGGGCTTATCCTACAATGCCATACCAGGGTTCACATAACAACTTTAAATTCCAGTAAACCCAATTTCAAAAGTAATACTTTCTCAGTACTAGGATGAATTTTGCCTATTGTACAAATTGCTTAATGCAGAATATTTCAATACATTTGACTTTGGGGAAGATGATTTATATTTCAGTGAAAAAAAATCATTGATACAAAGCATTTGCTAAAATAAAGCCTTTTTTTTTTTTTCTGTGTCTGAGGTAACTTAAAAATTGAAAACAGATTTGTTTTTAAATGTGCTCAAATAATCACTTACATTGAGGAGCCAGTACCAGTAAAATAGATGTTGATAAGAGGAGGTGTGCTCACAAGGGGGGCGGCGGATAGGCAGGGAGGATTCAAGAATCAGGTGGGAATCAGGAATTCCACTCTTTTCTAGGTGTCAGTGAATTGAAAATAAAATCTTCTGGAGTTTTTTTGTCGTTGGGACCACATTAAGTTGCTCAGCTGAAGTAATGATCTTTCAGGATTTTGCTGAATTGCATCTCAGGTACCATATGTTTTACAATGAAATATGACAATGAAATTAAACCTGAAGAATTCAACTCACTACCAAGATTTCATTTGTAGGATTTCTAGAGTTTAGAGTATAACTTTTCAGATATCCTATAAACATTAGTTTCCAGTATCTCTACCTTCAGCAAATAAGACTTACTAATGGCATACAAGAGTTACTAAAGGCACATATGGAGTCCTGATGTGGCACTGTGAGTTAATGCGCTGGACTCCAAAGTCGTTTGAACCACAAAGTCAGTGGTTCAAGCTCACCAGCTGCTTCTTGGAAACCCGATACAGGGTTGTTATGGGTCATAACCGACTCAACAAAACAACTCAACAAAAACAAAGGCACACAGGCATCCTACAAGTAACCACCAATAGCAACCAAGACCAGGTTTGTTCCAGTACACCAAGTGTAATAGCCATGTTGTTGCTGTTGTTAAGTGCCATCTAGTCACTTCTGATTCATAGTGATCCTGCATAGGGTTTCCAAGGAGCAGCTGATGGGTTTGAACTTCTGATCCTGTGGTTCGCAATCCAGTGCTGATCCTACAGTGCGATGCTAGGAGTGCAATAGCTACGTTGTTGTTGTTGTTAAGTGCTGTCAGGTTGGTTCTGACTCATAGCGACCATATATTATAAGGTGTCCAAGGAGCAGCTGGTGAGCTTGAACAACCAACCTTGCAGTCCAGTGCAGTAACCCACAGCACCACACCAGGATACCACACTAGCTATGTTGTTGTTGTTGTTGTTAAGTGCCATCGAGTCAATTCCAACCCATAGCAACCCTGTATAGGGTTTCCAAGGAGCAGCTGGTGAGCTTGAACCACGGATGTTGCAGTTCAAACGACTTTGCAGTCTGATGCATTAGCCCACAGTGCCACACCAGGACCACACCATAGCTAAGTTAGGCGTTATTTAATAAGACCAGATACAGAAACTTTAGATAACATGATGCTGACAAAGTGAAACCTCAGTTAATGAGTACTGAATATTTTAAATACCCCAGAATATTTCGGCACTGTATGTTGGGACAAAAACAACAACATTTCAGTAAAAGATCTGTTAAAACAGTTGATTTCTGCTTGATGGTGTCAATGCCTATTTAACTCAATCACATAAGTGATTATAAAATATTAGAAAGTAATTCCAAAGTACTGAAAACCAACAAAGTAAGCTTCTGTTCTCTTTAGGTTCTTACTAGGCAGAAAGACCATCTAACACATTTCACAGAAATTTTCAATAAACCCAAAAACTAATTTGAGATACAGGAAAAGGCAAATCTTTTTCCACCACCACATTTTGTTCTTAGTAGAGTGTTTGCTGTTTTCCAATTAATGACAGATAGCAAAGCTTCATCAATAATCATTCCATGATTAGGAATGACCAGTAACTGATGACCCAAAGTTTTATTTAAGCCTTCCAGATCCTGAGCTATGATGAATATAAGTAAAATCAGTGTATGCTTCTTGGTCAGTACCAAATGACAAACCTCAAAGCACAATTGTGTTTATGTGTTCACACTGGAACTACTACAGACACCAAATCTTTGCGTTTTCAAAAGCTAGCCTTTTTTCTCTCACACATATGGCACTGTGGTCTCCTGTCTGCAATGTGAAGCCACGTCCACAATTCACTTTCATCCAGTCTCTCTCCAAACAATGAAGTCCCAGGCAGTGCTAATTAACTCTAGGATGGTACACTGCAATTTCCCCTCCTGCCACTAACCTGGTACTGTCTTCTTCATTACATATCAATCATCCAGGGGAAACTGTGTATGTACTTCTTCCAGGTTGTTTTGTATTGCTTACCTTTCTCTCCACTGACTGGTGTGTGTATGTGTGTGTGAAAATCGCCTTACCTGCTGCCTTAGCAACATCTGCAGTTGTCACGTTTTGGGTATTGGGGTTCACTTTGAAGGTCACGGCTGGTCCCAGAACACTGCAAAAGATGATTTAAAAATGAGTTCATAGCAAACTCAAAATATGTTTCTTATATGAAAGCTACCTGGGAAACATTGATAGGTTATTACATACAGGTATGCATCACCTAGTGTCCATGATACATTCTGTGAAAAAGGACACAGTGTGATGTAGACGTTGTGCGAACACCACATAATATATAGGATAAATCCACTCAGGAGGGTCACCAGAACCTGCGCCACCACAGAACACGCAAAAACTTTGTCTCAGCTGCTGCAGATCCTATGGAGTGGTTGCCCAGCCCGCACTCAGCGCACACTCGCTGTCCAGCTGGTTGCCTGCCACCACAGGCACCCTTACTCCTTTTTTGCCTGCCATCCACGCCCCCAGTTATTGTTGTTGTGTGCCACGGAGTCCGTTCTGACTCATAGCAACCCTGTGTAGGTTTTCCAAGAGTGGCCAGTGGGTCTGAACTGCTAATCTTGCTGTTACCAGTCCAATGCTGATCCTGCAGCATTACACCAGGGCTCATACCCCCAGTAATGGGCCCTAAACTCCTCCAGCCCTACCCACCCCTCCTTCACCTCCTGTTCCTCCTCCCACCACCTATGCAACCTGAGAGCCAAACACCCCAAGAGAATCTACACAGGTCACCCCCCTCAATGGCTCCAGAGGCATCTGCAAAGTGCCTGCCTTAGGCAAGCAAAATGGGATAGGCAGCACAGTTGGCACTGAAACCCCCTTCACCTGCCACCCAGTGCTGGAGCTGGTGCAGGAGCTGGGAGCGGGTGAGATGCAGGTGAGACACTGTCCTTCTATGTTCTCCCACTGGGATTTCTGAACTCTATTTTAACCTTATGGCCCACAGATGTACATGCTGTCCGACATTGCTCAAATGGACATTATACATTTAAGGCTACTGTTTCCTCCAAATGTGACCTGTGCCAAGTTTCCTCTTTCATAGTGTTACATTTTGTTTCATTTTCTAGGAATTCTATTGTTGGGCTTTACTTTTCTAAAACAGGCTTCACAGGTAGCGTAGTGCTTATGAATTGGGCTGTTAATCTCATGGTCAGCAGTTCGAAACTACCAGCTGCTCTGTGGGAAAAAGATGAGGCTTTCTGCTCCCATAAAGATTTATAGCCTCAGAAACCCTGTACAGGGTAACTATGAGTCGGAACCGACTCCACAGCATATAACAACAACCAAGTTTCCTCTGTCATATTGTTATATTTTGTTTCATTTTCAAGGAATTCTATTGATGGGTTTTACTTTTCTAAAACAGGCTTCACAATATTCTTACCATTATAAAATTCAAATCAACCCCCCAAAACCCAACAATAACAAGCAAATATTCTTGCAAGGGAAAAAGAAAAATTGTTGTTGAAACAGATGTTAGTATTTGGTTCCTAAGGGAGCAAAATGACTCAAGAGGAGAGGAGAAGAGAGACTAATATTTTTCAAATTCTCTTGACAGGAATCATTTTAAAAAACCCATCAAAAGTCATTAAGAACTACACAATATAAAAATAACCAGCAAGGAATTCTAGATAGGAATTACCAAAATCGTTCAAAGATTTAAAATACTAGGTTGAACACAATTTCAAAAAATCCATCACTTTATAACAAACGAATTCATCCAAAGACCCATTACTTTAGAAATGTGGATGTTGTTTATATAAAACAACCAGTATTCCTGGAGTCAGTTCAGACTCATCTGACCCCTGGGTGTCAGAGTACAACTGTGCTCATTAAGTTTTTGTTCTTTCTTTCCTTTCTTTCTTCCTCCTTTCTCTTTCTTTCCTTCTTAAAATTGTGATGAGGGCATACAATAAAATATTCACCAATTTTTACATGCATCATTCCATAACATTGATGACATTCTTCATGCTGGGCAACCTTTGTAGTTATTCTTTTACAAAAGATTGTTGTTGTTGTTGTTGTTAAATGCCACCTAGTCAGTTCCAATTCATAAGAGACTCTTTATAGGGTTTCCAAGGAGTGAATGGTAGATTTGAAATGCTGACCTTGTGGCTCAAACAGATCTTGCAGTCCAGCACATTATCCTGCAGTGCCATACCAGAACTCCAAATGTACAAATGACTACACCCCCATTAACGTAAACCCAGCAATCTCTTAGCAAAAATCCCCCTTCCATAGGGTTTTCAATGGCTTCCTTTTCAGAAGCAGATCACCTGGTCTTTCTTCTGAGCTGCCTCTGACTGGACTCTAACCTCACAAACCTGCTAGTTGCACCTCAAGTTATCACTGACACCACCCAGGGATGCCATTGTATGTATGTTAGTGCTGTTGTTAAGTGCCATTGAGTTGGTTCTGACACATAGCGATGCTGTATAGGGTTTCCAAGGTGCTTTTGGTGGGTTTGAATTGCTGACCTTATGGTTCACTGTCCAGTGCTGATTCTACAACACCACACTAGGAATCCATTGTATTTGTAACAACTCAAATTAGATCAAGAATGAAGAATTTGTTCTTAAAGGCAACTTTTAGATTATAGTCTTAAAATAACTCTTCATGAAAGTAACATCCTTCAACATCCTCTAAGGGGTAAGTCTCTCTATGACACAGCAAACAGAGGGAGCTGAGAGCTTTGATGGTAGATTCTTCAGTAGTGCTTGTGTTCCCATCTAAGTTCTCTATATTCCATTAGTGGGCACCATGTAATCCAGGGGGACTTGCAATACCACCCACCCTATCCTTTACTTGCTTGCCAAGATGCACACAGAAGACCCATCACACCATTTCTCAAGAGGTCAGCTAGAAGACTAAGAAGGAACATTACTAAAGGCAAAAGCAAATAAACAAATACAATACAAGCACCACTTTAAAAAGAGAAGTCAGGTTTCCTACTCTCCTAGCTCCTTAGGTTCCTCAAACACTGTTCCCATCTGTATAGACCTCCCGCAAAAAGCAAGTTCTAAATAATAATAAAAAAAAAAAAAGAAGAAGAAGAAGAAAAACCAAGTTCTCACTCATTTTTCTTTCTTATCCGCTGCCTTCTTTTAAATGAAGGTGCAAGCCCAGAGTTCAAGTCACATACCAAGTAGGAATTGGAGCAACAGCATACAGGGATGTGGAGGTGTTCTCATGCTTAGGCTTGAACTCTGCTAGCTTTACTCCCAATGCAGGTACTGTTTCACATGGAAATGGTTTCAAGGGGCCGAGATACTCCCTAGCTAGAATTGTCAGGAAGAACAATTTTTCGTGAGGCTCACTGGTTGCTCTATAACGCTGTCTCTGGACAGGCCTTTAAGCTCAGTTGACTTGTTTACTGATTCTGGAAGCTTGTCTCTCTACTCCGCCTATGTACTCTCCTTGGGTGTGTATGGAATCTTGTCAATATCCATGGATCCACCTACCAGTGGATATTGACTCTGTTCTATGCATCACCAATGAGAGTACAGATGAGTCCTGGTGTGGTGCTTCAGGATAATGGAAGGTCAGTTTGAACTGCTAGCTCAGCAGTTCAACTCCTCAGAAACCCTACAACAGGGTCCTATGAGACACCTAACAGCAACAACCTACCAATAACCACACTACTAAAGGCAAAATCACCACCTGTCTGAGTTTACCATCCTGTGGTGACTGATATTGTGTGCGACTGTGCTGCTGGAATCTATGCCACCAGTAATTCAAATGCCAGCAGGGTCATGTAAGGTGGTCAAGGTTCAACAGAGCTTCCCAAGTAAGACAGGCCTAGCAATCCACAGCCAATGAAAATCGTATGGATCACAATAGACTTGCTCGATTTGGGCATGTCATATAAAGAATACAATTGCTAAACAGCTGCTACTTTATCATGCTTGGTGAAGTAGAGGGACAGCAAGGGCGACTGAGACCCTCAGAAAGATGGACTGGAACACACTAGTAAGTATGAGAATGACCCAGTTCCAGGCAACATTTTGTTCTGTTGTACAAAAGCGTTACGTGTTGGAGACAACTTGATGAGAGCTTCCTGTTTGTCTATCTATCTACCATGTTAAGTCACAACTGACTAGACGGCAGTCGTCGAGTGGTAGAGGCCAAAAACCCACTTCTACCATTAGTTATTGATTTTGATTGTGAAGTGCCGTTGAGTCGGTTCCGACCCATAGCGACCCTGTACAGGGTTTCCGAGGGTGTAAATCTTTACGGGAGTAGAAAGCCTCATCTTTCTCCCACGGAGCGGCTGATAGTTTCGAACCGCTAACCTTAAGGTTCGCAGCCCGATTCGTAACCACTAATACCATCTTGTGATTCCCGGTCTAGCGCTTATCGTACAGAGGTACCTAAGCAATATAATGACGGTGGTAGTGATGTGTCATCAAGTTGGTTCCAACTCATAGTGACCCAGAACAGGGTTTCTGAGGCTGTAAACCTTTAAAAGAACAGAAAGCCTCATCTTTCTCCCTTGGAGCAGTTGGTGGACTCAAACTACTGACATTGTAGTTAGCAGTCCAATGCATAACCACTGTGCTACCAGAGCTCCTTAAGCACTATAATACGAATCTTATATATGTTATTTTCAATTCCTACAGTATTTCTGATATGGCACTGTAGGATAAGCATTAGACTGCTAATGTCAAGGACAGTGATTCAAACTTACCAACAGCACTTCAGAAACCCTATACAGGGTTGCTATGAGTTCATACTGACTCCTTGTCACTTAACAACAATAAACACAGTATTTGTGCCAAATAGGTACCTTCATCACTATTTTAATGATGAGATAAGTGAGAATCTACGGGCTTTCAATGACTTCTCAAGGATAACACAGCCAGTAAGACATAACAAATGAACCATTCTGTATTCCCAACCCAGAACTGTTCTGAGTTCTAAACCCTGAGATAACCTTTACCTGGATAACCTTGTTGTTGTTGTTGTTAAGTGCCGTAGAGTCGGTTCCGACCCATAGCGACCCTGTACAGGGTACTGAAACCTGTTCTAAGTGAACCCTATTTCCCCAGCTACCATTCCACATATATACTGAATTCTGAATTGCTTGTTTCAGTGAATGAACCATCAAATGGCTGCTCCATCTACAAACTATGAAGCACCCGTAGGCTCCATTTTCTTTTTTCAATATCATGCACATTGAGACAGGTTTAAGGTTGTGGGTGCATAATCTTTCCTAGATATATAGAAATATTCTCACAGCTAATTCTTAAAAGCCAATTGTCATTTAGTTGATTCCAACTCATGCGGACTCTGGTCTAGCAGAGTAGAACTATGCTAGAGCTTTCGAGGGCTGAGTTTTCAGAAGCAGATTGCCAGGTTTTCTTCCAAGGCACCTCTGTATGGGTTTAAATCTTTTCACCTTATAGTTAGCAGCTGAATGCATTAAGTGTCTACACTAGCCAGGGACTCCCAACTAATTCATATTGTTGTTGTTAAGTGTGGTTGACCTCATAGTGACCTTGTATAGGGTTTCTGAGACTTTAACTCTTTGAAGGAGCAGAAAGTCTTATCTTTCTCCCATGGAATGACGGGTGACCTCAACCCAAGACTTTATGGTTCACATTAACTAATTCTTACCCACACTTAATTTTGAGGTCACAAGCTTCTGTCTTGAGAACAGATGGTAGGGAAGAAAATTAGGAGGGTGTTGCAATAACCTTTTTGTTATTGTTGTTTGGTACCCTTGAGTTGGTTCTGACTAATAGCAACCTTATGCACAATACAATGAAATACTGCCTGCTCCCATACCATCGTCATAGTTGCTGCTACATCTGAGCTCATTGCTGCTGCCACTGTGTCAGTCCATCTCATTGGGAGGAGTCTCCCTCTTTCTCGTTGACCCTTCACTTTACGAAGCATGATGTCCTTCTCTAGGGACTGGGCCCTCCTGATAACACATCTGAAGTATGAGAGACAAAGTCTCACCATTCTCATTTCTAAAGAGAATTCTGGCTGTACTTCTTCCCTCACAGATGTGTTTGTTCTTTTGGCAGTCCACGGTACTTTTAATATTCTTCTCCAACATCATAATTCAAATGCATCGAGTCTTCTACGGTCTACCTTATTCAATGTACAACTTTCACATTCATATGTGTTGTTGTTAAGTGTCGTCGAGTCGGTTCAGACCCATAGCGACCCTGTACAGTGTTTCACATGCATATTAGGTGACTGAAAATACCACGGATTGGGTCAGGTGCACCTTAGTCCTCAAACTGATTTCTTTGTTCTTGAAAACTTTAAAGAGGTTCTTTTTAGCAGATTTGCCTAATGCAATACATCATTTGATTTCTTTAACTGCTGCTTCCAGGAGTAGCCAACAGGTAACAGTGGCTTGGATCAGAATGAATGTCTGAAGGTGTGAGAAGAATGAATGTCTGAAGGTGTGAGAAGCACATTTTGGTTGAGGGTATAACCAAAATTGAGTAGCCATTAGTTGAGATACGAAAGATTGAAGGGGAGTAGATGTGAGAAGCCCATTTTTGGAGATGCTGAATTTGCAAATGGCTGTCCAGTGCCTGATACATACTTAGACATACAGCAGGGTTTCAAAAAGCATGTGGGAAAGTGGACTTGAAAGATAATGAAATATTTCCACATATTTTTGGAGCCTCTCATATGCACAGATTCACGAGAAACATTTTCCAACATCAGAGATGCATAAGAAGGACACCTAACTCCTCTAGGAAATCACTATTGAAATGTTCCAAGGTAATGTATATAAAGCATTGAACAGTATTTATATTTGTATCTCCTCCAGACTAGTGCTTCCAAGAAATCTTTCTTCCACCCTTCTTTTGAAGGTTATTTTGTCAAACTTAGGGTATTAATGCCCACACAGCCCTCTGCAGATCTCAGTACTTCCCCTTGTTTTGAGTCTTTTATGTCTCCAGATACGGAACTCCAAACTCACAATTCCTTCTGGCCCAGATCAGAGCTAGAGCCTTCTGTTCAGTTGTTTCAAATCACAAGGAAACAGTTTGTGCAATGGCCAAAAGCACGTTAGCACTCATGTCAAATGCACACAGGCTTCAGAAGAGTGAGTTCTGAAAATGGAAAGACCAAGAGCAACTTCACTTTGAAAGACACAGTGGATGGCACTATCATCTTAGGAATGGCCAGAAACGCCTCATCTTTAGGCTATGTGGGTCGTAGTTTGTATTCTCCCTCTTTGCTGTAAACAGCATTAACGAAGGGATAGAAATGAGACATGGTGAGTTCTAATCTTCATTCTACTTGTCAGACTTCAATGTCTTGTCTGCTAGTTAGATAGTAATATGTTGCTGTTGTTGTTGTTGTTGTTAGGTGCCATAGAGTTGGTTCTGATTCATAGCAACCCTGTATAGCATTTCCAAAGATTGGGTGATGAGTTTAAACTGCTAACCTGTGGCCGAGTGATTGTCCTATGGTGCCATACCAGAACTAGGGATGGTGGTGGTGCTTGTGTGTTGTGAAGTCGGTTCCGACTCATAACGACCCTGCAGAGGGTTTCCAAGGCTGTAATTCTTTACAGGAGCAGAAAGACTCATCTTCCTCCTGCAGACCATCTGGAAGATTTGAACTGATGACCTTTTGGTTAGCAGTCCAGCTTGTCATCCACTATGCTACCAGGGTTCCTTTGAACACCCAATAGTAGAATAGAAAGCACTATGTACTTTATGTTCATGAGCCCATTAATGTTTTCAGCGTTTAGGATCAAACTGTTTCAGACCCACAGCAACCCAAGAGGACAGAGTAGACAGAACTGTGCCACAGGGTTTCCAAGGCTGTCAGTCTTTATGGGAGCAGACTGCCACATCTTTCTGTCACGGAGTGACTGGTGAGTTCAAACCACTGAGCTTCTGTTAGCAGCAGAACACTTTAATCACTGCATCACCAGGGCTCCTTGTAAAGTGTAGTATTGGTGCCTTTAAAAACATGGCATTGGCTCAGGGGTAGAATTCTTGCCTTCTAGGTCGTTACCTGGGTACCTCATGCCCACCCACCACCGGTCTATCAGCGCAGGCTTGCATTTTGCTGTTGGATAGTGCTAAACAGGTTTCGGAAAAGCTTTCAGAGAGGAAAGCAGGCCTGATGATCTACATCCGGTATCAGATCATGAAAACACTACGGATCACAAGGGGCTAGCGCAGGTCCCAAGCAGCATTCTGGCCATTGTGCATAACATTGTCATGAATTGGGAGCCAACTGGATAGCAGCTAACAGCTATACTAAGAATGGTGTAAAAAGCACATGGGAGTGATAATTAAACCATCCTCAAGAAGAGTTAAATAAAAATTAAAATGACTCTCTCAAAAATACTAGAAAATTAACTAGTGGAATGAAATCACCATGTCACAAATATGTCACCTCGTTCGCACGCAATCTCTCCCCTCTCTTTCTTCCCAACACAATACTTCAGCAACCTTTCAGCATTCAATCACACAGTGACTGGCTAGTCTATTAATGCTTCTTGTTCTTGTGTGATTTCAGACTGAAGTAAGTCTTTATTGAAAACCTTATGCATTGTTGTGAACTCAAAGAGCATTTCTGTTGATATTACCTGAGTCTCAGTTTCTGATCCTATTTCCTCAGGAGAATTTCTAACCCATTTCCCTGATGAGCTAGCTCAGTGTACAAGCCCTCTGTAGATGTGAAATATGGTAACGTTGTAAGACACATCATTATAATATCATCGGTATTGGATAGTCCACTCAGAAGTTACAGCATCACTTCAAGCTCAGCGCTAATCAAGGAAGTCAGAATTGAGTGAGGCTTTAAGAGATGGTTAGAGCTGAACCTATAAAGGTGAGAAATGGAAACACTGGTAGGATATTTGATTTGAACAAAGTTACGAAGCTAGAAATAAGCACTGGCTTTTGTAGTTCCTAGAGGAGGCCAGTGTCATTCAATCTGAGATCTCCCTTGAATCAGTTTCTGCCATTTTATCCACATTTCTGCAGAGCTAGCCAGATCTCCATCCTCATGGGAAGTCCTTTTGACTTCCTTATGTGAGAAATGTACAGGAAGTCAAGTTCTGCTAAAACCCCTTTAAAATACATCTAAGTCATGCTTCATTCTTGGTTCTCTGTGGTGATTCTAGCTTAGTCCCTCACCAGCATTCGGCTGGCTCCCCTGCATGCAGCACACAGATGGACTGTCCTTACAAACCACCTCTACTCTTCCACTCCTCTCAGTAATGCCCGTCATGTCCCTGCTCGCAAATCAACTCTTAACTCCTGACTTTTCAACTCCCTGGCAACTGGTTGGCATGGTAAGGCAGTTGAGGGCCCTATCCTTGCCATGTGAATAAAGGGCTGGAGACTACAGAGCTCTGGATTAACTTGCTAAGTGTAAACTGCATAGCAAATAGGTACAGAACTCTAGGGCCCAGTTCATATAGTACTTGGCTTCTAGAAGCATCATGAAAACTGACAGAACAAACCACTGATGCAAGGTTTCCCAGAAGACTCCTGATCCTCTCACTCTCCTTAGGGAACTATCCTGGAAATAGCTGGGTAGGCCAATTAGCCACAGAAAAGATTCATTAAAAGTCTTTTAAAAATAAGCGAAATCAAACAGCCCACACTGAGTCTGCAAGCATTTCCTGAGGAAGTCTGGTTGGAACATTGTGTCTGTACAATGCTGCAGTCTGATCTGAAGCACGTCAGTAGCTGTGGTGTTTGAGCACAACATGGCCTTGGAATCCTCATGTTCCCATTTCCAAGAAAGGGCAGGAACTTTCTGCCATGGCCAGCTGTGATTCTGGTCTTCTGGTGGGTGTTCTCTCCCTATTCCTGCAGTGCCCTGGCCTCATCTTTATAACCACAGGATCACAAAGACAAGCTCCTTCCTGGAAAGCTGTCCCTGTCACCACCCCTTGGAAGACTACTAGAGACATACGAGTTACAGAGAAGAGTATGGAGGGAGATACAGGAGCACTGGTGTGCATGGGGCAGTAGCTTGGCCCAAGCAAGCATGAGTTTTCATAGCTAACACCGTAGCCACCAGAGACCTGGTGGTGCCATGGTTAAGATGCTCTATTGTTAGACCAAAGGTTGACAGTTTGGACCTACTGTACGGGAGAAAGATATAAGGGAGCTTCAAAAAGTTTATGGATAAATTGAATTAAAAGATGATGGATTTTTTCCACACAAACTTTCTGAAGCCCACCCCCCCTTTTTGGTAGTCAGCTTCCATAATGATTTCCAGCCTATGGTATGGTTCTAACCTGTTGTATGGGGTTGGAACCAACTCGGTGGCAAGGGGTTTGGGTATGGGGGTTTAATGTTACTGTAGCCTGAAAGAAGTCCTGGGGGCACAGCTGGGTAAGCACTCAGTTAAGGCCAACTTGATGGCATCTAACAGTCCTGGTGTGGCATTACAGGATAAACACGGAACAACTATCCACAAGGTCAGCAGTTCAAACCCACCTCCTCAGTCCCTCCTCAGAAACCCTATACAGGGTTCATTATGAGTCGGAACCAATTCGACACTTTAACAACAACAACAATCATCATAAGTGCCAAGTGAGGGGCACTGGTCAAGCTGAAGGAATTCAGTGGAGGAGGAATCACCAAGGGCTGAGCCACAAGGAAGGCTTCATCCTAAGGGGAAGTTAAACTGGGCCTGAGAGCACAGTGCTCCAGAGAGACACAGAGGCTCTTGAGGAAAGCCTGCTCTCCCTGTTAGACTGGGTTCATCTTGGTCCTTATTAGGCCTGGCATTTTCGTACTATTCCTGGCAGATGATAGACATACATTAAAAACTTTGAGACTAAAAAAGTGAACCTTGTTTGGAATAGGTAACACTTCTCCAGATTCAGCCTCTTCACACCTTCCTTTTGTTTAGTCACATCCACACACTGACTGTGTACTGTTGTTTGTGTGACAATCTTTTAACCTCCTGATTCTTAATTACATAAAGTGATTTTACCAGAAAACGGCATATCAACACTGAAAATGAGAGCCAGTATCATGGCTATGAAGGGAGTCCTGGTGTGGCACTGTACATTAAGCACTGGACCGCAAGGTTGCTTTAAATTCACCAGCTGTTCCTTGGAAACCCTAGGCAGGGTCACTATGAGTCAGAACTGACTCAATGGCACTTAACAACAACAACAACAACACTGTAGCCCTGCTTGATTACCTACAGTGGGCTCGTTTCATGAGTTCTGTCAGAGAAGCATCTGAGATGCCATCCCACCAGCTGTCCAAGGTTCCTCAACCAACCACTTCTCTTCCTCCCCTTCCAGGTCTTCTCTGCCCCCTGAACTGCTCCCACCGTGTGGCTAGCTGAGCTCTATGCCAGCTCAGTAAAATAACTGTATTATCGGATTAAAATAATTTAACGTGGCTGCAAAATGTAGACAGCTCTAAATATGAAAAATGCATTTAAAAATGGTAACACATTAAAAATGTCAAGGAAATTCATGTGCCTATTTATTAAACTTCTGGATGCAAAGGGATCTGTAACATGAAAAGTTATAGTAAGAGAACACAGGGACCATATTCGCAACATTACAAAAATGGCTGGTGGTGGTTATGCGTCATGGAGTCAGTTCCAACACATAGCAACCCTGTATAGGATTTTCAAGGCTGTAAATCTTTATGGGAGCACAAAGCCTCATCTTTCTCCTGCAGAATCATTGGTGGTTTTGAACTGCTCACCTTGAGATTAGCAGCCTGACTTGTAACCACTACCCTACCAGAGCTCCTCATTATAAATATAAGAAACAAAAATGTAAAAGAAACATCCAAGCTACTTTGGGAGAAAAATACATTCAATGTGACATACAGATATTATCTTCATAGTGTAGGACAGTCCTACAAAATCAGTAACAACAAAATTACTAAGATCTCAATAGGGAAGTGGACAAGGGTATGGATAATCATATCAGAAAGGAGAAAATGCAATGAGTTCATTACACAACAGAAAAAATAGTACAATTTCCAAAGCAACCAAGGGAATGCAAATTAAATATTGACATAGCAACATTTTCTGGTGTGGCGCTGTGGGATAATGTATCAGACTGCAAAGTCATCTGAACTGCAAGGTCAGTGGTTCAAGCTCACCAGCTGCTCCTTGGAAACCCTATACAGGGTCATTATGGGTCAGAATTGACTCATCGGCACTTAATAACAACAATAAAATTAACAAATAATAAACTAATAGTAATCTCTGAAGCTGGTGATGGTACAAATCAAACAAATATCTAGAACTCTGGTGGTGAAATAGCCCTAGCTGCTAACCAAAAAGTTGGTCATTTAAACATACCCAGCATCTCCACAGAAGAAAGACCTGGCCGTCTGCGCCCCTAAAAATGGCATTCTAGAAAACTCTACAAGGAAGCTCTACTCTGTCACATGGGGTCACTATGAGTTGAAATATATTCGGTTGGCTCCCAATAACAACACTGTTGATAGTGAATGCATTTATACAACATTACACAACTATTATTGAAAGCCTTAAACCAGAGAGAAAACAGTAGACTGACAAGTTCTCATAGAAAACAGCAAGGAGCAGAAAGATGGTCTCATTTCTGCTGGAAAAACATTTAAAATGTTAGATGTGGGTAGATGTGGGGTTGCTTCCTACTGATGGTGACCCCATATGTGTCAGAGCAGAATTACTGATACAACATTAGGAAATGATACTTTGAGATTTGGGCATGTAAGATGGATTATATCATTTACAGCAGAGTAGACAATGTGGCTCTTGTTCACCTCTCATAGCCGCCGCTGCTCATCTCACCTTTGCTGGATATTTTTTTTTTTCCATTCAAGGTAAATAAAATACTAAACAAAATGTACAAACTACATCTTCCTTAATGATCTGCTAAATACATGACTAGAAATTTGTAGACTAATTACCCCTTCTGTTAGATGGTATGCTTCAGCTGCTAATTATTTTTATTTCCAGCCGTAAAGTTATCTCACTGCTGGCCTTGCAGTACTGTTCTGTCCACCTGTCCTTCCAGCATATGCGCTCCCAGAAGGCCGGTCCACCATCACATACATGAGTCAGGGTCCAAGGCTCTGGAGTACAGTGCAGGTGAAGGGGGTACTTGCCTTTCCAAAGAGAAAATGACGTCTTTGT
This sequence comes from Chrysochloris asiatica, assembly GCF_000296735.1. Classification (NCBI taxonomy): domain Eukaryota; kingdom Metazoa; phylum Chordata; class Mammalia; order Afrosoricida; family Chrysochloridae; genus Chrysochloris; species Chrysochloris asiatica. Next base: position 2,838,671 of record NW_006408795.1, on the reverse strand, counting down.
CAGCAATCAATGGGACTGCACACATATCTGCACAAAGCAGTTAAAATGATATTTGTGTGTGAGAGAATTTAAATCACTATGGAGCTCTGGTAGCGTAGTGGTTACGAATCGGGCTGCGAACCTTAAGTTCAGCAGTTCGAAACTACCAGCCGCTCCGCGGGAGAAAGATGAGGCTTTCTACTCCCGTAAAGATTTACACCCTCGGAAACCCTGTACAGGGTCGCTATGGGTCGGAACCGACTCGACGGCACTTAACAACAACAACATGGCATTATTATGTCCCCAGTGTTGAGCCCTTTGGCACTTTCCTCGCCCTCTGACTTCTGGGATAACTGTATTCCATTGCAGGCTGGCTGAGGAACACCTGCACTCTGCCATACTTAGTAGCTGAAGAGGATTTGAGAAGCAGGTATCAGGGAGTATGGCTAGGATTCTCTTTATAGTCTGAGTGAGTCAGTATCTGTAGTTTCAAGTTTGTTCTGGTGTCTGCTATTAGTGATGTGGGGTGGGGGGAACAGGGGTACCAGCAAATAGCATAGCTGCTGGCAAATAAAAGATGGTGGTTGTGTGCCACCAAGTCGTTTACTACTCATGGTGACTCTGCATAGGGTTCCCAGGCTATAAATCATTAAGGGAGCAGAAAGTCTCATCTTTCTCCAAATGAAGCAGCTAGCAGATTTGAACCACTGACCTTGCAGCTAGGCACCAAATTAATAATTCACTAAGCTATCAGGGTTCTTTGCATAGGAGATAATTACTATTTGTAGGATGAATTAAATGACTTTTAATGATGTAAGAAAAAGGAGGAAAGTGACAAAATAAAATGCATTAAAAGCCCAAAACAATGGTTACTGTGTCAAAGAACTGTGGTGAGAAATTTTCCAGCTTGAATAGACACCACGAGTTAAATTATAATAGATTGTGCCCATTATTTATAAGACTCTAATGTCTTCACTGGGTGTAATACTTTGATCTTTGCCTTTTTCAATGTAAGGTATTAAAAGACAATTAAAAACAATTAACTTTGAAGCAAATGGAACATCCTAAAATAGCATGTAGGGCAGTGTCCCCTAAAAGGGAGCCTAGTGAAAAGATCAGAAATGGTCAGTGGACAACCATTTCAGGAGGTTGCATCTGAGCAAGAACCAAAGGTATTATCAAGAGAGAAGAGCACAAGCAGAATGTGGGACCCTATCCAGAGAAGCAGTAACACCAGAGATGGAGACAGAGATAAGGACACAGAATGATAGAGCAGCAGAGGACTCTAGACTCATGGAAAGAGAAAGGCTGAGCACTGGTGGACAGGAGCCAGGCTTGCAGAATGTGTCCTTTGCTTGTTTAAATGATTATATATTCCTGAATGTTTTTGTGTACATCCCCCCCACCCCAAAATAAAACAAAACAAAAAACCGAGGGAATAGAAGCAAATACTACTGCATGATGATGCCCGGAGGAGATTGTAATCATTCAATGAAATGATGAGTGTAAAACCGATGTTCTCCTATTGTAAACTGTCACTCAATTCACAAAAACTTAGAAAAAAAACAAAACAAAACAAAACCCCAAAGGTATTGAAAGAAGTCCAAACAACACTGGAGGCACTGGTGAAAAACAAGTCTACAGGAATGAACTGAATATAAACCGAGATATTTCAACAAACAGATGCAATGCTAGTACACTCATTTCTCTATGCCAAGAAATTTGGACAAGCTTGCTTGAAATCTGGTCAATCCACTGAAAGAGATCAATTATCTGTGCCCATTCCAAAGAAAAGTAATCTATCAGAATGCAAAAATTATCAACCTGTATCACTAACATTACATGAAAGAAATGTTTTGCTAAAGAAAATTTTAAAAAGTATCAACAGGGAACTGTCAGAAATTCAAATCCGGTTCAGAAAAAGGCTTAGATATTACCATTGCTAATATCAGATAGATCTTGGTTCAAAATAGAGAATACCAGAAATATGTTTACCTGTGATTTACTGACTATGGAAAGGCATTCAACTGTATGGATCATAACAAACTATGGATAGCATTGCAAAGAACGGGAATGTCAGAACCACTAAATTGTGTGCATGATGAATCTTTATATAGACCAAGCAAGTGGCAGTTATTCAAGCAGAACAAGGAATTATTGCAAGACTGAAAATCAGGAAAGATGTGCATCAAGGTTGTATCCTTTCAGTACACTGATTCAATCTGTATGCTGAACAAATAATCTGAGATGCTGGACTTGCAGAAAAATGTGGTGTCAGTATTGGAGGAAGACTCAGTACAATCAGTGATATGCAGATGACACAACCTTGCTTACTGAAAGTGAAGATGACTTGACAAACCTACTGATGAAGCTCAAAGACTACACCCTTGAGCATGGATTAGGCCTCATCATAAAGAAAAAATTTTAATCTTCATAATTGGGCCAATAAGCAATACCATGATGAATGGAGAAAAGATTGAAGTTGGCAAGGATTTCACTTTAGTTGGATCCACAAGCAACATTCATGGCAGGGCTGATGAAAGGAGATGGGGATAGCACTCACATGGCATAAAAAAGAGACAAAAGAAGAGACAAACAGGAATTTTAAAAAATAAATGTATCTATGAGATATTTTTCAGCTCTCTTGCCTTTGACACATCATTGGAAGGGATCAATCGTTAAAGGAGAACATCATGGTTGATGAAGGGGAGGGCCAACAAGGGCATGGGACACCATCGGTGATAAGGGCTGACACAACAGAGCAATAGGCTTGAACATGCTGGTACTGAATTTAAGTATGGAGAGGAGTGACCAATATACTTCATATAGTGAATAAGGCTGTAGAACCAATAAAAGATGACAGCAAGGACGATATGTAGCACAGACATGAATGGCGGTTGACTAAATTAATGTTTTGTTTTGTTTTGTTTTGTTTTTTAATTATGATAGCATCAACACTTCAGGTGGTTTCCAAATAAAAGGTTAGGCAAAAAGGCTGCTGAACTAGCAAAGTCAGTGAGACTGGCAAGGATGCTGGTCCCAGGGCAAAACAAGGAAGACATGCAAAAGATTTTTGCTTAGACAAAATCCACAGACAGAATTAGGACAAACCTCAAAGTAAGTTTGTTTGAATAAACTACATAGTTATCACTAATAAGTACACTGCATATTACACATGGGTCATTTGCTAACATTTTTATTATTCTAGCCCAATTCTTCATCATTTGGGAAATAAAACTGCCTGGAAGATATCACGTACCTCCCCTCCTAGCCTTCTAGGCCTTTAATGAGGAAGGTTCCAATGGCTACATATTTGTGATATCAACTGCCACTTCTGCTTTCCCCATTAGCTTTAAGCATCTGAATACAAAGCTGTTTGTGAAAATTAGGGGACTTTTTGGCATTGTATTTCCAGTTTTGAGGTCGCCTCTAGTCGATTCCTGTGCAACCATTACAATTCAAATGTAACTATCAGGAGATTCCAGCAACAGCTTGAAGAGTTACCAAAAAGTCCTCTCTGGAATTCAAAAGAATTAACCTTCTCCATAGCCTGGAACTCTCTGTAAGGTCTTTTCTCAAAGGTATTCCCAAAGCACATTAATTAAGGCAAATGCAATCAGTGAGTAAACAAACTTACAAGAATTAACATCTCCAGTCCAAGGACAGGCTTCATAGAGTCTCCAGGGGCTTCCCCTTTGACAGCCAACTCAGAGAACTTGTTTTGTTTACTGAAGATTAGCACCCTTAACTGTTAACTGGACCTCCTCTGAGCTTGTCTAAGATTTCACAACCACACAAATTAAACTTGTGAGGTACTGGTCTCTACTTACTAGTTTTACTCTCTTGTTGCTTCCTGTAAGGAGTTCTTGGGTGGTGCAGAATTGACACCTTTGTTATTAACAGAATTATTGGAGGTTCCAAAACATCAGACACCGAAAACCTGATGGGGCATTGTTCTACTCTGACACACATGAGGGCACCTTGAGTCAGAGTTGTTACATTCAAATTCCTAGGGCACTAATACTATAGCATGGATTCTCTCACAGTACGTGGGGCAATAATATGCAACTGTGTTAAAGGGAGAGAGAGAGAGAGAGAGAGAGAGAGTCCATGAACAACTCCCACCACTTACCCAGAGATTGGAGCTGTACAAAATAGGAGCATTCCTTGATTCTATTTGAATGCAATGAGATGCAGGATGATTATGCCTGGATGCCCAAATATACAAAATCAACAAAAGTGACTTTAGTCCAACTCATAAACCCAAGAAAACCAAAAGTTGCTGATAATGGTTCAGACTGTCAGTGGGCTTCTTAATCTTTAAGTCAGTGTTTCTCAACCTTTTTTCATTATCAACACCTTAAAGAAACTTGTTAAATATTTTTACTAATAATCTTCTTTCATGACATTTTAAAAACACAGCTGTACTTTTAAAAACACAGATACACATTTCTTTATGTACTATGACCCTTTAGAAAGCCATGAACCATTGTAATATATGAGATATTTCATGATCCTCCCACAAGAATCACTTCTGGCCCCTATGATGGCTAATTTTAAATGTCAACTTGACAATGATTCTCAGTGATTTGGCAAACATGAGTCTAGTTTCTGTTCCATAATATGAGCTAATCTAATGTAACGTAAGTACCTACTATAATATAATCTATTGATTATAATCCATCAATCAATTTAAAAGGAATTTCCCTAAGGTTTCTTTTACCTCCAGACTATAAACAGGTATTTTGGCAGAACTTGCTCTCACTATCTCTTTCCACTCTTCACTCTTTATATTATATATACATACACATATACACATATATGTATATGGAAAGAGAGATTTACTTGAAGGGCTTAAGTTATGTAATTATAGGGTTTGTAAGTCAAAATCCCTAGGTGATGTGGTAGGTGGGGGACTTCTGCAGATTGAGTCCTAATATACATACTCAAGGATGAACCAAAACTTAATCCACACCCTGGCTATAGAATTTGTTTCAATCAACTTTTAGAAAAGACAAATATATCATTTTTCAACACAACCTCCTTGTATTTCAATATACTTTTTCCATCTGTCAACAAGCTTTCCTATTCCCTTATTAAAAATGTTTTAGGCTGAACTTCAAGCCACAAATGCACCACCGTCTTCATTTCTTCATCAGAGGTGAATCTTTGTTCTCAAAGGGCTGCTTTCAGGGAACCAAACAGGTGTCAGACCAATGGAACAAGTTCAGGACTATAGAAAAGATGTTTTAACACCTCAAAACCAAGTTTTTGCAAAGTGTCAACAGTGTGGGCAGAGGTGTGCAGATGTGCATTGTCATGCAAGGTCACAATGTTCTTGGATAGCACTCCTCGGCATTTAATCTGAAGTTTAGACTTCAGTTCTTCAGTCTGCATCTCACTGTCAAGAACACTGTTGATTGCTGAACATTGCTCCTAATAGTGTTCCAGTACTGGCCCTTGAAAATCCCAGAACACTGTAAGTATCAATTTTCTAGCTGATGGTTGACTCTTGAAATTTTTCTTGGTTAGTGATTCAGAATGTTTCCATTCCATACTCTGCTCTTTACTCTCAGGCTTATAGGGATGAATTGATCCATGTCTCACTATTAGTACTAATTGCTTAAGAAACTTTTACCTTCTTTCAAGTATCAGTCCAAATTTTGTTTGCAGATGTCCAAATGCTTCTGTTTATGTTCTTCTGTGAATTGTTTCCATCTCAAACTTTTGAAAACCCAATTCTGTCATGGATGATTCATAGACAAAGCCATGTCTAACTTACAAATGACTTAACCACTGTCACTCATCCATTTGACAGAATCATTCCACAGGCACACTTAATGCTGTCATCAGCCATGGACATGGACAGACATTTTAGTATACTAGAGTAAAAAAATATGTATGTATGTATGTATGTATGTATATATATATATACGTACACACACACACAGTTCTTAAGTGCTGTCAAGTCGCTTCTGACTCATAGCTGGTGAGTTTCAACCACAGGCTTTGCAGTTCAAACTGACCTTGGGGTCCGGTGCTTATCCTACATCAGCACACAGTACATCCATCCATCCATCCATCCATCTATCTATCTATGCATATATTTGAACTGCAAGGTCAGCGGTTTAAACTTACCAGCTGCTCCTCGGAAACTGCATACAAGGTTGCTGTAAGTCAGAACTGACTCAGTGGCATTTAACAAACAACAACAACATATGCACATATGTGTGTGTGTATATATATATGTATACACACACACACACATACATTAGAAGGTTTTAAAGACTTTGTGGAAACAGAATTAAAAGATAATGAATGCAATTTGTCCATGACTTTTTGAAGCCTATATATATATATATATATATATATACATACATTTAAGGAGCTCTGGTAGTGTAGTGGTTACCAATCGGGCTGCGAAACCGCAAGGTCAGCAGTTCAAAACTAACAGCCACTCCATGGGAGCAAGATGAGGCTTTCTGCTCCTGTAAAGATTTACAGTCTCGGAAACCCTGTACAGGGTCGCTATGGGTCGGTACCGACTTAACGGCACTTAACAACAACATACACATATACACACACATATTAAGGTACTTTTAAAAGTTGGTGGAAAAATGGAAGGAAAAGATAATGGAATGTGTGTGGGTACATCATCACTGGCTCTCTTTCTGTAGATAACCCTAAGGCAGGTCCCTTGTAGGTGATATTGCCCCATGGAGAATGCATGCTCTAAGATACTTCTCTTTGATTCTTGTGGACCAAAGATATTTATCAAGGAAGGGCCACAATGTTTTGTTACATAGATGGGACTTTTTGTTTTCTCTTACATACACAGTTGAGGGATTAAATAGGCAAATGGAAGAGACCCCTAGGAGATGTTTTTCTAACCTTACTTATTTAACTCTTAACTGAAGGACAAAGGAAGGCTTTCTCCTGGCCCATGTGCAATGAAGAGTCCACACAGCACATCATGTACTGCTATCCTTAGACAGCAAAGTTGGCCCTTAGCAGGTATCTGGGAACTCAGGTTTTGAAAGGATTTCACCATAACCCAAATGATAAGAGTGGCACACTGTGCCAAAATTGTGCAAAAATTATGGCTTATATTGAATACTCACTTTCCTTCTGGGAGTCTGGAATTCTTATATGTGATAGGCTAAAGGCTCCTAAATAACCAGCCCCCAGTACCTTGGGTCACTGAGTCTCTCATAAGCTTCCCTGGTAGATGATAATACCCATGTGCTATTCAAAAGGTTAGAGGAAGTCAGCGTGTCTTCTCCGAGTCCATTGAGAAAGGCTTCTTGCATCTTTTCCCTTTGATGGTTTTGCTTTACATCCCTTCATTCTATCACAGTCATCAATATGACTGTATGCTGAACCATGCGAATCCTCCTAGCAACTCACTGAACTTACAAGTGGTTTGGGGGACGCTGCACTCAGCCATAGAATCCAGGCCTTGCTTCTTTTCACTTGGCAAGATACCACCATTTTTTTTTTTACCCTAAACTTCAGGGTCACATGCTAACTTTATCCCAGTATAATTTTTTTTTGTGGAAGACAGGAAGACTTTCACGTTGGAGGAATCAATGACCATTGAGCATTGTAAGGAAGAGCCCTAGTGGCACTGTGGGTTAGGCTGCTAACCACAAGGTCAGCAGTTCCTACCCACCAGCTGCTCCTCAGGAGAAAGATGACATTGTCTGTTCACAGAGATGATTTCTTCTACCCAACTGACATTCCACATATGTGGGTTAGTCAAAAAGTATTGCAATAAAATCATAGGAACCGTTGTTAAACAAAAAGATCACCATGTGAAGCTCGTGTTTCTCAGCATTTCTGAAGCGTACATAGGCCTGTACACTTCTGAATGTGGTTTTTCTACTTCCCTAATCCTTTCCCAATGAAGTCCCAGTATGGTGCCATAGAATAAACACTTGACCCCAAGGTTGGTTGGAATTCTAAGGTCATTGGTTCAAACTCACCAGCTGCTCCTCAGAAATCCTATACAGGGTTGCTAGGAGCTAGAACCAACTCGACAGCACTTAACAACAACCCTTCCCCCAAAGAATTCTGCATTCGTCTATTTACACCATGTCAAAATGACAGTTTTGGCATCCTTGAGAGATACAAATGGTTTTCCTTATAAATGTTCTTTCAGTTGTAAGAGCAAAAAGCAGTCTAAAGGGGCAAGATCAGGGCTGTAGGGTGGGTAGGGTAAGGGTTCCCAATGAAATTATCACAGGACAGCCCTGGTTAACCTTGAAGAATGAGCAGGTTCACTGTTGTGATAGAAAATGATTTCTCAGCACAATTTCCTGGCCTTTTCTTCATCACTGCACTTTTCACTTTTTATGTGGCACTGCAGGATAATGCATTGGACTACAAAGTTGATTTGAACCTCAAGATCAATGGTTCAAACCCATGAGCCACTTCTCATAAACCCTATACAAGGTTGCTGTGAATCAGAACTAACTCGACAGCACTTAACAACAACTTGAGAATAAACCCCCATGATCATATTGTGTCTTTGGAGTAAAAAATATGATGATAACCACTTTGGGGTCCCAAAAGATAGTGTTCCTAACCTTCTGAAGTGACCTTTCTACCTTCTGCATTGAACGGGCCCAGCAGGTTCACTCGGAAGCCACTGCTTGATTGGACTTTTTTATTGTTGAAGGCACCCAAAGAACACCAAGACAAGTGTATCCTGAGAGAACTTGTCTGCAGCCACCCACTGATAACGAGACATGTTAGGAATGAACCCATGTGTGTAAGAAATGGAACCCTAGTAGCAATACTTTTTGACTTATGCTTGTACATATTGTTTAATAATGCATTTTTCCATAGTCATCCCACTTTGCTATTGTTGTTAAGCGCCGTTGAGTTGATTCTGACTAATAGCGACCTTGTGCAGGATTTCCAAGGAGCACCTGGTGGGTCTGAACTGCCAACTTTGTGGTTCATAGTCCAGCGCTTATAAAGGCCTCCTAAATTGGCTACTCTCATGGACTCTATTATATTACATTATAAAATTTGATGAACATAATAAGAGAATTATTGTAAAAGAAATACTAGAAAATAGTATGTTGTCAATAAATATCATTTAAACCTGAATGAGATCTGAAAGTCAAATAAGAAAATCATTATCTTTGTTTCCTTGGCAAATGTAGTTATTCCTTTATAAAAACAAAAGCCAAGTTAATTTCGACTCAGGCCAACCCCATGTGTGTCAGAATGGAACAGTGCTCCATAGGATTTTCAATGGCTGAGTTTTGGAAAATTGATTTCCAGGCTTTCTTCAGAGGTGGCTCTCTGTGAGCACAAATCCCCAACATTTACGCCAGCAGCCAAGCGTGCTAACCATTTGCACCACCCAGGGACTCCATTTCTTTATAAGTTAGTGTTTTTTCTTCTTTTTTGTCTGTTTTACATAGTTCTTTCAGATCTGGAATTCCAGTTCTTTCTACTGTGCTACTTTCTTTAGCCTCAGTAGAACAGGTCAGCCTACTGTGCTTTGGTTGGTGGTTACGTGTTACAGAGTCGGTTCCGACTCATAGCAACCCTGTATGGGGTTTCCGAGGTTGTAAATCTTTACGGAAGCAGAAAGCCTCATCTTTCTCCCACGGAACTGCTGGTAATTTTGAACTGCTGACCCTGAAGTTAGCAGCCCGACTCACAACCACTACACTACCAGAGCTCCTTTGCGGCCAATGAGCTCTTTCTGACTCACTGTGATCCCAGGTGTTGCTGAGTAGGACTTCTCCATACAGTTTCCTTGGCTGTAATCTTTACAGAAATGGATAGCCAGACCTGTCTTCTGCAGTGCAGTTGGGTAGGTTCTAACCGCCAACCTTTCCATTACTCACTGAATGGAATCCACCTGTGCCACCCAGGAACCGCTTTGCTTGGCATACCCTAGTCAAATACCAATAAATAACAATCTCAAACAAAACAAAAACTTCTTTCCCCTATGAGCTCCAATATTAGAAGATACAATTAATCCTCAGGGGCTTTGCATTGATCTGGGTCTAGGGGTTTTATGTTTTTAAGACTTGATTAAGCACAGAATAAAAAGCCTGTTTTTGGTCAGGAATATGCACATGGGATTTCTTTGTTTTGTTTTGTTTTTTACCAATTTGTGAAGAAACAGAAAGCTAAACAAAATGGTAATGTCAACCCCCCCCCCACCACCACCAAATCCGAACCAGTTGCAACCATACTGACTGATTTATAGTGACCTCACATGTTTCAGGGAGAACTTTGCTCCATAGGGTTTTAAGTGGTTGACTATATGAAGTCAACTGCCAGGGCTTTCTTCCAAGGTACCTCTAGTTGGACATGAACCTCAAGCATGTTGGTTAACAGTGTGAGACACACAGGGACTCCTAATGTCAACTAAGGCTACATTATATTAGAAGGATGCTGTTAGGAATTATGTAAGCCTAATCCCACCCAGTATTCTTCTCACTCATATGAGACACCACCTTCAGACACTGAGATACTGGAAACACTTTCACAATAATTATTTTTTGTGGAGAGGGGGTATCGCTACTGATGGCTGTTCAGTTGGCAAAGCTAGTGGACCTATTCTTCAGCCTCATTATTTTCTGCAACTACTGGCTTTGTCTGAGCCATCAGTAGAGACAAGGTGGTGGCTAAGAACAGCACTGAAGGATTCCTCAAACTGTAATTGTTAAGGAAAATAAAGATTCAAACAGGATTATTGTAAAAGCGGCAAGAAGAGTGGCTCAGGGTAGCTTCCTAGAGCCCTCATAGTTTGTAATCTCACTGGAGTGTATGAAGGTACATAAAAATATATTGCTACTAGGGTTCCAGTTCATACACGCACAGGTTTATTCCAAACAAAACTGTGTTTAAACACGCCTCTGTGATCAGTGGGTAACTGTAGATAAGTGCTGTCAATAATATACTTGTCTTTGTCTCCTTAGAGTGGCTTCAAAGAAAACACACACACACACACACGCACACGCGCCCAATCAATGCCTTCCTAGTCCACAAAGACAATGTTCTACATCCACTTTGGTGAATTGAATGACTGTTAGCTTAAAAGCTCATGAGCAGCCATCTGAAGTGCAACTATTGGTCTCTCCATGTGTGAAAGAAGAGTGATGAAAATTGAAGACACTTGGAATCAATTTAGCCCAGTGGAGTAACAGAACATGTGAACCGCAATCTCCACCACTCTGAGATCAAAAGAAATGGATGGTGACCAACTGCTCTGAAAGAAATGAAAAGGTACTAAATTGGGTGGGTTATCTAGTGGAACAAAACTCAGTATTATGAAAAAGAACTAAGCTTAATGATCAGAAGGGAGACTGGAGGAATCCAAGACTACGGCTATTGGTCACCTTACAGGTGTGGAACAGAACTCAGTCTCATAGACCAATTTTCAACCAAGTGGTGAATAGGTATATATAAGGGACAACACTGGTGAGGTATGCTCACCATGGAATGTTCAACCATTCAAGGTCAAAAGATCATTTACCAGGGCACAAGGTTCAGAGGCATTGGGAAGGAGGATAAAACAGAACTAGGAGCCACAGGGAGGAAGTGGGAAAACTGCTGTTGCATGGAGAGGATTGTAATCATTGTGATGGAACAAAGTACTTGATTTGTTTGGTGTAAAACTGATGATCTGCTCTGTCAACCTTCCCTCAAGTCACAATTAAATGTTTAAAAACAACAACAAAAAACAACAAGTTTCTTCCAGGGGGATTTGCTGGGCTAAATTCAAGGCAGAGAAGTCAGCCCAAAAGTTTATGGAAGCTGTCTTTGGGGATTAAAAAGGAGCTATCGTGATAAGATTTTCCAGATGGACATATGCAATCACAGGAACTTATTCTGAAGAAGATTTAAGAAGAATGAAAAGTACACTGTGACAAAAATTCTAGGAAATATGTTCCGAAGAATTGTCTTCTATCCCAACAATGCTCCTCCTGCTCATTCTCTGAGAGCAGCAAAGGCTCTCCTATGAGAATTTCACTGCAAAACCTAGCCCCATCCACCAGGCATTCCTAGCCTTGCCAGGTCAGACTTCTTTTTGCATCCATAACTCAAAAAACATTTAAAAGGAACACCTTACGTGCCTCTCAAGGATGTCAAACCTACTGTTTTGACGTGGTATGATGTGGTGGTTATGTGCCATGGAGTCGGTTCCGACTCATAGCAACCCTGCACAGGGTTTCCTAGGCTGTAAATCTTTATGGGAGCAGAACGCCTTATTGTTCTCCTGAGGAACAGCTGGTAGTTTCAAACTGCTGACCTTGCAGTTTGCAGCCCAATTCGTAACCACTATGCTATCACACAAAGTTCTTAGAGGAGGAGTTAGAGAGATGCAAAAACCACCATCAGCAGTGTCTAGATATAGATGGAACATATGGCAAGAAATAATAGATTTACATTTTATATTACTGTATAATAGCCATTCCTATCATTTTATAGCAGTATTTTCTGACTTACAGTCATAATCTAGAAAGTTCTTGGATGATTAAATGTGATATCTGATGTATCCTAAGCTTTTTCTCCCTAAACTGAAGCTATAACTCTTTGCTCTAATCAGTCCAATGTGATTTCCTTTGAGTGTTTGCCCTTTAAATAACACCTTGGGTATGGTTGTTATGTGTCGACTTTCTGAGGAGCAGTTGGTAGGTATGAACCACTGACCTAGTGACCAGCAGGCCAGTCCTGTGCTTATTCTCCAGCAGCACCAGGACTGCTATATAAAACTTAGTACCTAAATAAAGAATACTTTGTGTAGGTTGCAAAAAATGGTACCAACTATCTCTCCCATAGCACTCACCGCAGCTGGGTTCAATCATTCATTGCAGTGGCCACACAGAACGCAGACACCACACTGAGAGGTGTGGGGTTCTTTAGGGGACTTAACAGGTTAAAATGAACTGTCAGAAAGGTTCAGGGCACAGTTCTTCCAGTCAGGGCAGTCTCTGCTCAGCCATGCTCACAGGCGAGCTTCTCCCTGCCTGAGCAATACTTTTGGTACTTGGAATAAATGCTCACAAGGCATACCACTCCACCATAAGTCTCACCCTGAAGGTACTCAGCTCAAGCTCCGTGGGTCAATATACCAAGTAAGGGTCTGGAGATACCTTACTCTGCAACAAGCTTCCTGCCCAAAGTCACTCAGCTGTACTTTCTCCTTAGGCTAGGAAACCCACAACTCTTATCAGCTTCTCTGCTGACCGTATTCCAATTCTCTGGGGTCCCAGCATTCTGTCCTTGTTAAGAAAGTTCACTGGACAGGGATCTTGTGGTCCAAGACACAGTCCACTCGTGGCTTTTTATTGTTGATAATGCACTCCCTCTCCTGTTTCTGGGGTGGCTCATTATATACCCACGTTAGAGTTCCAGGTTTTCACAATGATCCCTGTTAACAATAACTCCCAACTGAATCATATAATCATTAGCATCTTCCCTCCCACCTTTTCTTACCCAAACCCGTTAGAACGATAGTTATTTGGTAGGAGTTACAAGAACTACAGCTGGAAGAGATTTCATGCAATACATGAATATTATACTGCATTATATGCAGAAGGGAAATTTTCACCAGTCTAGAATGTCTAAGATGAAAACAATCTGGATTTTTTCCTGACCATGGAACATTAGGATGCAGATATAATGATCAGTTTAGACATGGAGGTTACAGGCTAGACTTTGGAAGGGAAATTCACAGCATCTAGTCCATCCTCCAGAAAGTGACTTTTGATTTGAGAGAGGATTTGTTATATGCTGAGTCACTGTTCCTGTGGGACCACTGATTTTGGGACACTAACATTTACTTACGGAGAAGAAATGCCAAGGCAGAACAAAAGCTAGAACCATGACACAATTTCTAACTCCTATTGTGGTGAAAGAGGATGTCTTCACCGCATACATCTGCAACTTAGAAATTCTCAACATGTGTGCTATACTTGAAATATTATGCTTACAGTACTATCTGTGAAAAAGCAAATATTTCATCTTGGCAACTAAGTTGCACCAAATCCAAACCATCTTTTCAAGCATCTCACATGCATTGAAAGACTTTGTTGTTATTGGTAAAGTGCCATCAAGTCAGTTCCTACTCACAGGTACCTTGTCCATGGTTTCTGAGGAGCAGCTGGTGGGTCTGAACTGCTGACCTTGTGGTTCAAATCAATTTTGCAGTCCCGTGCTTATCCTATAGTGCCACACTAGACTAGTCAATGAAAAAAGATCGAAGAAGAATTGGCACATTTGCATTATCTTGTTAATGAATGTACCATGGACTGCCCAGAGAATGAACAGATCTGTCTTAGAAGGGAGGAGAGGGAGACTTTGGCTCACTTACTTTGGATACATCATTAGGAAAGTCCAGTTAGAGAAAATTACATCATGTTTGGTAAAACAGAGGGTGAGTGAAAACAACAGAGCCTTCCATGAGATGGAAGAACACAATCGCCACAACACTGGACTCAAACCTAGCAGTGATGGTGAGGACTGGGTAGGTCCAGACCACACTGCATTCTGTTAGACATTAAGGCCACCATGAGATGCTGCCAGCTCGGTGGTGTATAATGAAACAACTGTGGAAAATCTCTGAGGAGCTACAACACTTATGTATTAACACCAAGAATAAATTCTCAGTCAGGCTGGAAATAATGTGGAAAGAGATATCACTAAGATTTGACAGCATTCACTGATTTTAAACTACCTTTATCAAAGTCAAGAAAACCAACCATATATATGCACATGGATAAAATCTATGTATAAAACGCCTATAGTGCTGCAGACATATTGAAACATTTTCTCACAGTGCTTTTCTATAGCAGTAATATCTTTCTACATTAACTTTTGTTATCTAGTGGGCTATACAGTTAGTGAATTGATTACTCTGTACCTTATTCAGTATTGATTTAAAGGGGAGAAAGGTGTTTAAAAAAAGGTCCCAGAGTTAGCAAACAAAATCAGCATGGTTTAAAAAAACACAAATTTGAGGCTCTTCGGAACATGAAGATTTTTTTTATCAAAAGTATACGTTTTTGAGGGGTGTCTTACATCATCTCCTAAATTCATTTTCAAGCTGAGGTGTGCTCAGTACTATAGATGTGCATCCCAAACCTGCACTGCAGGCTAGTCTGGGTGCACACGCATTAGTAGATGTTAATGTAGAGTCAGATAACATAATAACACAATTTAGACACACTCATTCATTTAGCAAAGGTCATGTTATAGCTTGAGAGCAGTAGAATATAAGGGGCTATCTCTGGTAGCGTAGTGGTTACAAATCGGGCTGCGAACCTTAAGGTCAGCGGTTCGAAACTACCAGCTGCTC
>NW_006408795.1:2812597-2823258 GCF_000296735.1 Chrysochloris asiatica | reverse complement strand
TCGGAACCAACTCGACGGCACTTAACAACAACAACAACAATCTCCAAATATGGGGAGTGTTGTGGCTCTGTAGCTTAAGCACTGGGCTGTTAAGCACAAAGTTGGCAGTTTGAGTCCTCCAGCTTTTTGCTCCCCCACAATGTATAACTTTGGAAATCCTATGCTGGATCGTTTTTAGAATTGACTTGACAGTGCTTAACAACAACAACATCCTCAAATATGGCAGTTTTAAAATTTGTGCCACGACTACAATGATTGTTTCTTAGGTCTCACATGAGAGCTCCTTGTATAGCACTATGACATTTGGTACAATCAGTACTATACATTTGCCAGTGTCTTTCCTTCCTAACTATCCGTCACCAAGAACCATAGGGTGCACCCTGCCTGTCCTTAGAGCCGGTACTGACACAGAATTGTTTCCAAGGACCACTATTTCTTCCCAGCTGTTTCCATTTTGTCAGTCCTAAATTCTGTTAATCCAAGCTATCAATCAAAAACCAAAGTTCACTTCTGGATATTACAGACTTATCTTTACGTACTCATACTTCATTCCATCTTATAAAGAAAGAGCTAGGACCTCCAAACTTCTAGAAACTCATGTATATAAATAACAAAATAATACAACGAATCAGGCTGCTAATTTCATGGTCAGCAGTTCAAAACTACTAGATGTTCCATGGGAGAAAGATGAGGCTTTCTGTTCCTGTAAAGATTTATAGCCTCAGAAACCCTGTACAGGGTCACTATGAATCGGAACCAACTCTACGGCATATAACAACAACATATTTCTAAAGCATACTCCCCATTATCATATTTTGTACATAATTATATATACCTGTCTCTTAATGACTTTCCAAAATATCTAAATTGAGGGTTTCCAAAGGAGGAAGAACTAAGAGAACCAATTCCCATTTAAATGTGTGAAGAAACAAACACTTGCAAAGTTACTTCAGTATAACTTAACATAAGCCTTAACCAAAACATTGATGACACTTTATCTTCTTAAAGAGCTGAAACCTTGTATTACTGGGCAAATTGTATCTTCTTTGCAATTACTTCGAGATTATGTGCAATTTGGGAATACCTACTTGTCATTTGGGATGTCTTCCTTTGCACTCTTCTCATGGACTATTTGGAGGAAAACAAATGATTTAATATTTATGCTTTACCTTCGGACTTTTAAAGCATTTGCTTAGTTTTCAATTCTCAGAACAATGATTTCCCCTTACATTTAATAAGTGGTAGGGCTGACCATCAGAAACCCTTTAGTAAGTTAGTATCATATTTATCACACCTAGCCAGGTGCCTCTTCCCAAAGACCTCTCGGGATGTATTTTCTGTTGTAGAGTTCAACTGATATGGTGTTTGAAACTAAATAAGTAAATAAATAACTGAATTATAGGTGTACATTTTCAAAAATAAAATGGTCCCTTAAAAATTAGGAGTGATTTATTTATTTATTTTTTTAGCTTTTCATTGTGGTTTGGGTGAAAGTTTATGGAGCAAATTAGTTTTCCCTTGAACAATTCATATACATTTTGTTCCGTGGCACTGAATGCAGTCCCCACCATGTAACAACACTCTTCCCCCTTCCTCCTTGCAGTTCCCATTACTTTGTCCTTTTATTCCTGTCCCTTCCTTGCCTTTTGAATTTTGTCTGGGGGTAAAACTGTCCTTTTTGATCTCCTCAGTGTTATCGTTCACCTGGTCACCTGGAAGTGGTTTTGGTGGTTATATGCAATGGAGTCAGCCCTACTCAAAACGGCACTGTATAGGGTTTCCGAGGCTGTAAATCAATACAGGAGCAGAAAGCTCTTGCGGAGGGACTGGTAGATTCAAACTGCTGACCTTGTGGCTACCAGCCCAACTCAAAACATGAATCCATGAGGAGTGGGGAGGGCTGTGGGGAGTGTTCAGTTCCAGGCTTGAAGGGCATCTAAGAGTGAGAGTCTTAGAGGTTCCACCAAACTCTATCACCAGAAATCTGGTCTTTTTTGTGATTTTGAGTTTTGTTCCACATTTTCTCTCACTTCAGGAGCAAATATTTTTCTTGGATAATTCAGAATGCCACATGGTAACACTCAGCAGAACCTAAGGGGCAAGTGCCAACTCATCTTTATTAGACAAGAGATGGAATTTCCAGTCTAAGCCCCTGAGTGGCACAAACAATTAAACACTAAGCTACTAAGCAAAAGGTTGGCTGTTTGAGTCCACCCAGAGGCATCTCAGAAGAAAGGCCTGGTGATCTACTTCTGAAAAATTGGTCACTGAAAACCCAGCGGAGCACAGTTGTACTCTGACATGAATGGGGTAGCTATGAGTCAAAACGGAGTCAACTACAACTGGTTAGGATTCACGTTATCCCTTAGAATGAACTCCTGGGGACTGTGGCTCGCTTTGAATTTTTGTTTTGTTTCTATTTCTCTAGACACTCAGGTTGCTTAATTCCTGAGGCTACTTGCCAGTTTTCAATCCATAATCTACACTAACAGTCACTCGTAGGCCAGTATCCAGGACAGGGGAAAAAATCAATAGATTCCTTAATTGGGTCATTTTATATTCTTCGACTATCCTCAGTAGTTGTTTATTTCTTTTAAATGCCTTCATTACAGATCTGCATTCCCAAGTGTAAAAGAAGAGAATTTCTTGCAGGATGGCTGAATTCCAGGCTTTTCTAGCTGTTCCTACAGGAACTGAATCATGAGTAACGTGTCCTGCCCTGTCTGCTCCAACGCTTTGCTGAAGTTCATATGCCTGCAATGTTTCTTTAACTCCAGAGGAAACTTCAAAAGACTGAAAAGTGAGTTCTACTTTGTTCTGGGGGAAAAAAGAAGGAAGCTTAACCTGGCAGCACAGATAGTAAATACAGTTTATATTTGACCACAGTGTTTAGTTTGATTTTAATAGAAACTCAACAGGACTTCGAAAAGTTCGTAGAAAAATTCCATGATCTTTTTAAATTACATACTTCCATGAACTTTTTGAATCCCCCTTGCATAACTTATGTTCATGTGCTTATTTATTTCTTTGTACAACATTTATTATTTTAATAAGATGCTACTGTTTTAAGTGCTGTTGAGTCTGTTTCAACTCATAGCAACCTTCTATAGGGTTTCTAAGGAGCAGCTGGTGGGTTTGAACTGCCAACCTTGCAGTGAGCATTCCAGTGTTTATCCTAGAGCACCACAAAAGTTTCATGGAAAGACTCCATTATTTTTCAATTCCATTTTTCCATGCAATTTTTTAATCCCCTTCCTACCTATATTGGAGACCTGGTATGGCGCTGTAGGTTAATGCACCAGACTGCAAAGCCGTTTGAACTGCAAGGTTGGCGGTTCAAGCTCAGCAGCTGCTCTTCGGAAACCCTACACAGGGTCACTATGGGTCAGGATCGATTTGATGGCACTTAACAACAACAACAACCTATATCACACACACATATATAAAGCTCCCATTTATTGAGTGCTGTTAGAAGAAGTAGAGACAGAATGTTTCGTAGAAGTGAGGATGTCTCTTGAACTGTGGACATGTTGTCAGGACGGACCAGTCCCTGGAGAAGGACATCATACTTAGTAGACAGTCAACAAAAAAAGAGGAAGACCCCAACAAGATGGACTGACAGAGTGACGGCAACAATGGTTCAAACATAATTGTGAGGAGAGGTCAGGACCGGGCAGGGCTTCGTTGTTTTTTACATAGGGTCACTATGAGATGGAGCTGACTGAGGGCACATTACAACAATGGGACGTCTCATAACCATATCTACTGGAGCCCTGGAGTCCCTGGATGGTGCAAACACTTGGTTGGCTTCTAACCAAAAAGGTTGGAGGCTCAAGGTGCACTGGAGGAAAGATCTGGCTATCTTCCTCAGAAAAATCAGCCCTAGACCCTAGTTCTGCTCTGACACACTGGGGTCACTATAAGTTGAAATAAATCGATTTGTTTAACTTTTATGGAACCCCTAATCATGGGCTATCCATCTAGTTCAATATACAATCCAGTACTGCTTAGTGCTTAAAGTGCATGTAAAAGCCTCGAAGAAGGTTGAGTGAGTTATTTTACCAAGCAAGTCTATTAGTTGGGAAAGTTAGAATTTAAGGTAGATTTTTTTTTTTTTTAAATACTAAGTGCAGAAATAACGATAGCATAATTGTACAAGCTGACATGTATTGAGTACTTCTGCACCAGGCACTATTCTAAGGTGTTTTTTTTTGCTATGGATTATACCATAAGACTAGAATATTTACAACCCTATTATTAGCCTCGAAACCGGCTACATTATTTGTGGAGCCCTGTGCAAAAGGAACATTTTGTGTACTTTTTGTTCAAGAGTTACTAAGTTCAAAGGTAATGACAGCAGAGCAGTAAACCAAGAGTGGGGTCCTTCTGAGTGGGGGGGTCTGGGTGACAGCACAGACTAGGTCCTCAGAAAGTTCACCCCAATTGTACTCTTTTTTTCAGGGCAAACTGAGGTTTATTAAAGGGGTAACTTGTCCCATTACAGGAAGATCCGGAGCTTTACCCTGGGTAACTTAACTGTTGTAGTAAGTTTTTATCTCTAGGCACAGTAAGACAGACGGTTCAGTCAATATTTTCAAATGCTAATAACTTTATCCAAAACACAGGGATTACTTAAAATTAGCAATTAGCATCTTTTACTTAAATAGAATTTGTATTTACGGTTAAATAGTGGTTCTTTCACATTTTCTCATCTTTAGTCTTAAAAACAGGACCAAGGACGCTTTCAAATATGACATTTCCTTGTTACTTCTTATTTCCAGGTGAACCATGCATAGCTAAATTGTAAGTGGCTAGGTTGCATATTTGTGATCTTTTGCTCTGTGATATATGCCACCACCACTGGTTGCCATGGTGTTGACTCTGACTCATGGTGATCTCCTGTTGGCCAGAGCAGAACTGTGCTCCATAGGGTTTTCAGTAACTGAGTTTTTGGAAGTAGATCACCAGACGTTTCTTCCCAGGTGCTGCTGGGTAGACTGGAATCCCCAACCTTTCATTTAGTAGGTAAGCACATTAACCATCTGCACCACTCTAGGAATGCATGTGTGTGAGTGTTTCAGTCACTAAAGAAACAGCCATCAATCACTCCTGTTCCCAGGAAGAAATGGTACTTTTGTATTCCTAAGACTCACTTAGCAAATCCTTAACACAGGGTGAAACAATACAGTGATATCCACCTGTAAGCTTCCATCAACAGGCAAAGGAAACATTAAGCACAGGTTGCAAACACAATTTGCTAGAGTCCAACTAGAGTGCTCTTGTTTTACTGCTGAGGACCTTTGAGTGATATTTACTTACCCCAAACATAACCTCAGCCACTGAGAGTCTGTGCTGTCCTAGCATGTGTACTTAGTAACCCAGGGTCTTATAACCACTGGGCAATAGGAGAAAACAGTGGAGTTCATACACTAGTTAAGGGTTGTTGTTAAGTGATGTCAAGTCAGTTCTGACCCACAGCGACCCTGTATAGGGTTTCCGATGAACAGCTGGTGAGCTTGAACTGCCAACCTTGCAGTTCAAATAACTTTACAGTCTGGCGCATTATCCCACAGCACCACGCCAGGAGTCCTGAGTTAAGAGTAGTGCTTACTATTCTACCTATTTAGTATTTAATGCCTTCAGAAATCTGAGGTATGGAGACAATTCTGTTTCACTAGAACTGTAACTCTTAAAGCCTCCAAACTCCGAAGTCCTTCTTCCCCTTAGAGAGCATGTGTGGGAGGGAGAGGGTGAGAGCACAGGGAGGTGGGAGCCAGGAACCTCTGCCTGGCTGAGATTTCTCTGGGCTCAGGGGCTCCCTTCCACGGCTGCAGCTCAGAGGTCCTAATGAAAAGTGTCAGGGTGGTGAATTCCCACTGCTGCGTCTTCAGTAACTATCCCGAAGAACAAGAGCACTGTATTCATCAGCTCGGTAAATCATACCGATGAGAAGCTAAACTGCATCTCGCATCATGTGAGCACATGAAGATTGATCACAGAATTAGAATGCCCTCCCTGGGATGCCCTCCGCCGATCCAATCCTTCAGGCGGCTGGTTTGGAGGCTCAGACGAAGCACGTCTAGAAGCAGTGTTGACACTGGAGCCCCACCGAGCCAGGGAGTCGAGTACACTCAGAAATGTCTTTTTTATTATTATTATTTTATTGTTCATCCCAGAACTACTGCCCACCTGACGGAGACACAGTGAAAGCGGCGCGACCATCAATCACTCGGGCCTTGGACAGCCGTAATTAGATTATAAAATCATAACTGTAGTCATTGTACGTCTGCTTGCATAATTACATCAGCATGCTAATGCCATTTTAATGGCCTCTAATGATGTAATAAGAAATAATGGAATTTATTTGACAGCTACATAACCATTAACAAAACATATTAAGCATAACTAGTACTTCCATAAAAATACAGACAATATCTGAAAGTGGCAGCTAACACATTGGCCTTTTTCCTTTCCCGGGAACAATGAACACTTCTGACAATGGATTCCTGAAGGCAGCGCCAAGTGAAGACTGCTGCCCACTGGACTTGCAGTTGCTTCCTACTCTAAGACCACTCATGGAGACACAGCTGAACGATTTCAGTTAGTTCATCAGAATAGTTATATTTCCTGAGTACCAGTGTGCCCATCCTTATGCTGGTGCTGTGGATTAAGCATTGGGCTACTAACCTCAGTGTTGGCGGTTCGAGCTCACTAGCTGCTCAGCAGGAGAAAGATGAGGCTGTCTTCTCCAGTAAAGATTTACAGTTTCAGAAACACTAGGAAGCAGTTCTACTCTGTCCTGTAGGACCACTGTGAGTTGGAATCCACTCAGAGACCCACAGGTTAGATGGGAACGCTAAGGGATAATACTGTGGGAGCAGCAGAACACACTAATGGCTACACACACATTTACAGATGCATGTGAGTCCTCACACGCAAATACCCATGTCCATGCACACACACACACACACACACACACACGCAAACACACACAAGAGACCAGGGGTATGGTAAAAGCTACAAATGGCCAAGTTGAGGGACTTCAGAGAAAGCTTTACAGCCAACAAAGATCAGACTTTAGCTATGAAATATGAGTGGGAGTAAAATGAGCAGGAGAGCCTAGCAAAAAAGGCCAGCCGGTGAAGATCCACAGGAGGGGTGCATGTGGTTTACTTATGAGGCGAGTTGGGGACCAGATTCCCAAAGGTTTGAAAAGCCCATGATTGAGCTGAGATTTGATTCAGTAGGCAATAGAAAGACACCAGAGTTTTCTGAGCAGGAAAGAAACATTTACAAAAGATTTTTTTAGGCAACTGGTTCAGGCCTGTTCTTTGGAGAGGTTAAAAGGCACTCCCTGGAAAGTCCTTGTGTACTCCCAGTTAGTCTTCAGACAGTGAAAATTCTGTATATGGGAAGGATGAAACAAGGAGTACAAAGCAGAGTGAAGAGCAAAGCAGTACAGGGGAAAAGCCAGCCAGTCTGGGTTTAAATGAACGTGCACCCAAAGTGTCCTCAGTCAAAAGGACTAATTGGTCTTCTGCCATTTTGCTAACAATCTCTGTAAAGGTTAATGGATCTTGTTTGGGCTAAATGACTGGAAAGAAAGGATAGTTTGTTTCATGAAATTCTGGTCATCTTACAGAGGAAGAATGGGAGAAACAAAACCAGACAGATGGGAGTGGGGGAGAAAGGCAGGAGATGGTCAGTACTGAAATCTGTAGGGACATGGAAGGAAGAAGGTGGATGCTGAGCAATTGGAGACTTAGGATAAAGTGATGCTTCTCCACCTTGTAAAGCCCACATCACATTGTCTTTGGATAAAAAGAAAATCGTAAACTTTTCTTTCATAATACCAAGAGACTTTAACATAGTCACGGACATTTGTAAAGAAATCTATTTTCTTCCTTCAAAAATCAAAATCATGTGATATCAACGAAGGTAATCAGTGGTCTAGTTGGTTTGCCACGATACAGCTGTCCTAGCTGCTGTTGTTATTGTTGTTTTTAAATGCTGTTGAGTCAGTACAGGGTTTCCCAGGAGAAACTGGTGATTTTCAACTAGCTACTCACACCTTCCTTTGTTGCTGTTGTTGTTACGTGCCATCGAATCAGTTCCGACCCATAGTAACCCTGTATAGTGTTTCTAAGGAGTGATTGCTGAACTTGCAGTTCAAACTGACTTTGCAGTCCAGTGCATTAACCCATAGCCCCATACCAGGACTCTGCCTTCCCTGAGTAGTAGCCAAAGACTTTAATATAACTACAAATAAAAGCCGTGGACATTTGAAAAGAAATCCAATCTCTCCCTTTAAAAATCTCAATCATGCAATATCATCATAGGTAATCAGTGTTCTAGTTTGATTGTCACAAGAGAGCTGTCCTAGTTAGGGTAGAAGATAAAGTACATCTTGGACACTTTTAAGCCTACTCCAGTTGGTGACCCAATTATATCTCTCCTGTAATCCCTGGGTGTTACAATCGGTTAAGGCACTTGACTGCCAACAGATAGGTTGGAGACGCCAGTCTTCCCAGAAGTGTCTTGAGAGAAAGTCCTGGCTATTTATTTCTGAATTTTTCAGAAACCCTATGGAGCACAGTGCCATCCTGATACACAAGGAGTCCCCATGAGGCTGAGCCAACTCCATGACAACTGTTTGCCTATCCCGTCAATTCTGATCCCTGAGTTGACATCTATCAGAGAGGCTGGAAAGGAGCATGAGGGCACAAGATGGCAGAAGGAAGGAGGTGGAGCAAGGACATCCATCTGTCCCCACCCTCTTGCACTGCCCACAGGGTGCCACCTTGAACTGCTGCCAGGCTTCCAGGTCCCCTGCTGCCTTACCCAGAAAAGGAAAGGCTCCTTTCCTGGCTCCAATGTCTTAAACTGCCCGGTACAGGCTGGGCAACAGCACATTCTGCCCCGTCATCTTGGGGTCACTTTGCAAACACACACTTACAGCAGAGGGGCTGGCAAGGGGGAGAGGGAATCTGAACCACTGAGGCAGGCAGCCACCAGACAAAAGGCTGCCAGTGTACTTGATCCACTGCATTTCATTTGCTGCAAAATCACCATGGAAGGAATTCACTATAGGAAAATGATGAAAATTCAGTAAACGCAGTCCCAAATGAGGCTGAGCAAGTTTTACTCTAAAGCTGCCTCAAATGATTACTTTTCTTTTGTCCAACGTTCTTAATAATAGGCTGTGTCTTGTGAGCGCTGTGGCCTGTCCCTCTGCAGCTCTCTGATCCACCACCTTGCTGTACTTACGACTCTTCTTACTTACCACCTCTAAGTCTCCCCAAAACATCCCGACTTTTTATTAAGGAGGTATCCCTTCATTCGTTCATGCATCCATTCATTGAGCAGGAGCATGGGACTTGGTACCAGAAGGTACAGTGCTTGTTGTTAGCGGTCATTCAGACTCCCGTCCATGGCTATCTCACGTACAACAGAACAAAATGCTACCTCGTCTTCACGGCCATTGGTTTGCTTAAGACCACTGTTGCAATCACTATGGATTTGGAGTGCTTTCCAACCTATGGGTTCACCTTCCAGCACTACAATAAACAATACTCTGTTGTAATCCATAGAGTTTTCATTGACTGATTTTCAAAAGTGGAACTCCGTGACTTTTCTTCTAGTCTGTTCTTAGCCTGGAACTCCACTGAAACCTGGGTGACCCTGCTACTACTACTTGAAATACCAGGGCATAGCTTCCAACATCACAGGAATGCACAAGCCACCACAGTATGACAGATAGACAGAGAGGTAGCCATAAATCAGATAAATATCTCTGAAATGGTCACTTCAGCAGTGGTGGTGGGAATAAGGAACAGCAGCCAGTCCATGTTGTTCAGTGGACTTTCCCAGGAAGTATCTATCTAAGGCACACAAGAGGTGTGTTTGTTGTTATCATTAGTTGGTTTCGAGTCAGTTCTGACCCATGGTGACCCCATGTGTACAGAGTACACATGCTCAGTAGGGTTTGTGAGGCTGTAACCTCTCAGAAGCAGATCATCACGCCTGTCTTCAGAGGGGCTTCTGGTGTCTAAACTTCCAGCCTCTTAGTTGTTAAGTGCCATGGAGTTGACTCCAACCCACAGTGACCCTATATACAATAGAGCGAAACACTTCCCAGTCCTGCACCAACCTCACAATATTGTTGTTGTATTTAAGCCCACTGCTGCTGCCTCTGTACCAATCCATCTTGTTGAGGGTTTTCCTCTTTTTCTCCCACCCTCCACTTTACCACACATGATATCCTTCTTCAGTGGCTGGTTCCTCCTGATAATATGTCCGAAGTATGAGAGACAAAGTCTGGCCATCCTGGCTTCCACGGAGCATTCTGGCTGGACTTCTTCCAACACAGATTGGTTTGCTCTTTTGGTAGTTCGTGGCACTTTTAATATTCTCCTTCAACACCATAATTCAAATGCATCAATTCTTCTACGGCCTTCCTTATTCACTGTCCAACTATCACATGTATATGTGGTTATTAAAAATATCATGGCTTAGTTCAGTCGTACATTAGTCCTCAAACTGATATCTTTGCTCTTCAACACTTTAAAGAGGTCTTGTGCAGCAGATTTGCCTAATGCAATAAGGTGTTTAATTTCTTTACTGCTGCTTCCATGAGTGTTGATGGTTGATCCAAGCAAAAC
>NW_006408795.1:2787169-2808912 GCF_000296735.1 Chrysochloris asiatica | reverse complement strand
AAAAAAAAAAAAAAGATTGTATCATCTGCATATCACAGGTTGCTAACAAGTCTTCCTCCAGTTCTGATGCCACAGTTTGCTTCATATAATCCAGCTTCTCGGATTGAATAGTATGGTGATAGAATATAATCCTGGCACACAACTTTCCTAATTTTAAACTACTCAGTATTTCCTTGTTTTGTTCGAACAACTGCCTCTTAGTCTATGTACGGGTTCCTCATGAGCACAATTGTTTTGGAATACTCATTCTCTGCAATACTGTCCATTGTTGTTGTTGTTGTTGTTGTTGTTATGTGCCGTGGAGTTGGTTCCGACTCATAGTGACCCTGTACAGGGCTTCTGAGGCTATAAATCTTTATGGGAGCAGAAAGCCTCATCTTTCTCTTGTAGTGGTAGTTTCAAACTGCTGACTGTGAGATTAGCAGCCCAATTCGTTATCACTACGCTACCAGAGCTCCTTAATATTGTCCATGTTATTGCTGTTGTTGTTGTTAAAGTGCTGTCAAGTTGATTCCAACCCATAACGACCCTGTATAGGGTTTCCGAGGAGCAGCTGGTGAGCTGGAACCAACAACTTTGCAGTTCAAATGTCTTTGCAGTCTGACGCATTAGCCCACAGCACCACACCAGGACTTCATAATATTGTCCATAGGCTATCTTAATTATCTAGTGTTGCTATAACAGAAACATGACAAGTGGGTATGGCTTTGAGGAACATATTTATTCACTCATAGTCCAAATTCAGAGTGCCAGCTCTAGGGAAAGGTCCTCATCTCCTTTCAGCATCTGTAGGCCCAGCGGCCCTTGAGATCTCCACGTGTCTCCACAGTGATCTTCCTCTGGTTCTGGGAGGTTCAGCGTATAGAGATCTCAGCTCCAATATGCGCACATTGCTTCTGGCTTTTCTTTCTTGGTGGTAGAAGGTCCCTCTCTCTCTGGTCACTTTTCTCTCCTTTTATCTCTTGTAAGATAAAAGGTGTTGCACCCCATCCTTAGTCTTCTTATTGGTTTATTGCATTAGATCACATCATGAGAGATTATCATATAACTGCCATGTTACATCATTACATAACTGCCAAACCACTGGGAATCATGGCCCAGCCAAATCAACACATATTTTAGGAAGATGGAGTTCAGTTCATGACAAAGCTGTAGCTCTGTATCTATGCCTCCACAATCAGAAGTCCAGCTAAGTAGCCCTTTCTGTCTGTTCCACACATGCTGGGAATTCCCTATAATTCACCAACTCGGTGGAAAATACCTGAGGGCCTGTTGCCGTCCTGTGTGTGTGTGTGTGTGTGTGTGTTGTGACTAGGGAGCGATCACACTGCTGTAGTCACTGGGTGTTTCCATGGTCAGTTCTGTCCTCATCCCTCACCCTTACTCTCTCAGAGCTAGTCACTATCCAGCTTAGCTTGTTCTGCTTTCTCGGCATCTCACACACACCCAGACATCCCCACTGTGACTGCTGCAGGTCAGCCTATCATCTCTCAACAGGATGGTTGCAAAATTCTCCCAATGTGTCTCCTGAGACCTCGGCTTGGCATTTCCCACACAACAGCCCCACTGTTCTTTCTCCACACAAATCTGAACACTGCCATCCTCACCCTAGAAAGGGTTCCACAAGTCCCCATGGTTCTGTGGGTCAAGTGCACAGTCCACTCCCACTTCAAAACACCATGTCTTCACCCATCAGAACCATCTGCATACTCCAGCTCTGGAGAACCCATGCAGGTTCCTGAATGTGTGAGCTCCTTCACGCACATCTAGGTCTCTCCATGTGCCTGTGTCTATTTACTCAAAGTATTTACTGAGTTCTACTGTCCTGGTATGGTGCTGTGGGATAATGCATCAGACTGCAAAGTCGTTTGAAGTGCAAGGTCGGTAGTTCAAGCTCACCAGCTGCTCCTTGGAAACCCTATACAGGATTGCTATGGGTTGGAATTGACTTGATGGCACTTAACAACAACAACAACAATAACTGTCCTGGTGTGGTGCTGTTGGTTAATGCACCAGACTGAAAAGCCATTTGAACTGCAAGGTCGGTAGTACAAGCTCACCAGGTGCTCCTCGACAGGGTCGCTATGGGTAGAAACCAACTTGACAGTACTTCAAAACAACAAATGTCCATGCATGGTGCTAGGCGTTGGGAATACAGCAATAAACAGTCCCAGAATACCTGTCACATCTCTCTGTAGGACACTGACTACTTGTTCTGTAGAATTGTTGTTGTTAAGAGCCTTCGAGTCAGTTCATATTCATAGAAACCCTATAGTCACATATTTATTCCTCCTGAAGACTTCACTGACCCCAAAGTGAACGAGGATCTTCTTCATACATGTCTCCTACTGCTGCCCCACATGGTTATTGTTGTTGTTAGCTGCCATCAGGTTGCCCCGACTCATGACAACCCCATGTTCACCAAAACAAAATGCTACCTGGTGGAGTACCATCCCATGACTGGTGATATCACAGACCATTGTAATTCACAGAATTCTCATTGGCTGAGATTCAGAAGCTCACCAAGACCTTTCTTCTGTTCTGTCTAAGAAGCTCTGCTAAAAGTTGCTTAGCAACATAGCAACTCCACTGATGGATGGGATAGTCGCTGCACAGGAGGTATATGGACCAGGAATAGAGTCTGGGTCTCCTGCATGGAAGGTAAGAATTCTGCCACTGAGCCACCACTTTCGTCAGTGGTAACTGCCTATATAATATCTGTCTGTCTCCAATCACGACTCATGGTGTGGTACTATAGGATAAGCACTGGACTGTTAACAGCAAGGCTGGCATTTCAAACCCACCAGCCACTCCTCAGAAACCCTATACAGAGAAACTGAGTCTGAACTGACTTGATGGTTCTTAACAACAACAACATTCCCAATTGACAAGATAGCAGAGATAGTGTCTTGCTCCTAGTGCTATGCCAGGCCACAGGATACGCCCAATAAATATTGGTTGTTTGAATAAATATATAAACCAATCCACATTTGTTGGCTGAAAGAATAGACAGACTGCTGTGTCCACCTGCTTATAAAAGTGCCCATAATCATACTGGAGGATAATTTATCCTGACACCTCTTTCAAAACTTGTCTCCAAACTCAAGGTTTTCAAATGTCCACATATCTAAGGCAGTGTCCAGCTCTGCACTGCTTTTGTCAGTGGGGTTCTTCCACCATGTCATCATGTATGTGCTGAAAGTCTCAAATGTTCTACATATTGCTCAAGAATTATGGAATGAGCTGCCATTCATTGGATACCTCCCCAGACCCCTTATATATTATTTGTTTAATCATTCTAAAGCCTTCACAGTAGTTGCTATACTCAGGTTTAGAAATGAGCAAAGGATGCTTCAAGCGTTCTCACATCCCCAAACTTCTGCTCCTTCCATATAGCCTTAGGTCCACCACCCATATCATCTAATTGCCCCTTTCTTTTAGATTTATTGTGGTACAATATATGAAACATAAAGTTGGCCAATTTAGCAATTTTTAAATGTGCAAATTCAGTGACATTAATTATTCACAGCATTGTGCAACTTTTATCACGAGCTACTTCCAAAACATTTCATCACCCCACACAGTACCCTTCCTATTCCCCCAGCCCGTTATCCTCAAATCCACTTTCTGTGTGTATGCATTTGATAAATGGATCTTTCACATAAGTGCAACCATACAATATCTGTCCTATTCTATATGAATTAATTCATATAGCATAATTGTTTTCAAGTTTCATCAATGCTGTAGCATGTATTAGAACTTCATTCCTTTTTATGGCTGAATAATATTCCACTGTGCGTGCATACATCACACTTTGTTTACACGCCCATCTACTGATGGACATTTAGGTTGCTCCTTCCCTTTGGCTAATGTGAATAGTGCAGCAATGGGCATTGATATTTACGTGTTAGTCTGAGTCCCCGTTTTCAAGTCTTCTGATGTCATTCTTATGAGCAGAATT
Organism: Chrysochloris asiatica; assembly: GCF_000296735.1. NCBI lineage: Eukaryota > Metazoa > Chordata > Mammalia > Afrosoricida > Chrysochloridae > Chrysochloris > Chrysochloris asiatica. The sequence goes on along the minus strand of NW_006408795.1, from coordinate 2,804,951 downwards.
GCAAGGCCATATGGTGGTTCTATGTTTAACATTTTTATGAACTACCAAACTGTTTCCCACAGCAGCTACACCACTTTACAACTTTACCAACAATGTATGAGGTAGCCCACTTCTCCACACCCTTACCAACACCTACATTTTCCATTTTTCTTACAACAACCATCTTCGTGGAGGTGAACTAGTCACATGAGTTTTCACTCAAGGCAATAACTGGGCTGTGTACACACTGCTGTTGTCATTATTAAGTGCTATTAAGTCAGTTTCGATTCATAGCGATTCTATATAGGGTTTCCAAGGAACGACTAGTGGGTTTGAATCTTCCATCTTGGTGTGCTTATACTACTGTGCCACACCAGGGCTCCTAGTGTGTACACTAGGCATTCAGTAAATGCAGACTACTCTTCCTCTGGCAGAACCTAAGTCCAGAGTTTCTGAACATTTGCAGTGCAGTGGGGCCTAAGCATCAGCATTTCTATAACTCACCCAGGCAATTCTAATGTGTAGTCAGGGCTGGAAACCTGTGTCTACGTTCCATGCCATTCTTTCAGGAGATTATAATTTTTATAATTAAACTCAGGCTTCAGCTGTATTTAAAGAACTTAGCTAAACCCACTGGAATTTTCCTTTCATTTCCTTGCTTAACTGTTTCTCTCTGATATCATTAACAAAAAACCACAGACACAACGTTCTGTCCCTCACAAATCAATTTATGAAACTGAACACGATGTGAGGAAAGAATAAAATCTAAAGATCCCGCGTCAGGGACTCACCTGATATCTGCAAAAGCGCTTATCGGCACCTTCAGGAGATGTGCCAGGTCCTCTATCAACTCCTTTCCCTTTCTCAGGCTCAGAGGGCTGTTGAAGGAGAGCAGAGGCGAGGGAGGAGGAGAGAGAGCGTTACAAAATGGAACTCATCAATACTTGAGAAGCTAAAAGTCCCCAAAGAGTTATCACCTTGGCCTCTGAGATTCTGAAAGCCACCCCTGCTCACTGTATTCCTGTCACATAGTGATCAGTACACCAGGGGAATTGGGATCAGGTGCTTCTTCAGGCATGATGAATCACCTGAATTTTCCAGCAATAAGACAAACAATAAGGTGCAAATGGAATTGTTAGGAAGTGTAATGGGCCCATGATGCAGCAAGAGGCTCATCTCAGCCTTCAATAAAAAATATAATACAGAGGGTGGGAGGGAAGGGAAGAAGAAAAAGGAGAGAGAAAACATGGTCGATGGTGAGAGGAGCAACTGCTGACAACAAAGTGCAAGACCGAGCAACTGCTGACAACAAAGTCCAGTGTACAGAGGTAATGCATATTTCAAAATGGATTCATTTCTCAAATGAATTCTACCACGATGAAAGGATATTGAAATCTTACATATTTAAGGGTAAACAATGAAGCACCATGGATGAGCCCACCACTAGCGATTCATTAAAGGAGGGTATAAATATTCTATGATGATACTATGGCCTAACAGACTCCCCAGCAGCCAGGCTATGTTTACATAAAAAGAGCTGGTTTATTAAGAGGCGCTGAGGAGTAATCATGTATAATTTGAAGTCCCAATTACAGATCCTGCAATTTAGTAGTCAGTTTGGCAAATCATGAGTTGCTTGTGAAATCCTGCTAGTACCACTTCAAAGAATTATTCAAATTATATTGCTATATTAACAATGATGTTGCACAGAAAAGGCTTTCAATCTAGCTGACCATTCATTCATTCAGCAAATGTTTAAGAATGCTCACTCGTCTCCAGGCACTGCTTAACCTAAGGGATAACACAATGAACAAAAAAAATCATGTTCTCAACTTCATGGAGCTTACATTCACAGGAGGGAAGACAAGCAACATAGATATTAACAAGTATAAGTAAATTAGGCTGATCACTGATAGAATCTAAGGGAAATTTTCCAACAGGTTAAGAGAGAAATTGGGGTATAGGGAGCAAATGTTAGACTATTTTTTTAAGAGTATTAGATAAATTGTCTCCCATAAGGGAATAACTAAACAGAACCCCTAGAACCTGAATTATGCATATCTATAGGAAGAGCTACACTTGATCTTAGCCAAAAGGCCGAGAAGCGACTCATTAACAACCTGAGATATGTAGATGATACAACCTTGCTTGCTGAAAGTGAAGAGGACTTAAAAAAATTTACTGTAATTCAATATGGATTACATCTCAATTTAAAGAAAACAAAACTCCTCACCACTGGACCAATAAACAACATTCTTATCAATGGAGAAAAGATTGAAGTTGTCAAGGACTTCATTCTTCTTGGATTAACTATCAACACTCACGGAAGTAGCAGTTAAGAAATCAAACAACATGTTGCATTAGGCAAATCTGCTGCACAAGACCTTTTTAAAGTGTTGAAGGGAAAAGATGTCAGCTTGAGGACTAAAGGGCGCCTGACCTAAGCCAGGGTATTTTCCATAACCTCATATACATGTGAAAGCTGGACAGTGAATAAGGAAGACCATAGAAGAATTGACACATTTGAGTTATGGTGTTGGAGGAGAATATTGAAAGTTCCATGGGCTGCCAATAGGACAAACAGATCCGTGTTGGAAGAAGTGAAGCCAGGATGCACATCCTTGGAGGCCAGGATGGCCAAACTTTGTCTCTCATACTTCGGACAAATTGTCAAGAGGGACCAGTCACTGGAGAAGGATATCATGTATGGTAAGGGTGAGGGTCAGACAAAAAGAGGAAGACCCCAATGAGACTGATTGGCCAACTAGCAGCATTGATGAACTCAAGCTTGGCAACAATAGTGAGGTTGGCCCAGGATCGGGCAGTGTTTCATTCTGCTGTGCATAGGGTCCCTATGAGTTGGTACTAACTAGATGGCACCTAACAATAACAACAACATAGGAAGAGCATTCCAGGCAATGAGAACAGAAATTACTAAGGCCCTGAGGCAAAAGTGTCTCTCATGAGCAAATGAAGACTCTAGACTCATGGAAAGAGCAAGACTGAGTGCTAGTGGCCAGAAGGCAGGCTTGCAGAAAGTGCCCTTTGGTTGTTTAAATTCTTATATATTCCTAAGTGTTTTTGTAGACATCACTCTCCCCAACCCCCTCCCCCACCAAAAAAAAACAAAAAACAACAACAACAACAAAAAAAAAAACAGAAGGAAAAGAAGCAAACACTGTTGAATGATGATGCTCAGAGGACACTGTAATCATTGCAACAAAATGATGGTGTAAAACCGATGTTCTCCTATATAAAGTATCACTCAACTCACAATAAAAACTTAAAAAAGTGTTTCTCTCATGGGCTCAAGGAACACTAGGGAGACTAGTGAGGTCAGTGTAGAGTTGAAGATGGGAGCATGAAGGAGAGAAAGGTGGCAAATAAATGGGAGCAGACAAGCCCAGGGCCTTTAAAGACTTGGTTTGTGGTGAGTGATAGGGAAAGCGATGGGGATTTGCAAGGGTCAGCCTAACTTCTTTAGTAAGAATAAAATGAGAGTGGGAATAAGGAAAACCAACAGAGCTCATTGTGAGAGAAAATTGTGATGGTTGGTGTCATATGTAGCAGAAGAGGCATGAGATTCAGTCAGGTTTAGGATTTATGTTAAAGTAGTGATGCCAGAATTTGTTGGTGAATAGACATTATGAAAGACAGGGAAACCAGAGGAAGACTAGGCGGAGAGTGGTGCTGATGATGACTCAAGAATGCTGTTTTGGACACATTAGCATGGAGATGACTATTAGACATCTAAGTTAAGACAGTGAGATATATGAGTTTAGAGTTCAGGGGAGTAGCTTGGGCTAGGGAGAAATGTTAGGGCATTGGCCTATGAATGGTATTAGAAGTCCAACAGTCTTAGACTGAGTCTTGGATTCTTGAATATTTATAGTCAGAGCGGTGAGGAGGAGAAGCCAACAAAGAGTGAAACAGAGTGTTCAGTGAAGTAATAAGTGAACTACAAAAGTAAGTTTCAAAAAGTGAACTTCAATAGTTAGTTGTGGAAGAACAAACAAGATGGCAGATCGGGTGGAAGTGCTGTAAGGAGCTCCATCAGCAACAACACAGAATACAGGACCAAACAGGCTCAGGGGATGGTCCCAGAACTCTGAACCACATATAAAGGAATATTTAGAAGGCTAGAAGGCTTACAACTGGGAGAATTTGTGGCAGAAGCAAGAAACCCATTGCTTTCTGGTTCGGGATGCTCAGCTGATCCAGGGGCCACCATCTCGGGTGAAACCAGGCAGGGGACAGATCAGAGCAGCCACGGATGCCTGACAGGGCCACGGAGATACAGGCATGGACGTTCTTTTCTTTTGGTATCTGTTCATTGGTCCCTTGCTGTCTGTTGCCTCCATTCTGGAGACTATAGGGGTGCCTGAGCTAGTGGATACCCTAGCCCCACCCTCGGAGGGTGGTAAATAGTGATGCATTATCAACCTTGGAATAACAGAGTTCTGGGATACAGGGATCTAGGTATAGCTTGAAGAAGGTAAATAATACTAAAATCCTTGACTACCTTATGAATATTAGTTTCCCTTGCCTACTATTGTAAAATAGACACTTGAATGGGATAGAAAGGAATGTTGAGAAACATGATCAGAGAAAACTTGGAAGCCTGTCTTCAGCCTATAACTTATTGGAATACCTAAAAGGGGTTCTACAACTTGCCCAGTGAAATAGGCCTCATGCAAAGCCTTTACAGAGTATAGGACCTTAGGTGGAATCCTGAGTCCCATCCAGAACTTTATGAGGTTGGACATCCCCACTAGGAAGGACAAGCAGACTGGAACAGCTACAGTGACAGAAGATACATCTTCATGATGAACCTGATCTATACTCAGAGCGGTAGTTACTCTAAATACCAATAGAAAGGGAAAGAGTCTTCATCAAATATCAATGCTATCCACTCTGTACACAGGGTAGATAGGGACGGGCAACTTAGACATTGGCTATCTAAAATGAGGGGGCAATAAAGGCACGAAGTGACTGGCTTACAAGGTTTCAAGAGGGAGTTTAGTTTAAGAGTATGGAGGGAAAGAAAGAGTCTCCACTGAATAGCTGTCATCTTGTCTAGATGGGTCTGGTGAAAAGAGATAGTGCTAAGATTCGTAAGATTCAATAGTGAATAATTGTTATCATGACTAATCACGACTGTCACAATTATAAAGGTAGAAGTTTTGTAACAAAAAAAGGGGAGTGGTTAATCTTACAGTCCAGAAACAGAGGACCCTATGACCATAAAGAGAGAAACGCACAAACAGAATGTGGGACCTTATCCAGAAGGAGCTCTGTTAGTGTAGTGGTTACGAATCGGACTGCGAACCGCAAGGTCAGCAGTTCGAAACTACCAGCTGCTCCGCGGGAGAAAGATGAGGTTTTCTGCTCCCGTAAAGATTTACAGCCTCAGAAACCCTGTACAGGGTCGCTATGGGTCGGAACCGACTCAACGGCATTTAACAACAACAACAACATCCAGAAAAGCAACAGCGCCAGAGATGGAGGCAGAGATGGGGGCATTAAGAGGGGGAGCGGCTGAGGACTCTAGATTCATGGACTAAGAAGAGAAGGACTAAGAGCTGGTGGCCAGAAGCAGACTTGCAGAATGTGCCCTTTGGAGATGTAATTTATTATATATGCCTGAGTGGGTTTGTTTGTTTGTTTGTTTGTTTGTTTGTTTGTTTTTTAAAAAAAGCTAAAGTGGATAGAGAGAAATACTGTTAAATGATGGTACATGGAGGGGATTTGTTGAATGTAAAACTGATGAAATGCCCTGTAAACTTTCACTCAATCCACAAAACCTTAAAAAAAAAAAAAAAAAATGAAAAGAAAAGAAACATTTGCAAATAGAAGGGAAAAAAAAGTTAGTTTCAAGGAGAGACAGATTGAATAGTATTGAATAATCAAATTGGTCAAAAGAGCTGAGACAGAGCCTGAGCATTGGATTAGGAAGTGGGTAGACCACTGATGAATTTGACAAGGTCTGTTTTGGTGATTTAGTAAGGACAAACACTTGGCTACAGCACATCCAATGTGGACCAGAAAAAAGGAATTTAGACAACTTTTCAAGGACTATTTGCTCTAGACAGTAGCAGAAAAATAGGATAGTAGCTACAGGAAAACATGGGGTCAAGAGAGGGCCTTCTTGGCTTTTTTGTGTTTTAACTGGAAACACAATAGCTTTATGGCTTGCTAATAAGGATGAAAGTCCTGGTGTGGCACTGCAGGATAAGCACTCAACCATAATGTTGGTATAAACCACAAAGTCAGCAGTTCAAACTCGCCAGCGGTTCCTCAGAAACCCTATACAGGGTCACTATGAGTCAGAATCAACTTGATGGCACAACAATAGTGTTGATGCAATAATCTGGATACAGGAGGTAGGGAGGAAAAAGGCTGCCATGATATTCTTCAGCAGGCAAGAGGGAGGGGATCTGGTTTCTTAGTGAAGGTGGTGGTGCGCCCTGCAGTCGGTTCTGACTCACTGTGACCCTGTGTAGGGTATCTGAGGCTGTAATCTTTACAGGAACAGAAAGCCTCATCTTTCTCTCACGGAACAGTTGGTAGTTTCAAACTGATGACCTTGAGGTTAGCCGCTTTACTTGTAACCAGTACACCAGCAGAGCTCTTATGGACCTTCAATAAAAGCATGGATCATGATCATGGTAAGAGAATAGAAGGCAGTGTGTGAGCACAGAGGCAGGGAGATGAGTGAATATGAAGTCTGACGGATGTGGACATTGTCTCCCAACCACTTCCATTTGAGGACCCATTTAAAACTACTGATCCTTGGTGTAGGTCTGCTGATTCTAATTCCATAGGCCTATATGTTCACAGAGCTCTACACATGATTTCAGCAGACAGAGACACTGTTGTATTATATAAAGATTCAAACCAAAAAAACCCACTGCCTATATGTCAATTCTGACTTACAACAATCCTGTTGTTGTTGTTAATTAGTACCGAGGAATCAGTTCCAACTCATAGTGACCCCGCACAGGGTTTCTGAGGCTGTAAATATTTACGGGAGCAGAATGCCTTCATCTTTCTCCTGTGGAATTGCTGGTAGTTTCGAATTCCTGACCTTGAGGTTAGCAGCCCGAATCGTAACCACTATGCTACCAGAGTAACCTTGTAGGTCAGAATAAAACTGCTCCTTTGGGTTGCCAAGGCTGTAAATCTTTATGGAAACAGACTGCCACATCTTTCTCTCATGGAGTGGCTGGTGGGTTTGAATCACTGACCTTTCAGGTGATAATCACTTGACCTTAACAACGGTTAAGCACTTAACCATTGTGCCACCAGGGCTCCTTATTTGGAGTTTGATGAGTTCTTTCCAGAGGCAGGTAGATAGACATAGAGATGGACTTGGATTGAGATTGCTTCCCACTGGGATTCATCTTTGCTACAAAGGAAAGTCTAGAAGGAGTAGCAATAGAAATGCAGGTTATAGGTTGGTGTCGTATCTCTCCACTAGCACAGCCATATTCAGTCATAGGCCCATGAGCATGAAAAAGATAAGATTCTAAGCCAAGTTCCATTTTGGACCATCTTTCATTCATAAAAGGGAAAGGACCATTCACACATATTGAGACTGCAATATAGGACCCAACTGCCTGATAATCAACCAGGTAGGACTAAGGCTATCCCAAGAACCAGGACTTCTGGATGCTTAAGTCAAGAGTTTCCATATCTGGCTGTGCCTCAGAATCACTTAAAGCAGTGATTTCAGGCCCATCCCAACAACAACAACAAAATAGCACTGTCAGAATTTTAACCTAATATACTACATTTTCAAATGTAAAACAACCCCCCTCTAAGACTGAAACTCAAAGGGAACAAATGAGCAGGCATGTAAGCTTGCAGATGACCATATTGGTCTACTGGTGAGTGGAAGAGGGGGAAAGGAATCAATGAAGAAATGAGCTGAGTTCAAACACAGTCCATGACTCCCTTTGACCTGGATGAGAGAGAGAACAGGAAGGGCTGGTTGGTCCAAAGTGTGGTGAGACCTGGTGACACCTGAGCCCAAGGACAAGGTCACAGCCAGAGGATTAGAGCTGAGAGTGAAGCATTCAGCTGATATCAAGTGAGAGGAGATGCATAAGAACACCCAAAGTTGCAGATAGTATCCATCTGACCTAGCCTCGATGGCTTGATAATCAGAACTCGACTAGAGGAAGATTAAAAAACAATACAAAAAGAACAAAACAATTTTTGATAAAGGAAACAAGGGTAAATTTCTACAATTTGATGACCTTGACCCTACTCATGGAGGTAATAACTCTAAATACCAACAGAGAGGGAAGGAGTCTTCATATCAAGTGTCAATGCTATCCCCTCTGTATACAGGGTAGATAGAGATGGGCAACTCAGACACCGGCTACCTAAAATGAGGGGGTGATAAAGCTCAAAGTGACTGGCTTACAAGGTTTCTCAAGAGGAAGTTTAGTTTAATAGTGTGTGAGGAAAAAAGAGTACCCACTGAAGAGTTTTCATCTTCTCTAGATGGGTCTGGTGAAAAGAGATAGGGATAAGATTCTTAGGATTCAGCAGTGAGTAATTGTTACCATAACTAATTGCGACTCTCACAATTGTAAAGATAAAAGTTTCATAACCAAAAACAGAGGCATAATTAATCTTTCAGTCCAGAAACAGAGGACCCTGGGACCATCAAGGGAGAAGAGCACAAGCAGAATGCCAGACCTTATCCAGAGAAGCAGTGACACCAGAGATGGAGGCAGAGATGGGGACATGGAGAGAGGGAGCATCTGAGGACTCTAGATTCATGGAAAGTGTGGGACTGAGAGTTGGTGGTGGCCAGGAGGCTTGCAGTATGTGCCTTTTGTTCAATTATTATATATGTCTGAGTGTTTGTTTGTTTTTTTAAACAAGAGCTAAAGTGAATAAAGAGAAATACTGTAAACTGATGGTACATGGAGGCGATTATAATCATTGTAATGACACAAGATGTATGATTTGTTGAATGTAAAACTGATGATATACCCTGATGATAAACCTTGAAGAAAAAAAAAAAGTAAAACAAAAATCCTATCCAAGTTAATCTGAAATCAGTACAGTTTGGGAACCTTTGTTATAGGAAATAGAAAAACGAGAACATAGTCCCTGCTGTCAAGAAGCGGAACAATCTAGAGCAAGTGCTCAAACTTGTATGAGCATGGGAATCCATAGAAGGCTTGTTAAAACACAAGTTCTGGGGCTCTATCCCCAGAGTTTTAACTTAACATCTGAGAATCTGTATTTCTAATGAGATTCCAAGTGATTTGAATACTATTGGTTCAGACAGCACACTGTAAGAACCACTGGACTGAACTTGGTGATGGTGGCTATGTGCTGTGGAGCTGGTTCTGACTCATAGCAACCCTGTCTAGGGTTTCCGAGGCTGTAAATCTTTACAGCTGGTAGTTTCGAACTGCTGACCTTGAGGTTAGAAACCAGACATATAACCATTATGCTATCAGAGCTCCTTAGACCGAACTTATTACACCATAAAGTAATTAGCAAACTAGCAATGCAAGAGGACATTTCATTATATGATAACTTAATGAAATTTAGCTTCTTAAACAATCTACAATTTAGTGAAGAGAAGCAAATGAACTAATATGTGTTGAGGGAATATTTTAAGACTCACTTAACAGTGGATTCCTGGTGTGGCACTGTGAGTTAAGTGCTGGACTGCAAAACCAACTTGAACTGCAAGGTCAGCGGTTCAAGCTCACCAGCTACTCCTCAGAAACCTTATAGAGGGTCGCTATGGGTTGGAACCAATTTGATGGCAGTTGACTATAACAACTTAACAATTGCTTATTGAGAACCTAGTTAGTGCTAGGTTCTGTATTAGAAGCTGGACATATGATGGCTAGTAAAACAGAAATGCTCAGAGTCTTTATGAAGCTTCCAGGTGAGTAAAGGAGGCAGATATTAACCAAAGAATAATAAATAAATGTTTATTTGCAAATGTTGACAAATGCCAAAAAGGAAAAGCATTATTGGGGATTTGTTTAGGGTATTCTGAGAGTTAATGATAAGGGAATCTGGTCATGTCATAGCAAGGAAGTATCAGAGAAGGGTTCCCTCAGGGAACTGTCACTGAGATGACAAGGATGCATAGAATTAATACTTTAAGGTAGGATGAGGCAGAGGATGGAATATGTGCAAAGGTCCTATGATAGGAAAGAGCATGTCTTACTGAGGACCTGAAAGAAGTCCAAAGGGGCTGGAGTGCACATAGAGAGTGGCAAGTTGTGAGGGGGTTGTTCGGAGAGGGAGGCAAGGGGCCAACTACAAATGTTTTCATTGCTACTGTTAAGCAACTGGTTTTCAGCTACCAGAAGACTTTAAGGAAGAGGACTGTCCTAGTCAAATGTGTTTTAAAAGCTCACACCCCTGTGTAATGAGTTGACTGCAGGACGTACGCAGTGGGGAGGCAGCTACCCTCATATAATGTAGTATGGACTATGTTGATGCTGACTGAGATGCAGAACAGAGGGCAGGTTCCTGAGATATTCAGGAGGGAGAATGTCACGATGTGGTGATGTATTACATTTGGGAGGGAGAGAGGAAGATGCCAAGGTTTCTAGGTGGGGGTTGGGGGAGGCTGAATACGATGGAGGCACGATTCTCTCAAACAGGAATCATGGAAGACAGACCTAGTACAAGATCATACAGTTGGTGTTGCGCATAAGGAGTCTGAGAAGTCTTTGAGACATTACCAGAGAGACTGAGAAATGGGGTGGAGGGTGGCAGGGTTTCAGACCCAGGGAAAACACCTGTACTAGAGATACTAACTTGGGAATCACTTATATTGTAGCAGGAACTGAGTGAAGTGCTTTTGGAATCTCTAGTTTTCTCAATGCTCACCAAGGTAGATATTACTGTTCCAGTAGAGGAAACTGTGGCTAAGAGAGGCCAATCATTTCCCCAAAGTTATACAGCTAAGACTGAGATACGTGCTCGAAACTATTTGCCTCTAAGTTAATCTTTACCTACTCTGTCCAAAAACTCAGAACACCATGCTGCATTCAGAAGGAGAAACAAAAGGAGACTCATTAAGTGCAACTGAGTAACTGAGAATTCTATTTTAATATCCTGTATTGCTGTTGTTAAGTGCTTTTGCGTTAATTCCAACTCATAGTAACCCTGTGTAGGATTTCCGTGGAGGGCTGGTGAGTTTAAACTACATCACAGAATCTGAAACTGGCATTTGAGAAAGAATCAACTGGCATCTTTCCACTTTGCCATACTGATTACTGAGTAACTAGCCCCCCAGAGGTTGGAAAGCATTTTGTATCCAAAATGGACAAGTTCTCAGTAGAGAAAGAGTGAAAAGCGTTCGCCACAAAATCAGGAAGGAGCCAGAGATGCCTGCTTTTGCCACAGGTTTTAAACATTGCACTGAAGTGAGAACACAGCAACTGAACAATTAAAGGAACTAAGCGCATTCTAATCACACAGACGACATGAGCCTCTATATTGAAAACTTCTAAGAATCTATAAACTACTAGAGAGAATAAAGGAATTCAGTAATCAGAGGTATAAGATCAACATATAAAATCAGGAATGTGTCTACACACCAGCAATGAACAATCTGAGAGGGAAATAAAACCATTCCATTTACAGGGGTGGTGGCAATTGCTGTATGCCACTATGTCAGTTCTGACTCATAGCGACCCTGTATAGGGTTTCCTAGGCTGTAAATCTTTACAGAAGAAAGCCTCATTCTTTCTCCCAGGAGTAACGGGTAGATTTGAACTGCTGACCTTTTAGATTAGGGAAATGGAAATAAAAGTCACATTGAGATACTGCTTTCTTCCCACTGTGTTGCTAAGTGCTGATGAATCGGTTCCAAATCATAGTGACCCTGTATAGGGTTCCTGAGGAGCAGCTGATGAGTTCAAACCATTGACCTTGTGATTCAAATCGGCCTTGCAGTCCAGTGCTTTTCCTACAGAGCCACACCACTAAGACTCCTCACTCCCACAAGGATGATTATTATTAAAATAAATAAATAGAAAATAGAATGGTTGATGAGAAAGTGGGGAAATTGGAACTCTAATCTATTTTACATCATCACCAGTGGTTCAAACGGACTTTGCAGTAGAAAACATGGTGGTTCCTCAAAAAAGTTAAACATAAAATTTCCATCTTACCCAACCATTCCACCCAGTCATCATTGTTAAGTGCCCTTGAGTCGGTTGCAACCCATAAGGACCCTGTGTAGGGTTTCTGACGAATGACTGGTGAGCTTGAACTGCTAACCTTGTGATTCAAACAGAAATAGTGGGGGTAGGAGCAGTAGTTTCAGAATCTGCCTAACTTTAGAGAAGATAATGTGAATCAAGATCAGTTTAAGGCTGATCCCTGTGATGTGGAGGTCAGACGTATCTCCACTCTTTATACTTTTTACCAATTCTGATACCAGCTGTCTCTTCCACACCCTTCACTATTTCTCTTCTGGATTCAATAATCTGTTGCCAGGGCCACAAAGAACTCACAGTCCAGCTGCCATATAGGCCAAAAGTTTATTAAGGAAGTAAGAGGATACAACGTGGGACCAGGATCATCAGTCCCCTCAGGTTAGGCTCCTTTTGGCTGTCAGCTGTTTGGCCTCTAGCTCTTTTCACATGCTACAGCTCTTAGGAAGTTCTTTGTCTTCTCTTTGCTTCTTCTCTCTTCTTTTCTCCTTCTGCTTCTTCCTGCTATATCTGTCCCTGCTTCTTTCTCTCTGAAAAAATCTCTATGGGTCTGGCTGCTTATACATTGTTGTTGTTGTTGTTAGGTACCATAGAGTCAGTATCGACTTATAGCGAGCCTATGCACAACAGAACGAAACACTGCCCGATCCTGGACCAACCTCACAATTGTTGCCATGTTTAAGCCCATTGATGCTGCCACTTTGTCAATTCATCTCGATGGGGGTCTATCATGTTTGGTAAGGTGGAGGGTCAGAGAAAAAGAGGAAGATGAATTGGCTGCTTATATATACAACACTTAATCAAAAATTTCAAGGCATGATCCCTTCAGCAGGGAGTGGGGGTGGGAGGCTTTACACAAAATAAACAATCCCCACTCAATAGGCCACAGACACTTCATTTGCATAGTAGGCTATAGACATCTCATTTGCATAGGCTAATGACCAATCCCTGCAAGGTGCATACCAATCACAGGGCAGGCTATATAGCTGAGGACCAGACAAAACCCATCAAAACCAAGTTGTTTACAGCTGATGCAGGAAACGTCAATCAACCTGGGCAAAAGTAATAAACTCTTGGGGATGGAAAACTAGGACAAAGGCATCTCCTCAGGACTCAGGAAAAATCTCTCAAACTGTTTTCTTTTGAAAAAAACAAGGCAAAATACCACATAAAGGAACTCATTTTGATACAGGTATACACCTAAAAGAGTCCTGGTTTGGCACTGTAGGATAAGCACTCACTGCAAGATCAGGAGTTCAAACTCACCACCGGCTCCTCAGAAACCCTATATAGTGTCGTTATAGTTGGAACCGACTCAATGGCACTTCTTGTTGTTGTTGTTGTTAAAGGGCTGTCAAGTCACTTCTGACCCATAGCAACTCTGTATAGGGTTTCTGAGGAACCGCTGGTGAGCTTGAATCACCAACCTTGCTATTCAAACTGACACTGCAATCCAGTGAATTAGCCCACAGTGCCACACTAGGGCTGCAACATAAACCTAAAAGAGTTCAAATTGGCGATATTGTATTCTGATGTTGATTACATATTAATCACAATATTCAGAAGTGAGATGTTCTGACAGTGGCTGTAACAGTGGACGCAAACCAAATAATAATTGTGAAGATGGCATAGAGACTGAGCAGTATTTTGTTCTGTTTGTACATAGTGTTTCTATGAGTCAGAACCAACGAGATGACACCTAAGAACACTGACAAAGGTGGAAACAACTCAAGTAACCATCAACAGATGAATGGATAAACAAAATGTGACACATGCACGTAATGTAGCATTATTCTCCCATACAAAGAAATGTTATGATGAGAGAAATAAATCAGATCCACAGGGACAAATATCTATTGTATAATTCCAATTATATTAAATATCTAGAATAGGAAATTCACAGAGACAACAGTTTATGAGTTGTTATTAAGGGTGTGGAGAGGGAAAATGGGGACTTATTGTGGGAAGAGTACAGTGTTTCTCATTGAGGAGATGGAGAATTTGTGGAAATGGATAGTAGTGTGATTATAAAGCATAGTTTATATGATTGATACAACCAAATTATATAGTTGTTGTTGTTGTTGTTAAGTTACGTCGAGTTGGTTCTGACCCATAGCGACCCTGTATAGGGTTTCCAAGGAGCAGCTCCTGAGCTTGAACTGCTGACCTTGCAGTTCAAACGACTTTGCAGTTTGGCGCCATTAACCCACAGCACCACACCAGGACTCCAAATTATATAGTTAAGAATGGCCAAAATAGCAAAATTTTTATAATATACTCACATAAACTAAAACCCATTGCCACTGAGTCCATTTGTCTCGTGGTGACCCCGACAGGTTTTTCTGAGGCTGTAAATCTTTATAGGAGCAGAAGGCCTCATCTTTTCACCATGAAATAGCTAGGTCTGAAATGTCAATCTTGTGGTTGACAGTTCAGTGCTTATTCTGTAATACCACCAGGGCTCCTTGTTGTTGTTGTTGTTGTTGTTAAGTGCCGTCGAGTCGGTTCCGACCCATAGCAACCCTGTACAGGGTTTCTGAGGCTGTAAATCTTTACGGGAGCAGAATGCCTTATCTTTCTCCCGCAGAGCGGCTGGTAGTTTCGAACTGCTGGCCTTAAGGTTCGCAGCCCGATTCATAACCACTATGCTACCAGAGCTACCAGGGCTCCTAGACATACTTCTATGCTTCACCACAATTTTTTACAAGAGTGGACAAGTTAAGAATGAGTTTTTAAAATAAAAGTGAGCATTTAATGTGTATTATCCTGTTTCCCCACGTGACGGTTAAGGTTGTGTGTCAACTTGACTGGACCGTGGTTCTGAGTGGTTTGGCAGTTACGATGTTGTCATTCCCAAGAAGTGATCTAATGTAATGTAGTCTCCTCCCTGATGAGATCTGCTATGAGTGGTTTGTTAACTGAAAGAGGGTTTTTTTAGGGGGTGTGGTCTACTTCCTGGATACCTGGATGCTCCAGCCAAGGGAGAGTTTTGCTGGATCTGGTTCTTGCATCAGGCTAGTCATTTGACCTCTGGTTCTTTGGACTCGAGGCTGTGGCTTGCAGTATTGTCTGCTGATCCTAGGTGTCATCAACAGCCAGCATTCTTACCAGCTGACCTTGGATTTATTCATCTCTGCTTCCAGAAGCCTGCCATTTGGCCTGTCAATATTCGTTTCATCAGCCTCCACAGCTACATGAATCAGGAAAAGCCTCCAGCCTGACATCTGATCCCATAGTCTTGGAAACTGCCTGCCTCTGTAACTGTGTGAACCATTTCCTTGAGAGCTCTTTTTATAAAAATACATATTTAAGTTTTAGTGGTTTTGCTTCTCTAGAGAACCCAGCCTAAGACATCCCATCAGCAAAGACTGAAAAGCTTTTATAAAAGCTATTACACACCTGTCAATATATGGCATCTTACACCCAACAGCATATGAGATGCTTTTATACTGCACTGCTAACTGCAAAGTTGGCAGTTCAAGCCTACCAGCAGCTCCTCAGAAACCATACACAGTGTGGTTATGAATCAGACATGACTCAATGGTGCTTAACAGCAACAACCTAATGATAAGGGAGGCAGCGGTGATCAATAGTAGAAGTTGCACCTTCTGTGTGGGAACCTGAGTATAATTCAGGGTCAATGCACCTCTTGCGCAGACAGACACCACTCAGCTGTCAATGGAGCTTTTGCAAGTTGCTATGATGCCAAACAGGTCTCAGTAAAGCTTTCAGAATAAGATGGGCTAGGAAAAAAGGTCTGTTGATCTGTTTCTGAATATCAGTTAATTAGTGAAAACTCTACAGATCACGTGTGGTACTATGGGTTAATGCGCTGTACTGCAAGGTCAGTACGAACCGCAAGGTGGGTGGTTTAAGATAAGCAGCCATTCTCTGGAAACCCTATACAGGGTTGTTATGAGTTGGAACCAGCTCGATGGCACTTAACAAAACATTGTTACAACATAGATCACAATGGTACAAGCTGCAATTAACCATGGGTCTATTGTACATGGACTCACCATGAGTCAAGGGGGTACAAAGAGGACTTACTCTGTTGATAACCACAACCTAATGGCAGCTGATAACCACAACCTAATGGGAGCCAAGGCCATCCAGAGTTGGACTCCTCCTATTTAAATTAATCTGGGGAAAAAAGTCCAACTTTAACTTTTGTGTCTTCGTCATCATTCTAGATCCGTCTTTCCTGAGTTAAAGATCACAGCTTTTCTTTTTCATTAACAAGCCCCTTGCCCTAAGGATATCTGTATTGAAATAAAATCTGATGGAAGCCCAGAGTTTGACATTGCATCCAATGCCTGTGATCTCAGTGCCGAGTGTGCCCAGGGCCCAGGGGACAGGCTGTCACACCAGCCCAGGAAGCCTGCAGGCCATCTGTGCATTTGTATTTTGTAAGGGTCTGTAAGGAAGATGTCCCTATCCAATAATCATAGGACTGGCGTATTTCACTCTAAAAAAATGTAGCACATGATTCATAAAGCAACGGAATTTCAAGGGTACAGTCAGAGAACTAGTGGCTTGGCTAAGCATCACGAACAGAGAGGCAGGCAGTGATACCAGGGAGAATGTGTTAATTAGAAGCACTGGAATTTGTGAGCAGTTGTTGGAGGAAGTATGAGCAGCAGGAAGCTTGATGACAATGGCATTGCAATGGGCCCAAGAATCATGTAGGTGATGTTCTTCCTGCACAGGAATCTCCATCACTTGGTTCTCCTTCAGCTCTCAACATTGATATGCATGACGTGGTCCTCTTGTTACTAGGACCTATAGTGGGTGACCAGCATATAATGTGAACAAGGGAATTAATGAACTTGGTAAAGGTTAGAGGGAACCTGGACCAAACTAGCTCTATCCTAGGTTTCCAGGCTCATTTCCCACAACTGCTCTTCACAAACTCTCTGCGCCAGCCTTCCTCATCCACTGCATTTTCTACTTCCAGGGTACCCTCTCATCTCTTCTTCACCCATTCATATCCTGCCATCCTTCAATACTTTACTCTCCCATGAAGCCTTGCCTAAGCAGGCCAACTCCCAGAGACCTGTGCATTCCTGAACCCATTTTACAAGTAGCCTGGACCACATATTGTGGTTATTAGGATTTCTCTAGCATGAGATTTTTTGTATGGTTATTCAACTCTTCAAGTCTTCAGACCACTACCTCCTTTAGTGAAAGGAGGTTTTAACTTTTTTAATGAAGGGATCTGTTCTGCACATCTTCTGTATGTTCAGCCCTAGTGTCAATACTGAAATGATGGCAAGCATTTCAACAGGACGTATCAGGTACCAGGAAATGTTCTAAGTGCATTATGTATTATATCTTTGTTGTTGTTAAGTGCCATTGAGTCAGTACCGACTCATAGTGACCCTATGCACAGCAGAACGAAACACTGCTAGATCCTGGGCTAGCCTCACAATTGTTGTCACTCTTGAGCTCTTTGATGCTGCCACTTTGCCAGTCCATCTTGTGGGGGGTTCTTCCTCTTTTTTCTGACCCTCCACCTTACCAAATATGATATCTTCCTCTAGTGACTGGTCCCTCTTGACACTATGTATGAAGTATGAGAGATG
>NW_006408795.1:2776600-2786390 GCF_000296735.1 Chrysochloris asiatica | reverse complement strand
AGGCATTACAGAGCTGAAATGGACTGGCATTTGCCATTTTGAATCTGACAATCACATGGTTTATGATGTCAGAAATAACAGATTGAAGAGGAACGGCATTACATTCATCATCAAAAAGAACATATCAAGGTCTGGCTTAAAGTACAATGCTATCTGTGATAGAATAATACCATATACCTACAAGGAAGACTAGTCAACACCACTATTATTCAAATTTACACACCAAACACTAAAGTCAGTGATGACAAATTTGAAGACTTCTACCAACTTCTTCAGGCTGAAATTGATTAAACATGCAATCAAAATGTGTTAATAATTATTGGTGATTGGAATACAAAGGATGGAAAAAAAAACACAGTAAGCATCAATAGTTGGGAAATAATGGCCTTGGTGATAGAAAGGATGCTGGAGATCTCATGCAGAATTTTGCCAGACCAATGACATCTTCATTGCAAATACCTTTTTAAAAGAAATAATACTTAATTGAAGTGTTTTGTAAATCATTCAAATGTAAATAATATAGTGTAAAAATCAAATAATGCGATTTGTGTAAATCCCCTTTGAATTTAACTACTGCCCATGTAAATGACAACAGTATTACTAACAGTACTGTTTTAACTTCATCAAAATACTCCTTATGGCATTGTTTGATGCCAAAATGAGTTCCTGAATCTTACTCAGAGTAGGAGAAATACAGATTTCTCCATCCTGCCTCTCATTCTACAGCTGCGTGAGCAGTGACATCAGTGGTGGGCTGTACTGAGTAATCAGGACACCTCAGTGTGCACATGAGTGTGAGACAGAGGGAAAGGGAGACAGAGACTATGCCCCGTGAGGCCTGCAAAGCTAATTCCTGGAGAAGGAAAGCCATTAGGCATTTACCGCTGGCCAGGTTACTGCTGAGAAAATTCTAGTGACCAGTAAGGAACCTGTCCTCCATCCTATGTGTAGGCCAGGTGAGTGACCACAGCCAACATTACAGGCATCTTACAATCACAATAAAGTACATGGTGTGTGTTCACTCTGACAACATTAATCTATAGATCAAAAATTATAAGTCCAAGGAAAACGACTGTGTATATATTTTTTTTGATAGATTTTTAAGATAGTTGGATTTTGGGGGGAGGTATAATTTTACACATGAAAAACAATCCATTGTCCTTAAAAGGAAGTGTCTGGCCTGATCCACTTCCCTCTGGTTGGCACATTTTGACTGTGACACACATGGGGTCGCCATGACTCAGAGTCAACTTGATGGCAGCTGGTTGGTTTCAGTGAATTGAAGACCAGCTGTGTGACAAGGGATAAAGTCCAGGTGGAGGTGACAGAAAGGAGGGGGCACTGTCAGAGGGAGTCAATGGGTTTGGCTGCTTATTAGAGGTGAGAATGGGGACTCAGGGCTCTACCTTGAATGACAGAGTAGTCCTTTAATTTTTAAGAAAAGGCTACAAAAGTAGGGTGAAGTTCTTTTGAGGGAGTGGGTATTGAGTTTGTTTGTGGACCTGTTAACCCAAGGAGAGTATGTGATGATGAGACTTAGGAGAAAACTACAGAGGTGTGGAGACAGATTAGATAGACCCCGAAGAGACAATCAGTGTATGTTGTTGTTATTGTTAAGTGTTGTGTTGAGTCAGTTCCAACTCATAGTAACCCTGTATAGGGTTTTCAAGGAGCATCTGGTGAGTTTAAATTGCCTACCTTGAGGTTCAAACTGACCTTGAGGTTGAGTGCTTATCCTACAGCGCCACACCACTGAGAGGAGGCCAAAAATTGAAAATTTTAAAAATCGCTCTTAAACAATGCAAAGATGAAAACTAAATAAACCTAAGTTAACCTATAAAATTGCAAAAGCATAGAGTAAATATTAGAAGGAATTTTTTTAAACTACTTAAAAACAGACACACAAAAGGTGAAGAAGAATCACCATTTTATATACCATTATTTTATATAGCTAGAAATTAAACCACATATTATAGTAGGCAAATCTGCTGCACAAGACCTTTTTAAAGTGTTGAAGAGAAAAGATGTCACTTTGAGGCCTAAGCTATGCCTTACGCAAGCCATGGTATTTCCAATAACCTCATATGCATGAGAAAGCAGGACAGTAAATAAGGAATTGATGCATTTGAGTTATGGTGTTAGAGGAGAATATTGAAAGTGCCATGGCTGCCAAAAGAACCAACAGATCTGTGTTGGAAAAAGTGCAGCCAGAGTGCTCCTTGGAGCCCAGAATGGCCAAAATTAGTCTCTCATACTTCAGATACATTGTCAGGAGGGACCAGTCACTGAAGAGAAATATGATGTTTGGTAAAGTGGAGGGTCAGAGAAAAAGAGGAAGACCCCCAGCAAGATGGATTGGCAAAGTGGCAGCATCAACGAGCTCAAGAGTGGCAACAATTGTGAGGCTAGCCCAGGGCCGGGCAGTGTTTCGTTCTGTTGTGCACAGGGTCACTATGAGTCAGTACCGACTCAATGGCACTTAACAACAACAGCAACAACAACAAATAAGGAAGACCATAAAATTAATGTATTTGAGTTATGGTGGTGGAGAAGAATATAAAAAGCATCATGGATTGCCAGAAGAATAAACAAATCTGTATTTGAGTAACTACCAGAACGCTCCTTAGAAACCAGGAAGGCCAGACTTCATCTCTCATACTTCAGGCATATTATAAGGAGGGACCAGTCTCTGGAGATGGACATCATGCTTGGTAAAGTGGAAGGTCCGTGAAAAAGAGGAAGACCCCCAGTATGATGGACTGGCACAGTGTCAGCAGCTAAAGCTTAGAGTGTTTCATTCTGCTGTGCATAATGTCATCATGAGGTGGAACTGACTGGGTGGTACCTTACAAAACAAAAGCAAACATCTAGCTTTTAGACTTCCACCAAATGTTTTAATGTACAAATAGCTCTGGTGACATAGTTAGAAGCACTAGGCTGCTAATCAAAAGGTCAGCAGTTTGAACCCAACAACCCACTCCATAGGAGAACGATGTGGCAGCCTGCTTTTTTTTTTTTTTTTAATGTTTGATTGTGAATTATGTGCTAGTTTACATGGGAGAACATTAGCTTTACATTTGTGCTATCATATACCATTTCATTGCCATAGTTACGATCCTCTCCATGCATGGCAGCCTGCTTTTGTAAGGATTTACAGCTTTGCAAACCCTGTGGGTCCATTCTACTTTATCTTACAGTGTCACCGTGAGTTAGAATGAACTTGATGGCAGTGTGTCTGGTTTGGGGTTTGGTTTGGTTATAACATTCAAATGTAGGCAACCAACTAAGTACCTAATGGGTATGATTCTCAGGTTCCGGTTTTGTTTCTTTGACTTAAAGAACAATGGTTACACCAGGGGGAGGAGGATGTGGGGGTGGGAAGCAATGAGAAAGGAGACCATGGAAAGAAAGAAAGATGGAGAACCTGTCTAGAGAAATTCTCTGTCCTGTGCACAGAGTATCTAGTGGGGACCTACCTGCCCAGGGGCAGTAGGCAAACTGAGATGGCAGGGATGCCAGGGTAGAAGTCAGGGAGAGTGGGCACATGAGCAGAGAGAGGAACATGAACACAGACTCCTGCGAATTGCCACTTATTCCGTTACTCAGTTTTATACCCTTCCCATTTCTAACACTGAACAGATTTTCTTTCTTTGTTTATTTTTTCGACCTGCGAAGCTTCTTCAACCTTAG
This sequence comes from Chrysochloris asiatica, assembly GCF_000296735.1. Lineage (NCBI taxonomy): Eukaryota > Metazoa > Chordata > Mammalia > Afrosoricida > Chrysochloridae > Chrysochloris > Chrysochloris asiatica. The sequence goes on along the minus strand of NW_006408795.1, from coordinate 2,782,700 downwards.
AATCCCTGGGCTCCTGGGAAGTCTCAGGAGGAAGGAGGAAGAGAAGAGGATTTATACCTCAGGAAAAAAGTCTTTCCTCATGCCCTTGGCTTCTTGTCCACCAGCCAAGTGTCTATGGTGAATACAGGCATACACAGTATAACTTGGTCACAAAATCATTGTATGTCAGTTCCTCCTGTCTAAAAAGTTTAAGTTGGTAACAGAAATGTGCATGAGGAGTCCACAGGTGTAAAGTGCTTCATTTCACCACGGTAATTTACTAGCATAGAAGGTTGAATGAAAGTTGTATTTTAGGAAAATGGATCCTCAGGTCATAATGACTTACAGAGAAGGTGAGAAAAGAGGAAAAATACAGGACAATTGTGATATTATATCCAATAAAGAGCACCACCCCCTTCTTGCCCCTCAATTCTTTTTGTCATATCCGTTTATGACAGTTGCCTGCATCAATGAAGGACAGTAGGTCAAATTAGCTCATTAGAACAATCTCCTACAGTCCTTGGGAACAAGGCTTGCCTATAAATGTGCCTGCTAATTTTTGAGGACTCTGTCCGTGTTAGAGACGTCAGAACATCCTAGCTGCTCTCTGATTGGGAATAAGGGTCAGCCCATTTACTCTTCTCTTAGCCTATGTGCTCTGGAAATAAAACCAATAGCTGGAGCTGTGACCCAAACTGAGGAAGAGTTGGAGCAGCCATTCCATATGGACTTAGGAGAGCCACTGTAATATTTGGTACTTGTTAAGCTATCAAGGGACTATCCAGGATACATAGTGGCTCTGTATGATAAGCATTGGACTGTGAACCACAAGACCAGCAGTTTGAGTCCGAGTTGTTCCAGGGAAGAAAGATGAGGCTTTCTGCTCCCTCAAAGATTTACAGCTTCAGAAACCCTATACAAGGTTACAATGAGTCAGAATTAACTAGAAGGCACTTAACAATTACTAATGCAAATACCTGTGCTTTATTGACTATGCAAAGGCTTTCGATTGTGTGGATCATGACAAGCTATGGACAACATTGCGAAGTATGAGTCTTCCAGAAAACTTAATTGTGCTCATGAGGACTCTGTACGTGGACCAAGAAGCAGTTGATTGAACAGAACATGGGAACACTGAATGGTTTAAATTAAGAAAGGTGTGTGACAGGGTTGTATTCTTTCACCATACTTATTCAACCTGTATGCTGAGCAAATAATCTGAGAAACTGAGTTATATGAAGAAAAACATGGCATCAGGATTGGAGGAAGACTCATTAACAACCTGTGATATGCAGATGATACAACCTTGCTTGCTGAAAGTGAAGAGGACTCAAAAATTTACTGATGAAGATCAAAGAGCACAGCCTTCGGTATGGATTGCATCTCAATGTAAAGAAAACAAAAATTCTCACCACTGGACCAATATACAACATTCTTATAAACAGAGAAAAGATTGAAGTTGTCAAGGACTTCATTTTGCTTGGCTCCACCATCAACTTTCATGGAAGCAGCAGTCAAGAAATCATATGACGTACAATATTGGGCAAATGTGCACAAGACCTTTTTAAAGTGTTGAAGAGCAAAGATGCCAGCTTGAGGACTAAGGTGCACCTGACCCAAGCCATGGTATTTTCAATAACCTCATATGCATGTGAAAGCTGGACAGTGAATAAGGAAGACAGTAGAAAAATTGATGCTTTTGAGTTACGGTGTTAGAGGAGAATATTGAAAGTGCCATGGGCTGCCAAAAGAACAAATATCTGTGTTGGATAAAGTGCAGCCAGAGTGCTCCTTGGAGGCCAGGATGGTCAAACTTTGTCTCTCATACTTTGGACATATTGTCAGGAGGGACCAGTCACTGGAGAAGGATATCATGTTTGTTAAGGTGGAGGGCCAGAGAAAAAGAGGAAGACCCCAGCGAGATGGACTGGCAAAGTGGCAGCATCAATGGGCTCAAGTGTGGCAATGATAGTGAGGTTGACTCAGGATCAAGAAGTGTTTCGTTCTGTTGTGTATAGGGTCACTATGAGTTGGCACCGACTCAGTAGCATCTAACAACAATAATGCAAACACACACATATACCAAGAGGGTCTTACATAATGGCAAACCATCAAGAGGCACTAAAACATACATACATTCTTTTATGCACACCAAGAAGGGACCTTAGAACCCAAGAAGGCCATAAACTGGTTAAAAAAAAAAATGTGGCAGACATCCATTCTTTGTTCTACATAATTAGGGACACCTGCTTGCTCAGTCTCATTTCTTTTTACCCCCTACTTCTCAGTGAATACCAGCTCTAGTCAGCCCTGATATACCTCTTCCTACTTACATCCAGAGTCCATCTCATTTGGAACTCTCACACCTAAAAGCCCTCACTCTGCCTCTCAAGGGGGTCCCTGGATGGCTAATGTACTCATCTGCTAACCAAAAGGTTGTTGCTTTGAGTCCACTCAGAGGCACCTAAGAATAAAGGTCTGATGGTTTACTTCTGAGAACAAACAGATTTCAGAAAGCCTCTGGAGCACCCAGGTCTACTATATCATACAGAATTCCCATGATTCCATCACCCTAAAAGTCGGGACTAGGATTCATGATAAGCACACTGGGTTCTCCACTTTATTCAATGAATCCTCTGGTTTAAAATAAGCCAGAAAACAAACTTTTGATCAACTCGATGGCAACTGGTTTGGTATTTGGTTTCTTCCTTTTGAAATCTTTGCCAACTACCAAGGCACAACAGGTTTTCACCGCCCAAGCTTTTATGGCTACTTCTTTCCTCAAAACTCCCAGCACACTTTGATTCAGAACTACTCAGCCCATTCTCTACCTTAAAAAGTCTCCAAATATTTCATATAATCTACCTCTACAACTGCAAACTCACTGATATCATGACCTATGCTTTATCCTCTTTTTTGTGTATATCTACAAAGCAAGCCAGATGGTGCTAACCATCGACTAACATTGAAATAGATGTTTGCTATCAGATTCCAAGAATTTCACTTTCTGGCTTATTTTCAACCAAAGGATTAATTTCATAAAATGGGGTATCCATTGGCTTTATCATGAATCCTCATCCCCATGGTTAGCCTAATGTCTGTCTTCTGACCCTTTGTCCCTTCACCCTCACAATACAGAAATGTAACAAGAGCATCCAGAGTGATATCAATTAAACAACGTTGAAACAAACGATGAAGTTCACCAGCCTAGATATTTTATGTGTGCTTATCTCTACAAACCAAACATCCCTAATTACACAACCTGTCCAGTAAGTAAACTCAGTCTTCTTTTGTCTCTGGACATCAGAAGTTGTAGCACCAGGCAGGGGCAGTAAATGATCTACTATATTGGTGGTTCCATTCAATAACTGGAACAAATAAGATGGTGCTGATTGTACTCAGAATGAGCATGCAGTTATTTCTATTTTATTTTTAAAATACATGGCCATCATCTGTCATTTCGTGGTCTGAACTTCCTTAGAAAGCAGTTGGAGTTAATCTCAAAAATCAATGGGAGGATACAGCACATGCAATTTTATCTGTCTGTCTGTGACAGCTGCCACCCTTATTACCTCGACACCTAATATTGCCTTGGAAGAGAAGCAGACACGACCACTTTGAGCAGGCTGAGGTCAGCACTGGGAATGACTGCCGGGCTCCTCACTCCCTGTCTAGATAGCTAACCAGCAGAAAGGATTTTCCAAAGCAAAGATGGTGTCCCCTCTCTCGAATGCATTTCACTTGTGAAGTATAACAGCACATTGCTGAACTATTTCAATACAGTTTAATCATTTTGAACTAGGCTATCCCTAGGAATCTACTGAATAAGTAAAGCAGACAAAAATCTAAAACATTTTTAACTGTTGACATTTGTGGAATATGTTCATGGAGTGAGTGGACAGATGAAGAAATGAGGAAAATAATGAATGTCTCTAATAAGACTAAGAGCTGTGGCATACTGTCCACTAAAAATTAAAAATAGAAAAGGCTAATGAAAATTACTTAATCCATTCAAAATCTAATTACTTTCTGCTTCGATACTTTTATTGAAACCATGTGTGTTTTCAGTAATAGAAGTTATTCTGAATGAAAAGGAAACATTTTCTTGATGTAGTATAGATTTTTATAGAACTTAATGTAGTATAGATTTTATAGACACGTATGTCCTGAAGGGTCTCTGGTGCTGGGGTTGTGGGGGATGAGGCCCATTTCTTCAGATTCATGCAGTTATATAGACTACCACTAGATGGCAACATGTATTAAAAGTGGGATAGCAAGTTCCCACTAAAACTCAGAGTTGGAAAACGTATACCCATGGGCCATGAAAGGGTAAAGAACAGATATACGCAGAGTAGCAAGAGGTCTCTTTGTTGTGCTAAGACTCTGCCTGAATTATGAAATGCTCAGGACAGAGCTATAAAGGAAGGTAACTGTTAATAACTTCATTTTAAAGAAATGGTCAGAATTGACAGTATGGCAACTGGTTAACTGGTTAAAGGTATGGAAACTGAGAAAGGAGACATTGAGTTCATTGTCCAAAGTCATTCTACTAGTAAATTCCCAGAGTAAAACTCAAATAGGAAATATTATCATTAAGTAAATGTTGCAATTTAGGCTGCAGCAGCCAGTCTCTACAAGGGAGAAAGACAAGGCTTTCTGCTCCCGTAAAGACTTACAGCCTCAGAAACCTTATTTGGGTTGCTGTAAGTGGGAAACAACTGAATGGCACTTAACAACAACAGAAAAGCTGGAGGAAACATAGGATATATAGTTCATCCTTACGTATATCTTGACATAACAAATCTAAAAAAAGAAAAAGAAAAAAGTCTACATCAGAATTTCTGCAAGTTTTCATTTTGTAACCATGTTTTATTGTCTCTTACTTATGGGCCAGATGACATCAAGCTGAAAATGGAACCAGTCCTGGGAACCAGATGTTTCTGGTAATCAGACATTCATATCCAGGAAACCTTATTTTCAGGAACTGATCATTTGTGTCTCTTCTGCTTCCCCTGCCTGATTTTGTATGTTTGATGATATATCTGATAACATATTAAAAGGTAAGTAGGGACAAAAGACAGGCTGTGATACTGAAATCAGTCAGTTGTGATTTAAGCTTTTCGATGAGAACAATGGATAATATAAAGTTTGAGTATCCTCAATTATGCTAGTTAGATCATTATAACAGATAATCAAACTTATTTGATTTAAATAAGTGATTCATTCTCCTTAAGTATGTCTTCTAGGTTCATTAAGAACTTTGCTAACCCAGAAGAACTCTGCCCAATACAGAGGTGATACTTCAGATGATAGTAGAATACAGAGGACTGAAGAGCTCTAAAGGATCCGTGGGTGACTACTAACCAAAAGACTGGCAGTTCAAACCAAAACTGCACCTCCAAAGAAAGGCCTGTAGATCTGCTTCCAAAACGTTGTTGTTGTTGTCAGGTGCCATCGAGTCGGAACCGACTCATAGCAACCCCATGCACAGCAGAATGAAATAATGTCCAATCCTGGGCCAACCTCACTACCGCCGCCACACTTGACGCCATCAATGATGTCACCTGGCTGATCCATCTCGTTGGGGGTCTTACTCTTTTTCTCTGACCCTCCACCTTACCCAGCATGATATCCTTCTCCAGCGACTGTTCTCTCCGGATAATGTGTCCAAAGTATGAGAGACGAAGCTTAGCCATCTTGGCCTCCAAGGAGCACTCTGGTAGCACTTCTTCCAAAACATCTATTGGTTCTTTTGGCAATCCATGGCACTTTCAGTATTCTCTTCCAACACCACAACTCAAAGGCATCAATTCTTATTCTACGATCTTCCTTATTCACTGACCAGCTTTCGCATCCATATGAGGTTATTGAAAATACCATGGCTTGGGTCAGGCGCACCTTAGTCCTCTGCTCTTCAATACTTTAAAAAGTTCCTGTGCAGCAGATTTGCCCAATGCAACACGTCATCTGATCTCTTGACTGCTGCTTCCATAAGTGTTGATAGCTGATCCAAGAAGAATGAAGTCCTTGATAACCTCAATCTCTTCTCCATTGAGAAGAATGCTGTTTGGTCCAGTGGTGAGGATTTTTGTTTTCTTTACATTGAGTTGTAATCCATACG
>NW_006408795.1:2752750-2775071 GCF_000296735.1 Chrysochloris asiatica | reverse complement strand
TGAAATAAACAAATCATTTGTCTTGCAGAAATCTATCATTCGTTCTCCAGCATCATTTCTATCACCAAGTCCAAATTTTCCAACTACTGGACCCTCTTCTTTGCTCCCTACTTTTGCATTCCACTCACCAGTAATGAGCAATACATCTTTATTGCAGTGGATCCAGATTTACTCAGTAGAAACTGTTCTGCTTTTGAAGAGCTGCAATTATTCAGAGCTTGTTTTTCTCATGTCTCTCTCTCTCTCTCCAAAAACCTACTAAACCCAGTGCATGAGTCAATGACCTGGTGATCGTTTATATGCCTAAATTCTACTGACAGCTGAGCTTCAGAAAGCATTCTAGAGAAAATCACCTAGGGTTGCTAACAATCTTCAATTACTCTTATTAGTAAAGTTACTAACAAACACTGATTCTCTACAGGTTAAAATTTTAAAAAGTCAATAGATGAACAATTTCTGAATGAAAAGGAAATTTTTTTAAAAAAAACTAATTGTTTTCTAGCAGCAAGATAAGGCTATTTCTCACTACAAACATTTTCATTTCTCCAATTTAAAAACAAAACAGCTTCAAACCAATACAAGTACACAAGTCTATGTTGTTGTTGTTCAGTGCCATCAAGTCAGTTCCTACTCATTGCAACCCTGTATAGGGTTTCTGAGGGGCAGTTGATAGATTTGAACTGCCGACCTTGTGGTTCACAGTCCAGAGATGATCCTATGGTACCACACAGGGTTGCCTTTTTAAAGCACGTATTAAGCACACTAGTGAAGTTACTATCAAGTAGGCTATTATTGTGTGTTGATTTAAGACTGGCTTAGATGTCTGTAATCAACATAGGTCAAACAATTGTTGGATGTCATGACACAAGAAAGAGTTTCTATGTGGTCTGAAATATTCATACATGGATTTTTCCTGGGCAGTTTTTCAACCCAGGCTGAGCTCCTAATGTCATGTACCCCACTTGCTTCAAGCATTCAGTAACTACAATGGAGTCCATAGAGAGCCCAGGTGAAGAGAAGGACTGTTTAATACCAACATTTTTATTCTTGCTGTCTTGGTTGCAAGGAACCCTGAAGTCACAGGGTTTAGCAGTCAGCTGTTAACTGAAAGATGGGCAGTTTGAACTCACCAGCTGCTCTGCTAGAGAACAATGCGGCAATCTGTTTCCATAAAAACTGACAGCCTTGAAAATCCTATGAGACAGTTCTACACAGTCCTATAGGGTAGGTATGAGTTGGAACTGGCTCAATGTCAAGGTGTTGCCTTTTTATTTGGGTTGTACCCTCTAACTGAGGAGCAAGGGGGCTCCTTAAAGATAGCTAGTTGGGATGGAAGGTGAATACTGAGGTTCAGAAGATCAGCATTGTGCAAAGTTGGTACGTGAAAATGACCTGTGTGGACTTAATAAATTAGTATAGATCAAATTTGAGTTGGATTAAAAACAGTGAATAGGAGTTGGATGGCTAATATCTTAATTACTTAATTCTGCTGTAACAAAAAATATGGCATAAGTGGCTTTAAAGAATAGAAATGTATTTTCTCACCGTCAAGGAGGTGGCTGTAGAAGGCGGTTCTTAATCGATTTAAGTTTCTAGGAGTTGTCAACAGTGCTAGGCATTCCTGGACTTGTAAATGCATCTGCCACATGTCTCTGTTTTCAAATGGCATCCTTCTCCATTGTCTGTGTCTGAGCTGTTCTTTTGTTAACTTGGAAGTGATTAAGCTCAGGACTAACCCTGCTCTGGTGTGGCACAGCAACATAACAAAAGAAAACCCGTATTTTCAAACAAAGCTACATGCACAAGTACAGGGACCTGCCCTTGAATACCTATTCTGGGGAATACAACTCAATTCATAGCAGGCAGGTATGTGGCACAGGAAGGGAGTGAGTTCTACGTCTTAATAGTCAACAAGGACTCCTAAAGCTTCTGAAATAATGGGATAAAGAAAGGCAGTTTCTTAACAAGCCAAAAAATACCCATTGCTGTCAATTTGATTTGACCCATAGTGACCCCATGTGTTACAGAGAACTGTGCTCCACGGGGTTTTCTTGGCTGTAATCTTTGAGAAAGATTACAGGTCTTTCTTCAACATTGCTGCTGGGTAGGCCTGAACTGCCAACCTTAACATTAGTTGTTGTTATGTGACATGAAGTCTGTTCTAACTTATTATAACCCTGTATAAGGTTTCCAAGGAGCAGCTGGTGGGTTTGAACCACCGACCTTTTGGTCAGTAGTCAAGTGCTTATCCTGTAGTGCCACACTAGGACTCCCTGGCTCTTTTGAACCCTATTTATTTCTCTCTTCAGATTATCTTCCCACACCTATAATAGTAACTCAACTTACTATATTAGTAACTATAATATAATTATAATAGCTACCTATAATAGTAACTCCCTTCCACTTTTGCCGATTCCTTTGCTACCTTGCTTTGCTTTTGCTTTTTCCTATTTTTTCATTAAAACTGTATATATCTCCTAAGGTTTAGTTCCCTCATTTTGTTTCTTTCTTTATTATAAATTATCTCCTGGAAAGTTTAACTAATTATGATTTAAATTAATAATATCTAGGTGTAAATGCCTTGTAACTATATCCCCCCACCCCACCCCAGGCCCAACTATACAGGTTTAGGAAAAAATGACAGGGGGTGGGGAGCAGGGTCCTGAAGACTCAATGCCAGTGAGGTACCGTCCAGAGAGCTGAATCGTGGTACATACACGGCAACGAGCCATGGTAAAGTCTTAAGTGCATCTATGGGCAGAGCAAGGTTCCTGGGTGGTGCAAATGATGTAAGCTTAGTGTGGCGCTGTAGTTGATAAGTACTAGACTGCTGACCAAATCCACAGCACTCAACAACAGTAATAATAGCTAATCTAGAGGTTGTGGTTGGAATCCACCCAGAAATACTACAGAAGAAAGGCTTCCATAAAGATGGCAGAAAATCCCTTGGACACAGGTGCTTTTCTTTGTTTTATTTATGTGTCTGCAGGGGTAACTCGGTGTCCTGGTGTGCCGCTGTAAGGTCGGCAGTTCAAGCTCACCAGCTGCTCCTTGGAAACCCTATACAGGGTCGCTATGGGTCGGAACCAATTCGACGGCCCTTAACAACAACAGCAAAGGGCATCTCACTTTCCTAATACATGTAATCTTTCTTTTTTTTCCCCTTTTATTGTGTGATAGTTTACATGGGGGAACATTAGCTTTACACTCATTCTATCATACATCGTTTCATTGCCATAGTTACCATCCCGTCCATGCATCATCACCCAACCAAAGGTTATACCCCGCAGGCGCCCCGTCTCTCCTCACGGTCCTCAGCATACGGCTCCCTTCCCTCCCTGGATCTCAAGTCCTCATCCACTGCATCTCTTCATGCCATCCTCTCTGTCTCCAACATGTAATCTTTTAAGACGAGTGAATTATAAGAGTTAGAAGAATTCAGATGTAAAGGTGCAAAGAGGCTGAGCTTCCGAGTGTCTTGGACTCAGGGTTCAGCATACTCAGCAGGACCCACTAAGAATGAGCTGGCTTCTCCAGCTACATACTTTAAATAGAACAGTGTCATGCATTCAATGTGTTCGCCCCAAATCTGTGCCAACTAGGCTGGGCCATGATTCTCAGTGATTTGAGTGTTAGTACGGATGTAATTAGGCAGTTATGAAATGATGTGATCATATGTAATTACCCCTGATCTGACTGATATAAGGGAATTAGGATGGGATGTTGTTGTTAAGTACCGTCCAGTCAGTTCCATCTCTGAGAAACCATTGAAAGGGTTTCCAAGAAGCGGCTGTGGGTTTGAACTATCAATCTTGCAGTTAGCACTGCAGTGCGTATCTTATAGAAAAACAGTGGGACATCCTTAATCTATTCACAGTCCTGAGCCAATGTAAGGAACGTTTCCCTGTGTTATCTTTTATTGGACAAGAGATAAAGAGAGGGACCTACTGCCACCAAGAAAGTATCTGGAGTAAATTCATCCTTTGGACTTGGTATTCCTGCACTGGGAAGCTCCTAGACCCAGAATGATGACAAAGACCTTTCCCAGAGTCAAGAGAGAAAACAACTTCCCCTAGAGCTGGAGCTGAATTCATTTGTTAAAACTCGGAGAGAATAAATGTCATTTGTTAAAGCCATCCTGTTGTGGCATTTCTACTATAGCACTGTTGGATAATGAAGACAGGGAGAGACTAAGCAAGCGGCCACAGAAACAGCTGGAAGATTCCATTCAGACCCGTGTCCTTATGTAATAATTCATGCCTACATCCTTTGTTGCATGAAAATAGAACTTTGAGTAAAGATGTGTGGCCAAATCATTGTTTGTGAACATTTGAACTGCGAGTGCCACTGCCCCTTTCTAACTACGCTCTCACCAGTTTCCAAGACACTGACCTCCACATATTCTAAATGTAGCACGTCTTCTTAAAAGTCTAAAGACATTCAGAATATTGAAAGTATGGCATGTTGAATGAATGGAGGCTATACACCTCCATGGAAGTGACTATATGATGAAGAAATATGATTGGAGAATAGCATACGATTGAAGAAAGACTCATTAACAATTTCTGATATGCAGATGATATAACCTTACTTGCTGAATGAAAGTGAAGAAGGCTTGAAACACTAATGAAGATCAAAGACTACAGCCTCAGTAGAGATTACCTCTTAACATTAAAAACAACAACAACAAAAAGCCTGACAACTGGACCAATAAGCAACATCATGAGAAACTGAGTAAAGACTGAGTTGTCAAGGGTTTAATTTTTCTTGAATCCACAATTAACACTCATGGAGGCAGTGGTCAAGAAGTCAAACGATGCACACTGCACTGGGTAAATCTGCTGCAAAAAAATTATTTAAGGTGTTAAAAAAGCAAATATGTGACTTTGAAGACTAAGGTGCACCTTACCAAAGTTGTGGTGTTTTCAATGGTCTCAATTATATGTGAAATTGAAGACAATGAATAACAATTGATGCTTTTGAATTATGATGTTGGCTAAGCATATTGAGTATAATATGGTCTGGAAGAAGGATGAACAAATCTGTCTTTGAAAGAAGAAAAATCCAAATGTTCTTTAGAAGCAAGGAATATGAGACTCTGTCTCACATAATTTGGACATGTTATCAGGAGGTATCAATCCCTGGAGAAGGACTTCGTACTTGCTAAAATGGAGGATCAGAGAAAAAAGAGGAAGACTCCCAACTACATTGTCATAGTGGTACAACAGTGGGCTCAAATATGGCAGTCATAGTGAGGATGTCTCCAGACTGCTGTGTTTTCTTCTGTTTCATTCTGTTCTGTGATGAGGTGGTACACACTCAACAACAATAACTCTGTTGTTGTTGTTGGGAAGTGCCATCGAGTTGGTTCCAATTCATAACAACCCTGTATAAGGTTTCCAAGGAGCAGCTGGTGAGCTTGAACTGGCAACTTTGTGGTTCAAACAGACTTTGTAGTTCAGTGCATTAGCCCACTGTGCCACATCAGCACTCCAAAAATAACACACACACATATTATTTTAGCTGTTAAGTGTAGTCTGTTGTTGTTGTTGTTAAGTGCCATCGAGTCGGGTCCAACCCATAGCGACCCTGTACAGGGTTTCCGAGGGTGTAAATCTTTACGGGAGTAGAAAGCCTCATCTTTCTCCCGCGGAGCGGCTGGTAGTTTCGAACCGCTGACCTTAAGGTTCGCAGACTGATTCGTAACCACTACGCTAACGTCAGAATCAACTCATATCGACCCTGTAATACGGTTTCTGAGGAGCGTGTTTCTCCCACTGACCATTCGGTTAGCAGTCCAGTGTAACACCTGGTTTCCAAACACATATGAGGGGACTTTAAAAAATTTGTAGAAAAATTGAATCAAAAGATAATGGAAATTTTCTAACCCACACAGTGGCTACATGGAAGGTTGCTATGAATAAAAACTCTACTCAGTGACACATAAAACAACAGTCTTTAGGGGATCAGATCACCAGGTATTTTTTTCCAGCAGTTGGTGGATTCAAACCACCAATCTTTTGGTGAATAAGAAAGCACTAAACCATTGTGCCACTGGGATCTCTTAAAGAATACATGTTGTTGTTGTCATTGCTGTTGCTGTGTGTCATCTAGTTGTTTTGGACTGATAGAGACCCTGTATAGAGTTCCTAAGGAGTAGTTGGTTGGTTTGAACCACCAACCTTGCATATAGTAGTCCAGTGCTTATCTTACAATGCCATACCACGACTCCCAAAGAATATATTGTTGGTGCCAAGTGCCATCAAGTCGATTACAACTCATAGGGACCCTGTATAGGGTTTCTGAGGAGCGACTGGTGATTTTGAGCAGTTGACCTTGCAGTTCAAACCGACTTACAGAGCCATACACCAGAAGTTTATAGAGACATAGAAATAGAAATACTATAAATTAAGATATATAGATACATATAGTGACCACCTTGCTCCCATCCATGTGCTTCCATGGTTAAAAAGGAAAGAAGAGTCTCAGAGTTGTCAGAACCTTCTAATGTCCTCCTGTGTTTCACATACCTATGCTGAACTGTAGAACCAACCTGGAGGTGGTTAGGTGATCAGGACAAGCATGAAGCAGAGAGAGCATTTAAACCCAAGCTACGATAGTGGTTGGAGAGGAATATTTCAATACTTGCTTCTCCTCCTGCCACTTCCAACAACTGGTCTCACCATTTGTTTAGTGATAAAGCAAAGTTTGTCAACCATAAAAAGACCAAAATATATACATATAAACTGACTCACCATTACTTAACAACAACAACTATATAGTTCTAGTGTGGCACTGTAAGATAAGCACTGAACCACAGATCAGTTTGAGCTACAAGGCTGATAGTTCCAACCCACCGCTTGATCCTTGAAAACCCTATTCAGGGTCACTGTGAGTTGGAACCAACTCAATGGCAGTTAACAGCAACAACACCAATGTATGTGTATATATATAATGTATATATACAATGTATGTGTATATATATAATGTATATATACAATGTATGTGTATATGTATGTATGTGTATATATATAATGTATATATACAATGTATGTGTATATGTATATATATAAAGGCTTTCTGTAGTCAGAAAAAATTAAAAATAAAATAACCTTTTCCTTACACGGAATTCTCTCTTGTGGACATCTCTCAAGCTCCCTAGACACTGTTGTGCTAACTTGGAAACCATGCTGCTAAAGAGGCAATTAAATTGGTTTTGACATCTACCGTATTTATACTTTTATTTTCACTTCCTCACTACTGCTACAGTTAGATGTTGGGGAAGAATATTGGAAATACCATGGACTGCTAGAAGAACAAACTAATCTGTACTGGAAGAAATACAGCTAGAATGCTCCTTGGAAAGCAGGATGGTGAAACTTCATCTCTCATACTTCAGATGTGCTATCAGGAGGGAACAGTCTCTGGAGAAAGGCATCATGCTTAGTGAAGTGGAGGGTCAGCAAAAAAGAGGCAGACCTCCCCAGTGAGATGGATCAGCACAGTGGCAGCAGCAATGGGCTCAAATGCAGCAAAGATTGTGAGGACAGCTCAGGACTGGGCAGTGTTTCCTTCTGTTGTACATACAGTAGCTGGGAGTAGGACACAATTTGACGGTACCTAACAATAACTATGGTTAGAAATAGGGAACACCAGATCAGGGCAAGCAAAAGGGACAGAGCCAACAGAGAGACATGTCTTTGCTTTCCACTTTTGCTAAGCCTAAGGCTGAACTGTAAGCCACAAGGTTGGCAGTTCAAACCTACTAGCCACTTCTAGGAAACCCAATACAGGGTTGCCATGAGTTGGAACCAACTCACTGACAACTAATAACCACAAGCCTGGAATACTATGGCTCTATAGGAGAAGCACTGGACTTTTAGCGACAAGGTTGGCAGTTCACTGTACCTGCAGGTCCTCTGGAGAAAGTTGAGAGTTTTCTGTTCCTGTAAACACTTACAGTTTGGGGAACCCTGTACAAGGTTGCTATGAGTCAGAGCCAACTTGACAGCACTTAAAAACAACAACATTAATGGCTGGAGATTAGACGATCCTGCACTGTCCTCTGGTTCTGGGATATCAAACAATTACATACTTCAAAACACACTACATCACAATCCCTTCAGCAAATGGGATGAAGGCCGACACTTAGAATCCTCAAAGATAAAACAGCCAATTAATTGCAAGATATGGACTTTATTTGGATCCCAATTAAAAAACAAATTAGGAGCCCTGATTTATGACATAAATAGATTGTCCAACATAACTAATAATGCAAAAACAGCAGAAGATAAACCAGCTAACTGGGACATGCTAAAAATTAAATATTTATGCTCATTAAAATATTTTACCAAAAATGTACAAAGAAAGCCACAGACTGGGAACAATGTTTTGGCAATGACATATCTAACAAGGGTCTAGTCTCTCAACTTTATAGAAAACTTCAAAACCTCAACAACAGAAATACCAACCATCCAATTAAAAGTGTACAAAGGCTATGAACAGAAAGACACTTCACCAAAAAAGGCATCCAGGCAGTCAACAAACACATGAAATGATGCTCTATATCATTAGCCACTAGTGGTGGTGATGGTTGTGTGCTCTGGAGTCCTTTCCAACACATAGCAACCCTGCATAGGGTTGGTTTCTGCGGCTGTAAATCAATATGGGAGCAGAAATCCTCGTCTATCTCTCATGGAACCGCTGGTAGTTTTGAACTGCTGACCGTGAGATTAGCAATCCAACTCATAACCACTTTGTTACCAGACCTCCTTAGACCATTAGCCATTGTTGTTGTTGTTAGGTACCATCTAGTCGGTACTGACTTATAGCAACCCTACACAACAGAACAAAACACAGCCTAGTCCTGGGCCAGCCTCACAATTGTTGGCATGCTTGAGCCCATTGATGCTGTCACTTTGCGAATCCATCTCGCTGGGGGTCTTCCTCTTTTTCTCTGACCCGCTACTTTACCAAACATGATATCCTTCTCCAGAGACTGGTCCCTCGTGACAATGTGTCCGAAGTATGAGAGATAAAGTTTGGCCATCCTAGCCTCCAAGGAGCACTGTGGCTACACTTCTTTCAACACAGATCTTGTCCTTTTGACAGCCCATTGTACTTTCAATATTCTCCTCCAACACCGTAACTCAAATGCATCAATTCTTCTACCATCTTCCTTAGTCACTATCCAACTTTCGCATGCATATGAGGTTGTAGAAAATACCATGGCTTGGGTCAAGCGTCCTGAGTCTTCAAGCTGACATCTTTGCTCTTCAACACTTTCAAAAGGTCTTGTGCAGCAGATTTGCCTAATGCAGTATATTGTTTGATTTCTTGTCTGCTGAATCCATGAGTGTTGATCGCTGATCCATGAAAAACAAAGTCTTTGACAACTTCAATCTTTTCTTCATCGATAAAAATGTTGTTTATTGGTCCAGTGGTGAGGATTTTTGTTTTCTTTACATTGAGATACAATCCATACCGAAGACTATGGTCTTTGATCTTCATCAGTAAGTATTTAAAGTCCTCTTCACTTTCACCAAGCAAGGTTGTATCACAGGTTGTTAATGAGTCTTCCTCCAATCTTTTGTTTTTTGTTTTTTTTTATGATTTTATTGTGAATTGAGTGAAAGTTTACAGATCATCAGTTTTAATTTCAATAAATTATATACTTTGATTTATTACAATGGTTATACTTCCCTCCAAGTACCATCAGTTTACAGTTTTTCTCTCTATTCACTTTAGCTCTTTTTTTTTTTTTTTTTTTTTTTTTTTTGAATGCTCAGGCATTTATAATAATGTAAACCACTAACGGTACATTCTGCAAGTCTGCCTCCTGGCTGCCAGCTCTCAGTCCCTCTCTTTCTATGAATCTGGAGTCCTCAGCTGCTCCCTCTCTCCATGTCCTCATCTCTGCCTCCATCTCTGGTGTCACTGCTTCTCTGGATAAAGTCTCACATTCTGCTTGTGCTCTTCTCCCTTGATGGTCCTAGAGTCCTCTGCTCCTGGACTGTAAGATTAACTACACCCCAATTTTTACAAAACTTCTACTTTTATTGTGACAGTTGCAATTAGTCATAATAACAATTACTCACTTTTGAATCATAAGAATCTTATCCCCATCTCTTCTTACCAGACCCATCTAGACAAGATGAAAACTATTCAGTAGGGACTCTATCTTCCCCTACACACTCTTAAACTAAACTCCCTCTTGAAACCTTGTAAGCCAGTCACTTAGAGCCTTTATCACCCCTCATTTTAGGTAGCCAATGTCTAAGTTGCCTGTCCCTATCTACCCTGTATACAGAAGGGATAGCACCCTGTATACAGAAGAGATATGTGATGTGAAGACTCCTTTCTTCTCTGTTGGTATTTAGAGTTACTACCTCCAGGAATATAGGTCAAGTTCATCAAACTGTAGCCATTTACTCTCATTTCCTTTATCAAAACAATTTTTTTTTCTTCCTGTAGTCAAGTTCTGATTATCAGGCCATCAAGGCTAGGTCCAAGGGGTACTATCTGCAAGTTTGAGTGTTTTTGTGCATCTCCTTTCACTTCATATTAGCTGGATGCTTCATTCTCAGCTCTAGTCCTCTATGGCTATGTCCTTGTCCATGGACTCGGGTGTCCCACACTTTGGACCAACCAGCCCCTCCTCTTCTCATCTCCAAGTCAATGGGAGTCTATGGAACATAGTTGAACTCAGCCCATGTCTTCATTGCTGCCTTTTCCCCTCTTCCATTCACTAGTAGACCAATATGGTTTCCAGAAAGCTTATATGCCTGTTCATGTGTTCCCTTTGAGTTTCAGTCTTAGAGAATGGTTTGTTCTGAAGGGACTTGATTGTATGCCTTGATGGCTTCCCGGAGAACAACTTGCTTATTCTTGTAGTAATGAGTCATACTGCCATTTTGTTTTGGATTTTTCCTGAAGGTTTTTTTTCTTGAAGATGTATCTTCTGTTGCTCTAGCTGTTCCAGGCTGGCCTGTTTGTCCTTTCTGGTGGGACTGTCCTGCCTCAGAAGGTTCTGGATGGGGCTCAGGATTCCACCTAAGGTCCTATACACTGCAAAGGCTCCGCAAGAGGCCTGTTTCACTGGGTAAGTTCTAGAACTTCTTTTAGGTATTCCAATAAATTATAGGCTGAAGACGGGCTTACAAGCCTTCTGTAATCATGTTTCCTGACATTGCTTTCTATCCCACTCAAGTGTCTATTTTACAATAGTAGGTAAGGGAAATGAATACTCATAAGACTGTCAAGCATATTAGTATTATATCCCCTCTTCAGGGTATGCCTTGATCCCTGTATCATAGAACCCTGTTGTTCCAAGGTTGAGCATGCATCGCTATTTACCTCTATCTCATTTAGCCCATGAACACTTGTCTCAGTGTTTCCCTATCTACCTTGTTCTTCCACCCCTTCCCCTTCTTGTATATTACTGTCCCCAGCACCCAAACTATGATGTGTCAGCTCCCTACCCTGTGCTCAACTGTCACCTCCCTCCACTTCCCCCAATCTTTCCCCTTCCCTCCCCCTACTGCTAACCAACACAGAATTTTTTTTTCCCCTTTTAGTATGGGTATTTTTTCTTAAGTTTTTACATTAATGGTCTTATGCAATATTTGTCCTTTTGTGCCTGACTAATTTCACTCAGCATAATGTCCTCAAGGTTCATCCATGTTATGTAGTGGCTTGCAGCTTCCTTGTTATTCTTCAAGGTAGTATAATCTTCCATTGTGTGTATGTACCAAAGTTTGTTTATCCATTCTTCCACTGATGGGCACTTAGGCTGTCTCCATCTTTTTGCTATTGTAAATTGTGTTGCTATGAACATTGGTGTGCATATACCTATTAATGTTATGGCTCATATTTCTTGTGGATACATACCACATATAGGAATTGCTTCTTCCTCAAATCTTGATGCCACATTTTTCTTCATATAACCCCATTTCTTGGATTATTTGCTTATCATACAGGTTGAATAAGTATGGTGAAAGAATACAACCCTGTGACACACCTTTCTTAATTTTAAATCATTCAGTGTTCCCATGTTCTGTTTGAACAACTGCCTCTTGGTCCATGTACAGATTCTTCATGAGCACAATTAAATGTTCCGGAATACTCATACTTCGCAATGCTGTCCATAGCTTGTCATGATCCACACAATCTATGGCCTTTGCATAGTCAATAAAGCATAGGTAAACATCTTTCTGGTATTCTCTGCTTTCTGCCAAGACCCCATCAGATGTCAGCAATGATATCTCTCATTTCACATCCTCTGCTGAATCTGGTTTGAACCTCTCGAAGTTCTCTGTCAATGTATGTTTACAGCTGTTTCTGTAATACCTTTAGTAAAACTTTACTCATACGGGATATCAAAGAGATTGTCCAATGATTTCTGCATTCCCTTAGCCAGTTGTCATTGTTAAGTGCTGTTGAGTTGATTCTCACCCACAGTGACCCTGTATAGGGTTTCCAAGGAGCAGTGGTGAGCTTGAACCACCAATCTTGCAGTTCAAACGACTTTGTAGTCTGACACATTAGCCCACAGCACCACACCAGGAATCAGATGCAAATCAAAACTACAATGAAATATCACTGCACCCTGGCACTGATTAAAAAATAGCACTGGTTAAAAAAATCAGTAGCACTGATTAAAAATAATAACAATAATAATAGAAAAACAACAAATGCTGGTGATTACGTAGAGAGATTAGAACTTTGACACACTGCTGGTGGGCTGTAACATGGTGAAACTACTATAGAAAATGATATGGTGCTTCCTTAAAAAACTAAAAATGGAAATAACATATGATCTAGCAATCCAATTCTTGCATATATATCCTAGAGAAATAAAAGCCAGGACATGAATAGACACATACATATCCATGTTCATTGCAGAATTAATCACAACAGCAAAAAGATGCAAACAACCAAGGTGCCCACCAGAAGAGGAATAGAAAAACAAAACACAATTAAACACTAGGCAATGAAAATGAATAACAATAAATCCATGAAACAGCTCACAACATGGATGAATCTGAAGGATACTGTGCTGAGTGAAATAAGTCATTCACATAATGACAAATATTGAAAGAGACCATTCAACATGTAATATAAGCACTGGACTACACAGTTGGTTTGAACTGCAAGGTCAGTGGTTCAAACCCACCAGATGCTCTCAGAAAACATATATAGGATTGCTATGGGTCAGAATCGACTCGACAGCACATTACAACAAAAACAACTACTATAAAAAATTAAGAATAGATTTATACACAGAAAGAAATGTTCTTTAATGGTTACCAGGAATGAGAGATCACAACTCATCAGTCAATTTGTTGTACTGTCATGGCTTGTGTGTTGCTGTGATGCTGGAAGCTATGCCTCAGGTATTTAAATACCAGCAGAATCATTCATGGTGGACAGGTTTCAGCTGAGCTTCCAGACAAAGACAGACTAGGAAGAAGAGGAGACAGACTACTTCCAAATATTTAGTCATTGAAAACCTTGTGAATAGCAGTGGAACACTGTCAGCTAGCACCAGAATATTGAATATTGAAAAATGATTAATAGTACCAGAATACTGTCAGATATAGTGCCAAAAGATGAGAACTTCAGGTTGCAAAACACTCAAAATATGACAGGGGAAGAGCTGCCGCATCGAAGCAAAGTAGATCAAGAAGGTACTAATGAAGTAAAACATTTGGGACCTTCATTTGTTGGTGAAGCAAAACTCAAAATGAGGAGACAAGATTGTAAACACCCATTAATAATCAGAATATGGAATGTACAACTTAGGAATCTAGGAAAATTGGAAATCGGCCAAAATGATATGAACACACAAACATGGATATCCTAGGTACTAGTGAGCTGAAATAGACTGGAATTGGCCATTTCAAATCTGACAAGCACATAGTTTACTATGACGGGAATAACAAATTGAAGAGGAATGGTGTCTTTAACTCCACTTTTTCCTGCCTTAAAGTTATGATGATAGACACAACAAAGAAACTACACAGATAAAATTCATTTTGGAGCAAAAGCACTGTCATTGTCACTTTTAATAAAATCCATTCTGACTTGGGTTTCTGTTACAATATGGTTCTCAAATTGCCTTGGGAAGACCTTCCACATCAATAATATATTCTACAAATTCCCCAAAGACCACAGCAGAGATGACACATATGTGCTAATTCTTTGACTACCTTCTGAGCTGAGTTTCACTTATTCCAGAACGTGCGCCTCATTCATTTATTCATGGAAACATCACGAGTGTCTGCAAAGTGTCAAGCACTGGAAGATACGAAGAAGACCAACAAGACCAGCTGTTGCCCTCAGGAAGCTTGTAGTCTACATAAGGAAGACAGCCATGTAAATTAGAATGCACTATATTGTCAATGGAGTCCTAATGTGGCACTGTGGGTTAATGCACAGGACTGTGAAGTCGATTTGAAAACGCAAGGTGGACAGTTCAAGATAACCAGTCACTCCTCAAAAACCCTATACAGGGTTACTATGGCTCGGAACCAACTTGATGACACTTATCAACAACAATATACTGTCAATGGTTTATAGACAACAGAACAGATTTTCAGGTTTCTAGAGGGAAGGTTTCAAAGTGAAGGTACATTTTTGCTGACGAGTGAGGATAGAGATATTTTTCACTAAAAGAAAGACAGCCAGTCCAAACTCAGAATCATGAGAGTAAGAAGATTAATATGGCTAGAGGGCATTGTTTCTGAGGTAAGTGAAAAGAGAGGAGAAGGAAAGGTGGGTGGGAGGAATCAGTGTGTGAAGGGCTTCTTCATGTGAACACAGTACAAGCAAGGGGAGCCATGGAAAGTCTCAAGCTTGTGAACGCACGATCTAATAGCAGCAATTAGGTTAGGATGTGCTGCAGTGGGGAGAAACATGTTAGGGGAGAGCAGATGGAAGATTGTTTAAAAAGTGCAAGGGAGAAATGAGATGGTAAAAAAGCATGTAGTTGCTGTTTAACTGCCAGCACAAACCAATGTGGTCCCTAAATTCAGAATTGGATGAAATTGATAGGATGATTATCCATGGCAGTATACAATTTCATGCTAAGGTAACTTGTTATGAATGGAAGGGACAGGATTCCTTTAATGAAGTATCCTGATATATGCTAGAGCATCAGGAAAGGCTGCCCTGAAGAACCCACTGCCATTGAGTTGATTCTGACTTGTAGCAACCCCACAGGGCAGAGTAGAACTGTACCTTTGGGGTTTTGAAATTGCAAATCTTTACAGGAGCAAACCGCCTCATATTCCCATTGCATCTGAAGGATGGAAAAAAAGTTCAACATTTGCTACCTGGCCAAATGATGGGAAGGTATTCATTGTGCTCATTCCAAAGTCAGGTGACCCAAATAAGAGTACAAATTATCAAATAATATCATTATTGTCACACACAAGTAAAATTTTGCTTAAGATAATCTAAAAATGTATATAGCAGCACTTTGACAGAGAGCTGCTAGAAATTCAAGTTGGATTCAGAAGAGAACGAGGCATATCATTGCTGATATCAGATGAATCTTGGCAGAAAACAGAGACGACCAGAAAGCTACTTACTTGTGTTTTATAGACTATGCAAAGGCATTTGGCAGTGTGAATGATAAGAAATTTTGGATAATGTTGTGAAGTATAGGAATTCCAGAGCACTTAATTATGATCATGAGGAACCTATACATAGTCAGTTGGTCAAACAGAACAAAGGGATACTACCTGGTCTAAATTCAGGAAAAGTATGGGCTAGGGTTGTATACATTTATCATACTTAATTAATCAATCTGTATGATGAGCAGATAATCTTAGAAGCTAAACAATGTGAAGAACACAGCATCAGAATTAGAGGAAGGCTCATTAACAACTTGTGATATACAGATGACACAAACTTGCTTGCTGAAAGCAAAGAGGACTTGAAGCACTTGCTGAATATCAAAGAATCAGGTTTCAGCATGGATTACAACTCAATATAAAGAAGTCAAAAATCCCCATCACTGGACCAGAAAACGACATCATGAGAAAATGAGAAAAGGTTGAAGGCACGGATTCTATTTTATTTGGATTCACAATCAATGCTCATGGAAGCATCACTCAAGAAATCAAATA
This sequence comes from Chrysochloris asiatica, assembly GCF_000296735.1. NCBI lineage: Eukaryota > Metazoa > Chordata > Mammalia > Afrosoricida > Chrysochloridae > Chrysochloris > Chrysochloris asiatica. The sequence continues at coordinate 2,758,938 of NW_006408795.1, read as the reverse complement.
GTGTATTATTACACTGGGCAAATTTGCTGCAAAGACCTCTTCAGAATTTTAAAGAATAAAGACATCACACTTTGAGGACTAAGGTGTGCCTGACCCTAGCCATGGTATTTTCAATCACCTCATATCTGGTAGTGTAGTGGTTACGAATTGGGCTGTGAACCGCAAGGTCAGCAGTTCGAAACTACCAGCGGTTCCACGGGAGAAAGATGAGGCTTTCTGCTCCTGTAAAGATTTACAGCCTCGGAAACCCTGTACAGGGTCGCTGTGAGTTGGGACTGACTCCACGACACTTAACAACAACATATGTGTCTCAGTTGAAAGTCTGAATGTAAAGCTGTTACGACTTTTCTCAGGAAGAGAAGACAAGGAGATGTTCAAGAAAAATGGGACAGCCCACAAAACCATGAGGTTTTTCTCCTCCCATAAAGATTTACAGCCCCAAATTTGGATAGGGTCGCTATGAGTTAGAACCCCTTAACTACAACAAACACCAGCAAAGTATTCTTAAATGTTAATGAACCCATCATATTAACAATATTATTTTGAAACATACAATAAAGATGAATGAGTCTAAGAAAGATTTTACACAGAGAAGGTGCATTTATCAGTCAAGAAATCAAACAACGTATTGCATTAGGCAAATCTGCTGCACAAGATCTTTTTAAAGTGTTGAAGAGCAAAGATGTCAGCTTGAGGACTAAGGTGTGCCTGACTCAAGTCATGGTATTTTCAATAACCTCATATGCATGTGAAAGCTGGACAGTGAAAAAGGAAGACTGTAGGAAAATTGATGCATTTGTGTTAGAGGAGAATATTGAAAGTGCCATGGGCTGCCAAAAGAACCAACAGATCCATTTTGGAAGAAGTGCAGCCAGAAAGTTCCTTGGAGGCCAGGATGGCCAAACTTCATCTCTCATACTTCGGACTTTTTATCAGAAGGGACCATGTTTAGTAACGTGGAGGGTCAGAGAAAAAGAGGAGGACCCCCAATGAGATGGACTGGCCAAGTGGCAGCATCGATGGACTCAAGCGTGGCAACAGTAGTGAGGCTGGCCCAGGATGGGGCAGTGTTTAATTCTGCTGTGCATAAAGTCACTATAAGTTGGTATTAATTCTATGTCACCTAACAACAACAACAACAACAATATATATATACACAATTTAATTTGATCACATCACCTGAGACATGGTCTAAGACTATGGTTGTTAAGTGCCAACAAGTCAGTACCAATGCATAGCAACCTTATGCACAACAGAAGGAAACACTGCCTTTTGTCCTATGCCAACCTCAAAATCATTGCTATGTTTCAACCCATTGCTCCTGCCTCTGTGCCAATTCATCCCACTGGGGGCCTGCCTCCTTTTCTCCCACCCTCAATTTTACCAAACATGATACCACCTTCTCCAGTGACTGGTCCCTCCTGATAATATGTGCAAAGTATGAGAGATGAAGTCTGGTCATCCTGGCTTCCCAGGAGCATCCTGTTGGCCCTTCCAACACAGATTGGCTTGTTCTTTGGGAAGTTCATGGTACTTTTAATATTCTCCTCCAACACTATAACTGGAATGGATCAATTTTACAGTTTTCCTTATTCTTTGTACAAATTTCACATGTGTATGAGGTTATTGAAAATAACATGGCTTGGGCCAGGTGCATTAAGTACTCTAACATCTTTGGTCTTGCACACTTTAAAGAGGTCTTGTGTAGCAGATTTGCCTAATGCAGTAGTATGTCGTTTGATTTCCTCACTGCTGCTTCCATGATTGTTGATTGTTGATCAAAGCAAAATGAAGTCTTTGAAAACTTTAATATTTTCTCCATTTATATGGATGCTACTTATTGGTCCAGTAGTAAGGATTTTTGTTTTCTTTACATTAAGATGCAACACCTACCGAAGATTATGGTCTTTGATCTTCATCAGTAAGTATTTTAGCAAACATCCTTTTCATTTTCAGCAAGCAAGGTTGTCTCACCTGCATATTGCAGGTTGTTAATAAGTCTTCCTCTTATCCTGATGCCATGTTTTCTTCATATGATTCAGCTTCTCAAAATTTCTGCTCAGCATACAAATAGAATAAGTATAGTAAAAGGAGCTCTGGTAGCGTAGTGGTTACGAATCGGGCTGCGAACCTTAAGGTCAGCGGTTCGAAACTACCAGCCACTCCGCGGGAGAAAGATGAGGCTTTCTACTCCCGTAAAGATTTACACCCTCGGAAACCCTGTACAGGGTCGCTATGGGTCGGACCCGACTCGATGGCACTTAACAACAACAACAACATAGTAAAAGAAAACAACTTTGGTGCACACCTTTCCAAATTTTAAGAAATTCAATGCTCCCTTGTTCTGTTCAAATAACTGCCTCTTGGTCTATGTGCAGGTTCCTCATGAGCACAATTAAGTGTTCCAGTATACTCCTTTTCCACAATGCTGTCCATAGCTTGTCATGATAAACACAATGGAAAGCCTTTGCATAGTCAGTAAAGCACAGGCACACATCTTTCTGGTATTCTCTGCTTTTGGCCAAGATCTATCTGACATAGGCAATGATATTCCTCATTCTATCTCCTCTTCTGAATTCAGCTTGAACCTCTGTGGTTCTTTGTCAATGTGTGCTTACAACCATTTTTAGCAAAATCTTTAGCAAAATTTAACTTGCATGCAATATTAATGATATTGCCCAATGATTTCTACATCTTGTTGGGTCATATGTCTTTGGACTGGGCACAAGTATGAATCTCTTCAGTCAATTGGTCAGATATTTGTCTTCCAAATTTCTTGGCATAGATGAATGCTTGCCTCCAACGCTGTATCATTTTGCTGAAAGACTTTAATTTGTAGTCCATCAATTCCTGGTATCTTATTCTTCGTCAATGCCTTCAATGCACCTTGAACTACTTCCTTCAGTATCACTCACTCTTGATCATATGCTTCCTCTTAAAACAGTTAAACATTGACCATTTATTTTTGTTACAGTGATTCTGTATATTTCTTGTATCTTCTTTTGATGCTTTCTGGCAATATTTTGCCCATAGAATCCATCAATGTTTCAAGGCGAGTCTTCAGTTCCCTCAGCTTGAGAAATGCTGGGTGTGTTCTTTCCTTTTGGTTTTCTAATTTCAGGTCTTTGCACATTTTGATATAATATTTGACTTTGTCTTCTTGAACTGACCTTTGAAATTTTCTGTTCAGCTCTTTTACCTTCTGATTTCTTCCATTTGCTTTAGCATCTCTATGCTGGAGAGCAAGTTTCAGAGTATTTTCTGACATCAATTTTGGTCTTTTACTTCTTTCTTCTCTTAATGACCTTTTGCTTTCTTCCTGTCAGATGTTCTTGATGTCATCCCAAAATTCTTCTGGTCTTTGGTCTTTAATGTGCTATACATCAAATCTGTTCTCCAGATGCTCTCTAGATTCAGCTCAGATATGTTCAAGGTCATATTTTGGCCCTTGTGGACTTGTTTTAATTTTCTTTAGTTTCAGCATGAACTTCCATATGAGCAATTGATGGTCTGTCTGCCCAACCGTCTGTCCCTGACCCTGTTTTGGCTGTTGATATGGAGCTTTTCTACCATCTCTTTCCACAGATTTAGTCAATTTGATATCTGTGTATTCCATCTGGTGAGGTCCATGTGCATAGTCGCCTCTTATGTTATTTTAAAAATGGTATTTGCAATGAAGACGTCATTGGTCTTTCAATATTCTGTCATCAAAGCCATATTTTTCAACTATTGATCCTTCCTCTTTCTTTCCAACTTTTGCAGTAATGATCAATAATCTTGATTGCATGCATGTTTGATCAATTTCAGGCTGAAGAAGTTGGTAGAATTCTTCAATTTCATCATCACTGGCTTTAGTGGTTGGTGCATACATTTGAATAATAGTGGTATTAACTGGTCTTCCTTGTAGGTGTATGGATATTATCCTATCACAGTGCTATACTTTCAGACAGATCCTGATATGTTCTTTTTGATGATGAATGTGACACCATTCCTCTTCAATTTGTCTCGGCATAGTAAACCATGTTATTGTCATACTTTAAATGGCCAATTCCAGTTCATTTCACCTCACTAGTGCCTAGGATATCAATGCTTAAGTGTTCCATTTCATTTTTGACAATTTCCAATTTTCTAGATTCATACTTTGCATCCCATGATCCAATTATTAATGGATGTTTACCGCTGTTTCTCTTCATTTTGAGTTGTGCCCCATCAGCAACTGAAGGTCCTAAACGCTTTACTCCATCTGCATCATCACTGACAACTCTACTCTGAGGAGGTAGCTCTTCCCTAGTCATATTTTGAGTGCCTTCCAACCTGAGGGATTCATCTTCTGGTACTGTATCTGACAATATTCTTGTGCTCTTCATCATGTTTCAATATTCAATATGCTGATGCTGACAGTGTTCCACTGCTATTCATAAGGTTTTCAGTGACTAAATATTTGGAAGTAGTCCATCTCTTCTTCCTAGTCTATCTTTGTCTAGAAGCTCAGCTGAAATCTGTCCACCATTGATGACCCCACTGGTATTTAAAATGCCCATGGCATAGCTTCCTACATTACAGCAACACAAAAGTCACCACAGTACCACAAACTGACAGACTAGTAGTGGAAGACTAGGGTAGAATAACTAAAATCTGCACTGAGACCAGGCATATAGAAGTCATCTATAAAATCTAATGAGAGACATTGTACACAATACCTCCCCCACACCTTTTTTCTTGATCCTGACGGTCTTACAGCCATCTCTGAGTTACGACAGGCAGGCTCAACTGACCCTGTTTGATGGCTAAGACCACTGAGGTGCCAGGTGGGATAGAAAAGGTCTCAAAAGCAGTCAGTGGTGAAACCAGGGTTACACTATGACTGCCTGATACTGCGGTCAGCTGTCTTTCTCTTAAATCACATGGACTTCCAGGAAAGACTGGCAAATCATTCTCAACAAAGACTTTCAAATTTTAGAATGAGTGACTGAAATGATAGCAACCCCATCCCTTGAAGTCTTGAAATTAAGCTGATTCTCAATTGTCTAACCCACTGCCACTGAGATCATTCCCACTCATAGGGACCTTCCAACCATAGTAAAATTGCCATATAGTGTTTCCAAGACTATAAATGTTTCTAGGGAAAAACTACCACATCTTTCTCCCATGAAGAGGTTGGTGGGCTCCAAATTTCTTTTGGTTAGTCACCAAGCACATAACCACTGTGCCCTCCAGGCTCCTTTCTCAGCTTTCATGAAGATCTAAGTGGAAGACAAGGGGATGAAGAATGGGTTCTTTGATCAAGGGCCAAGGCCTTGTCTTACTTGTGTAAGAATCTCCAGAGCCTGGGACTCACTAAGCACTTACTAAGGACTTCATAAATGGGGCACTAAACTTTTGGATTTTCTGCCAGACTTTTAATTCCTAAAACTTTTTCATTTCCTAAGTGGATGAAAAGCAGCACCATGTCTGGTATTTACATTATTGGTAAGTGCCATCTAGTCAATTCTGACCCATAGCAACCCAACATAGGGTTTCCAAGGAGCAACTGGTAAGCTTGAACCACCGACCTTACAGTTCAAAGGACTTTGCAGTCCAGAGCATTAGCCCCCAGTACCACAGCAGGACTCTGATATTTACATGGCATGTCTCAATTACCCATTATGGCCAGAATCCCAAACATGCTGCTCTGTCAGATATGGGTACCATAATGACACTGATTTTTTGAAACCTGTCAGGTACTAAATAAATATATGTTAATTAGGAAAGCATAAGGATCTTTTGCAAATTAACTAACTAGTTTTCTGAGGCAAAAAGTTTTGTCACAGGAAAAAAATTGAAGGAAGAAAATTTGTAGTTAATTTGGTCTCTTTTCAGAATATTGAGGCCTGGGACTTAGGAAATGGGACACAGAAAGCCCGGCAAAACTGTCCCAGCTTCAGGAGAACAAACAAGATGGCAGATCCGGTGGAACTGCAGTAAAGAGCTCCGCCAGCAACAACACAGAATACCCGACCAAGCATGCTCAGGGGATGGTCCCAGAACTCTGAACCACACATAAAGGAATATTTAGAAGGTTGGAAGGCTTACAGCTGGGGGAATTTGTGGCAGAAGCAAGAAATCCATTGCTTTCTGGTTCCAGATGCTCAGCTGCTCCAAGAGACGCCATCTTGGGTGAGATCAAGCGGGGAAAAGATTGGAGCGGC
>NW_006408795.1:2748755-2749952 GCF_000296735.1 Chrysochloris asiatica | reverse complement strand
GACAGAGAGAAATACTGTTAACTGCTGGTACATGGAGGGGATTATAATCAATGTAATGAAACAAGGTATATGATTTGTTGAATATAAAACTGATGATATGCCCTGTAAACTTTCACTCAATCCACAATAAAAACCTTAAATTAAAACAACAACAACAACCACAAAAAACTGTCGCAGCTTCAATTTTGGCATATTCTTCCTTCATCCTCCCTCAACCCATGATCCCTGTGTTCTCACTTTGTGAGAACCCACGATCACTGTGTTCTCCCTGGTTGAAGTCCATTATAAATTTTTCTAGGGAAAGTCATGTACTCTTTGGTTATCACTCACAGACTGTTATTTATTTACTAAACATTTACTATATCCCTTGCCATGCTCCAAGTGCATTCAATTTAATCTTCCCAATAACCCATTTATTCTTCCCAACAACGCTTTGAGGTGGGTACTATTATGATCTCCATTTGAGATACAAGGTACCCTAAGCTTATCTTGGGGAAGATAAATAACTTGTTCAAGTCACTTGGCTAATGTTAGATTCATACTTGGTAGGTAGTGTGGACTCAGTGAGCTTCACTATCCTTCCATTGTGTCATTTCTAAGAAATCCATAAGCCATGCTAGTCTTCAAGGACACACATTTGCAAAGATGGAAAGGTCAGGTGGAAACCAAGGCCTTTATTATAATGGCAGAAAATTCAGGTACTTCCATGGACTAAGTACTGAGCTTGTGGCACTGCAGGATAAGCACTGGATTGTGAATCAAAAGGTTGGCAGTTCAAACTCACCAGCTGCTCCTTGGAAACCCTATACAGGGTCGTTATGAGTTGGAATTGACTACGGTACTCAACAAAATCTTAATTCTTACTCCACAAGTCACTGCTCTACAGATTCGATCAGCCCTGACCTGGGTAGGAGATCTCTTCCAATATGATTCACTTGTCTTGGACATTAAATGTATAATTACTTTTACTTTTCTGGCTCTGCTTTTTTTTTTATGATTATGGATTTCACTTCCTATTTAATCTGAAGGGTAGACTCAGAATGAGTCTTCTATAACAATATATGACAACTAATAACAACTACAGAATGACATATATGGCAGCATCAACCTGAACTCAGTCGACAAATGAAGAGTCAAGAACAGAATAAAATTATAAGAACAGAGGATCTGGGAGGTCAGTCTATGATCAAAACAATT
>NW_006408795.1:2740676-2747713 GCF_000296735.1 Chrysochloris asiatica | reverse complement strand
TATCATCTTGTCTAGATGGGTCTGGTGAAAGGAGATGGGGATAAGATTCGTAAGATTCAACAGGTAATAACTGTTATCATGACTAATCGCAACTGTCACAATTGTAAAGGTAAAAATTTTGTAACAAAAAAAGGGGAGTGGTTAATCTTACAGTCCAGAAACAGAGGACCCCAGGACCATCAAGAGAGAAGCGCACAAGCAGAGTGCAGGGACCTTATCCAGATAAGCAGCAGTGCCAGAGATGGAGGCAGAGATGGGGGCATGGAGAGGGAGAGCAGTTGAGTACTCTAAAATCATCAACTAAGAAGAGAAGGACTAAGAACTGGTGGCCAGGAGCAGACATGCAGAATGTGCCCTTTGGAGATGTAAATTATTATATATGCCTGAGTGGGGTTTTTTTTTGTTTGTGTGTTTTTTAAAAAGCTAAAGTGGATAGAAATACTTTTAACTCATGTTATATGGAGGGGATTATAATCAATGTAATGAAACAAGTTATATGAATGGTTGAAAGTGAAACTGATGATATGCCCTGTAAACTTTCATTCAATCCACAATAAAAACCTTAAATTACAAAAAAAAAAAAAAAAGAATATATGACAACTAAGAGGGATTTTTTACTAAGTAATGAGAAGTATACCAGTAGCACATAACATCAAGATCATATGTCTCTTTGTAAGTATTTATTTGTTAGATTTAAAAGATAATTTCTTCTTTGTTGAGAGGTACATAGCCTCCTTTGCTTCAAACTAAGCTTCCATCCTGTGATCTCTTCCTATCAATGTAACATCAAATCATTTAAAAAATTTAAGGACAGGAATGGCTGTCTTGCCCTTCATCCAGTCTTGAATAAACTATCTAGTTGTAAAGAGGATAAAACAGAAATGACAAAGGATTAAACTATACCTTGTCCATCAGAAAATATAAGAGATAAAATAGTGCCTTGCAGAGCTAAGCTATATTATTCACCCTTCCAAATGTCAATGACAAGACCACATGTCAATGATAAGATAACACGAAGTTATAAATCATATTCCTTCACCTTTGCACGATACAGCTAAATGCACAAAAATCCCTTTTTACTAATTGAATGCCAGTGGATTCTTAACAACTTATAGCTGATCTATTAAGGTTTAGTCTGAGCTCTTGTGAAATATTGTCCCAATGAAACCCAAATTATTAGTTAATCTGGTGCGTGTGGTGCTAAGTACCATCGAATCAGTTCCATTTTATAGCAACACTGTCTAGGGTTTCCTGAGAGCAAGTGATAGGATTGAACTGCAGACCTTGTGGTTAGCAATTCAGTGCTGATCCTACAGTGCCACACCAGGACTCTAATTAATCTGATTTATTGTTGTTAAGTGCCTTTGAGTCAGTTCCGACCCCAAATGACCCTGTATAGGGTTTCCGAGGAGCAGCTCTTGAACCACCGACCTTGCAGTTCAAATGGCTTTACTATCCATTGCATCAACCTACAGTGCCATTCCAGGATTCCACAATATATGACAATAGGGTCAAAATTCACACTGTCTTTAGTAGAGGGGGTGCATAATCTTCTAGTTGGTTATACCTTATAAAAAAGAGAGAGCTGTATTATCTTCACCATGTATCTTTCATTCAATTGAAATAATAAAAGATAAAGAAGGGATGTCAGGCATGTTCGAGCATTGCTGTACGGGAAATAAACTTCGAACACAAAACAAAATCCAAATCTAATCACAGTTTCATTTTCTACTGGAAAGTCACCTGGAGCAAACAGGAACTGACCCGACTTGGTAGGTTTCTCACCACCAAAAGTGCTGAGCCTGCTGCATCTGGGACAATGGCTAACAGTGAAACTGTCATTTCACTCCCAAGATTAGTGATGATGCAGAGAATGAACAGGTATGGGCTGTCCTGCTCTAAAAGGTCACTAGATAAAATGCACAAGTCATTTGTTCCCCAGGTTGACAACAAGGCTGTCAGTAGTCTTTGAGTAGTCTTTAAGGAGACCAGATACCTTTTTCTCCAATAATTTAATGAGGAGCACCTCTCTCCTTTGTGGAACTGTGACCAGTGGTTTTGCTTATGTCCTTGCTAGCATCATGGTCTCATTTAAAGGAAGATTCACTGGCTGCCAGTTAACTTCAAGGGCACACTTTATAAATGAGGATAGAATTGAAGTCCTAGTGTGTGAAAACAGACTCAGAGCTGCGTGAAGCAGAGGTTTTATCAGCAACTAGATGCCTTTCTCAGGCATGCGTGCGTGCACACACACACACACACAAACACACGCACACAGCAATGTTTTCTAATGAAAGGGAAAATCCACCATATGGGATATTTCAAAATGTATAATAGGTTGTTATAATGATTTGTATCACAAAGCAATCAAGTAGATATTTCACTTTTGCTTTCATAATGCAAAAATGTACCCTCAGCAGGACATATTATTTAAGTACCTATTTGTGCTTCTCTGTAAGATGTGATACTAAGGATATAAACTCCCACTAAGAGTTTATCATTCTAGGGAAAAGAGCACAATGACAGAGACAAATAAATGGAGCCTATTATGGAAGCAAAGAGGCCAGAAATAGGTAGACTTATCTTCACAAAGAAGGGTTTCTATAAGAAACAATCAACATTTTGGTGTAAACATTGAAGGGTCTGCCTGTTAGGACTCATCTAAAAACACACATAGGAAAATCATCTATAGCTGAAAATAGTCTTACATTTTAATTTGGCTTTGATACATGGCCTGTGGCTTCTCTCTAAAATAAAATATTTCCTGTCCATTTAATTCTCACGGATCAAATTTTGTTATCTCCAGTGTACCAAAACATCAGAGGTAGATTGCATTTTGTTGGAAAATATGAGCTCAGAAATAAACACCTGTGGAATTAGATAGATCAGTTTTGAGTTTAACCCAACTTTTTCCACCATTGTTAAATAATCAGGAAAATATGATCAATTTAAAGAGATAATCTAAATAGATTCTTTTCAAAGGACACAGGACAATCCTGGGGGCTTATTTTGAAGAAGTGTTAAGAAAACTGAAACTGTGTTGGTGAAAAAAAAATGGCCAAGAAATCTTGCTCTTTCAGACTTGAGTTTTTGTTCCACAAACTCAAAGAACTTTCAAAAGAAACAAGACTTTAGCCACTTAAGGATGCCAAAACTGTCACTTTGACATAGTGTAAGTAAAAGAACACAGAATTTTTCAGGGAAGGGTTAGCAAGATGGAAACACCACTATCTGAAGTGTATAGACTAGATGTCAGCTATACTGAGAAACACTCTCTTTATATTTTGTTATTTTTGTTTAATAAAGGCCTCTGTGATTTAGTAGCCATACTTTTTGACTGACTCCTATTTTATAACTCAAGGAAACAATTACACACACAGACCATTCAGACCTGCTTTTTCCTTTGAAATATCGCTTCTATTGCTTAAAGAAAACATAGCCATTATTATTATTGTTTCATAAAGCATGCATGAAATGTCAGCTTCATTAGTGTGGTGACCTATAGAAATATGACCTGTAGAAATGTGGCCTACCACTTCTGACTTACTGAGTACACGATGTTTGAAGCCTTATGCACATTACATTCCAATCAAAATAGGAGTGAGGAAAGAACGCTTTGTTGCTGTGAATCATCTTTTCATCCCTGCAGAGGATGACTCATATCCTGATATTTAGACTCTTTTGATATAAAATATATATGAAGTTTTTGGTGTTTGAACAGTCCTGAAATCATCCTATTGCATCAAATACCAAAGCCGAAGCCCAGCCTATAGGAGTTATGAAAGGCTCCTTTTCATTCCCATGTGAAGGAGTCCAGCCAGCATTGTCCTCAGCAGAGCCTCCTTGCTCAAGACCTGGCGTATTTACAGTCTTTCCCTCCTCCCATCACAGAAAGAGAGTCAACATAAAACACCAAACCAAGTCAATTCAGACTCATGGCGACCCTACACAGGGTTTCTGAAGCTGCAAATCTCTGCTGGAGCAGACAGTCTTTCTCTTACCCTCGGAGTGACTGGTGGATATGAACTGCCAACTAGTACTTATCCTATAGGGCACCCAGCTACTTTAAAATCCCCATGATCCTGGCCAGCAGTGAAAATCAAACTGGATGTGAGAACACAATAGCACCAAAGAACCCAGGAAGAACTTTTATTTTTAATATTTTTCTTTAAAAAATTCAAAGAATTACTCTCAAGCTTAGGTTTCAAGTTCAGAAACATTAGGTAAAACAGACATCCACCCACACCAAAGATCACCCAGATTCCTCCACTCATGCTTTTTTCAGTTACCAACCAGTTACACTCATTGAGCCAGCTCTAACAACGGCCCCATGTGTGTCAGAGGAGAACTGTGTTGTTCTATCTGATCTTCCAGAAAGAGGCCACAACACACCTCTGTGTGTACTCAAACTGTCAGCCTTTCAGTTAACAGCTGAGAGTGTTAACTGTACGCCGCCCAGGGCCTCCTTTTTCACCAATCAAGTATATTAAAATAATTATATACATATATATAAGCGTGGTTGCTCAGGACCATAAGTCCTGGACTACCAACCACAAGATAGGCAATTCAAGCCCACCAGTCAGTCAACAGGAGAAAGATGATTCTTACCACTCCTGCAAAGACGTCTAGCTTCAGAAACCCTATACAGGGTCAGTGTGTATCCACTCAATGAGGTATCTCCTCCAGCCTACCAGGATGTCACTGTACCAAAAGAAAAGTAAGGATAAACAAGACTTCCTACTTACTCATTTTCTGTGACAATGTAGCCGTATTCCTCATCATCGGAAGATTTGACTTCTAATTGCAGGCCTATGCTTGTGTGTTGCTGAGATCCAGCTTGAAGGCTTTCGTGTTGCTTCAAAGCCCCTGGAATCCAGGTTTGATAATCCCCAAGACCATCCACACTAGGCTCAGAATTTGGCTTCTTATCAAATAGATCTTTGAAGAAAGTCTGACTCTTGACATTTTCAACCCCAACACTGTCTTCTTCTGAGGACGCCAGGTCCTCCGATTTCTTGATATCCATTTTAAAAGACTTGGCAAGAGGGACAGCTTCAGGCAAGTGTTGGGGCTTGAATTCCTTCAAGAGGTTCCCGAATTTGACATTTAAGTGTTTGGCCTAGCAGAAAGAAAAAATCACATAAGATGAAGCTTATAAGAAAGAACTGCTTACATGCAGGAATTGAAGGAACATTTATGATAAAAAGCATCCATTTGGGACAATAATTGTTGTTAAGTACCATTAAGTCAGTTCTGATTCATAGTGACCTTGTATAGGGATTACAAAGAGCAGCTGGTGGGTTTGAACCAATGACCTAGTGCTTAGCAGTCCAGTGCTGATCCTACAATGCCACACCAGTAGTCCTTGGGGGAAATAACAGACAACTTAAAATGAAAACAGTTGATGAAGGCAAAGTTTTATTGCCAATTTAAAAAATCAAATCTTGATGAGAAATGTTCAACAAAATGGAAGATGCAGGCATCATTTAAATAGTTCATTCTCATTCACTCTCCCTTGCTCTCTTTATTTCTGTGTGTGTCTACACACACACACATACACACACATCTTAAGGAATCGGATTTTGTAGTCAATGTAGACATCTATATTTTGAAAAAAAATTATTCTGAGATGTCATCCTTTTAGAAATAATAATAATCTGACAATAACAATATTACTAAAAACTTTAAAGAGTTCATCTGTAAGCAATATTATTGATGTTGTAGAGTATCATTGCTTCTAGAAGGATGAAGTCTCAGAATGAATTTTTTAAAATATAGATGCCTAGAGGACTTCCGGCGCTTCCCTGACCAGGCAGCTCAGGTAGGGCAGTCTCGGGGAATAGGGGCGGAATCGCACATAAGAAACATCTGTCAAGGAGACAGACAGCCTTTGAACATAAGATCTTATATTTCAAAATTCTGAACTCGTTTTTTTTAAAAGATCATATTGTTGAGGAATTATAGGCATTTTGAGCTTTTGCCTGCCTTCAAGCAGCTCCCGCTTCCATGCCCACACCAGCAAGTGCCTCTGCCCCCTGCAGACCTTGGAATGCAGGGCTAGAACAACCCCTCTTAGAAGGCTGCATTTCCACAGAAAAGGAAGCATAAATTAACAAAGCCAAACAAATAGAGAGGGATATCGGTGTGGATATCAGGAAATTCGGGGTACCCACGGTACAGAGAGACTGAGAGAGGCATTTTTTACGTCATCAAATACGGACACTACCTCCCTGCAGCCACTACCCCCAGCCCTGTACTGCCCCGGACTAGACCAGCCCTCTGCTAAGCTGCCGAGGCACAGGACCACCCAAGGCAAAGGCCTGCCCACTGAGGCCAAGGCCCACCCAAGGCCCAGACACTTCCACTGAGGCCAAGGCCTGCCCTGAGGCCCAATCCGCCAACAGACTGGTCACAAAGGCCCAGGCCCAACCAAGTCCCAAATCGCCTACCCGCCTTACAGCCAAGGCGGTCCACAGCCTGGTCACCGCCGAAGTCCAGGGCCCCCAAGGGCCAACCCGCCGCGTAGCCAGATCCCTGAGGCCCAGGGCCCCGGAGGCCCGACCCACAGTGTAGCCCGGTCGCCAAGGCCCAGTGCCCCTAAGACCCAACCCGCCCTAAACGCGGTCCCCAAGGCACAGGACCCCAGAGGCCCAATCCACCCAACCCACCCGCTAAGGCCCAAACCGCCCAATGCCCAGCTGCTGATACCCAGGCCCCATGAGGCTCAAACTGCCCGCCCAAAGCCCAAACCACCAGCCCGAGGCCCAAACAAACTGGCCAAGGCCCAACCATCCTGCAGCCTGGTCACTGACGCCCAGGCCCCCAGAGGCCCAAACCACCTGCCCTAGGCTCAGCCCACCTGCCCAAGGCCCAAATGGCCCGTTGCCGAGGCCCAGGCCCAACTGAGGCTCAAAAAAGTTACTCAGAGTTAAGCAATAAGGAGAGTGAAAAGGGAAAACCACATCCTGATCACATCTTCATGGAGGTAATCAGAAAACATAAAAAATTACCAAAACACATACTTAATTAATTATTAG
>NW_006408795.1:2725116-2732588 GCF_000296735.1 Chrysochloris asiatica | reverse complement strand
ATTTCTCTTTTGATTTTAATATTTTCTATTTATTTCTGCTCTGATCTTTGTTATGCCCTTCCTTCTGGTAGTTCTGGCGTTAGCTTGCTCTTCTTTTTGTAGTCCCACAAGTTGTAAATTTGGGTTATTGACTAGACATCGCCTTTTCTAATGTGGATGGCTTACCACTATAAATCCCACTTCGCAAACCTCACCACCAGCACGGCTGTCACTGTCCTCCATAAATTTTAGTGTCTTCTCCTTACATTTTCATTTGGCTCTACCTATATGTCTTATCTCTCTCTTGATTTCTTCTTTGAAAGCATTGATTGTTTAATAGTGTTGTTTAATTTCCACATATTTATGTATCTTCCAATTTTGCTTCTGTTATTAATTTCTAGTTTCATTCCATTGTGGCCAGAGAAGGTGCCATAAAAGTTTTAAATCTTCTCAAATTTATTGAAACTTATTTTATGACCTAGAATATGGTCTGTCCTGGGAAATGATCCATGCTCATTGAATAAGAAGGTGTACTGTTGGGTAGAGAATTCTATATATGTCTGGCAGCTCTACTGAGCTTATGTTGTTGTTGTTAAGTATCATCAAGTCTATTCTGACACATAACAACCTGTATGGGTTTCTAAGGAGTGGCTGGTAAGCTTGAACTGCAGACCGTGCAGTTCAAACCAACTTTGCTGTCTAGCGCATTAACCCACAGTGACACACCAGGACTCCTTAATGATGTTAAAATCTTCTATTTACTTTTTTGTCTTCTTTTGACATGTTGTGTCCATTCTTGAAAGTGATGTATTGGTGTCTCCAACTACTATTGTACAACTGTCCATTTCATTACTCCCTTGAATTTCTGACAGTGTTTACTTCATATGTGTGGGTAAGTCAAAAAGCAATGCCATAGAACAATATAAATGCTTATTAAACAAAAATATCAAACTATGAAACTATTTTTTCTTGGAATATCCTCCATCTAATGGTGATGGTTCCACCTCTCTAACAAGTTCCTGAAGAATCCTATACTCTTCAACTGACATCAAATCAAAACATCAGTTTTGGCAACCTCAAGAGACTCATATAAATCATGTTTTTTTAAATGTTCTTTGAGTCTGGGAAACAAAAGTAAGTCTGAAAGAGCAGGATCAAAGGTACAGGGTAGATGGGGTAAGATTTCCCAATAAATTCTCATAGTATAATTTACTATCCTTGAAGAATGAGCAGGAACATTGTTGTGATGCTGGGGGAATGCTTTAAAGCAAATTGCCTGGCCTTATTTTCATGAATGCAGTTTTCAATTTTCTGAAAATTCCTTCCTAGTAACCCCCAATGATTGTCCTATGTCTTTCAAGAAACTCTATCAAGACTACCTTTTTGGAATTCCCTAAAACAGTCACCATAAACTTCTGAGCTGACCTCTCTGCCTTGAACTTAATTGGCCCATCAGATCCCCTCAAAAACCACTGCTTTGATTAGAGTTTTAAGTTCAAGGCACCCTAAGGAAACTCACACAAGAATTCTTGAGTGAGAACTTGACTGCAGTCACTTACTAATTACACAGACATGTTTAAAAACTTTTTGTTTTGGATAAATCCATGCATGTATGAAATGGAACCCTAGAGGTAGTGTGTTTGTATTCACCCTTATATTTTGAGTCCTGATGTTAGGGCTATATATTTTCATAACTGTTATATCTTCTTGATGAATTGATACTTTTATCATTATATAATGTCTCTTTGTCTCTCATAATCTATTTTAACTTAAAATCTATTTATCTGATAGCAATATACCATACCAGATCTCTTCTGATAATGTTTGTATGGACTGTTTTTTTCCTCCCATGTGTTCACTTTCAACCTTAGATTCAATTTTTGAGCCTAAGATATCTTTTGGAGACAGACTATAGAAGGATTCTGGGCTTCTTTTGCTTCATATCCATTCTGCCACTCTTCCAATATAGGAGAATTTCATCCATTGACTTTCAAGATAATTACTTGTTGTTGTTGTTGTTAAGTGCCGTCGAGTCGGTTCCGACCCATAGCGACCCTGTACAGGGTTTCCGAGGGTGTAAATCTTTACGGGAGTAGAAAGCCTCATCTTTCTCCCGCGGAGCGGCTGGTAGTTTCGAACCGCTGACCTTAAGGTTCGCAGCCCGATTCGTAACCACTACGCTCCCAGAGCTCCGATAATTACTTATAAGAAATAAATTCTTTTGTCATTTTCCTATTTCTTTTTTTTGTGTTTTGCTTTTCCCTCAGTTCCTCTAATACTGCTATCGATTATGTTTTGCAGAATTTTTGCAGTGAACTGTTTGAGTCCCTTTTCTTTTCCATTTTACGAATTTTTAAAGATATTTTGTAGTTATCATTTAACAGCATAACCTTATGCCAACATAATTTAAATTTATAACAATTTAAATACTGTAACAAAACAAAAACAGCATTCCTGTACCATTCCTTCAACCCCAGGCCTTATGAAGTAATTATCAAAAATTATATTTTCACACATTATGTGCTCAATAGCCTAACCTTAAGTTGGCAGTTCAAACCCACTAGCCATTCTTTAGAAATCCTATGCAGGGTCACTATGAGTCAGAACCGATTTAACAGGCACTTAATAACAACAGGTCTAAATTATCTAGAACCTGTAAACATCCCTACATTTAATAAACCTTATTGTTTTTAGATGACATCAAGTCGTTTCCAACTCAGGGACCCCATGCACAGCAGAATGAAACACTGCTCAGTCCTGTGCCTGCCTCACAATTGTTGTTATACTTGAATCCACTGCTACTACTACTGTGCCAATCCATCTAGTTAGGGTCTTCCTCTTGACCCTCCACTTTACCAAGCATGATGTCCTTTTCCAGGAACCAGTCCCTCCTGATAACATAACTGAAGCATTATAATAAACCTTGTTGTCATTGTTATGTGCCATGGAGTCGGTTCTGACTCATAGTGACCCTGTACAGGGTTTCCAAGGCTATAAATCTTTATGGGAGCAGAAAGCCTCATCTTTCTCCCGTGAAACAGCTGGTAGTTTCGAACTGCTGACCCTGAGGTTAGCAGCCCGATTCATAACCACTACGCTACATAAACAGCATGATATCAAATGTATAAAGCAGACATATAATGTTGTCATTAGATATCTCTGGTTGTAGAAATTCTAAGAAATACTAATATTCTTCTTTGCAAACAACCAAAACTTTCAAATTCCTACAATAGATAGATATTTATTTTATAACCTTAAAATAAATATGATTCTGCATATAAACATAGGAGTCCTGATGTGGCTCTGCAGACTAATGACTGGGCAGCTAACTGCAAGGTCAGCAGTTTAATCCCACCAGCCACTTCTCAGAAGCCCTATTCAGGGTTGCTATGAATCAGAATCGCCTTGATGGCACTTAACAACAACATATAAACATAAACCGCTTTGTATGTACCCTTTATATTTTCCTCTATTTGGAAAATATGAGGTTTTTTCCATCTGCTGCAGAAAAAAACATTTTTTTTAAACATTCGTATTTCTTAACAGTTCCCAAATCCTTAGAAAAGCTTACTTATACCTCTGTAGGTTTAATTTAAACTAAACAGTTAAAGATATTTCATCTTACCTTTTCATAAATTGTATCATCATCTTCTTCTACTCTGTTATCTGCAAGACATGAACATGATCAGAATCCTTGTCAAAAAATGTAACCACAAGGTGTCACAGCATGTAAAAAGATAACCACACAGAACCTTCTTTACAAGAGATTGAGCATAATGATGTTGGTCTAATTTCTACTATCAAGTAAAGCTATTCTGTTTATAGTACAAATAATTGTATCCTATAAACTTCATGAAATAGAAGTTTCATATACAAGTAATAGACATGAAATACATCATAAATGACACTACTTAGTTCCATAGCTTTATGTATTGGATTTAGTGCAAGCTCACTGTAAAAAAAAAATCCATTGTACCTAGCCACAGTTACTAGTTACTGAAAAAAAAAACACTAAACTAAAGTACCTAGCCCAAATCACTTAACAATGGAGATGGCATGAGATTTCACCAACTTAGGTTGTTTTACTACGGTGGTCTTCGCTCTCTAAATAATGATCATACCTACAGTCCAATGACACATAACTCATTCTATAATCCTCAAGCTGTCACAATAGTTTCCCCCGGATAACAGCCGCATCCCGGAGACCTTTAATATCACTCCTAGTTCACAGGTTAGGTGTTAATTCATTTTAATTGTTGGCTTACTTGTTAACATAAAACACTGTTCTGTGGACTTCCATTATATTTCCCTATATTATATTAATCAATGAAGTAATGTTTCCAACCTCCAAGCAAGCCTTTGTCCCAACACACACACAGAAAACAGGGACAACTCTTTCATTTGTGTTTTTGGTACATACTTCTGTAGGCTTTCTCAGTGGCTCCTTGGAAACCCTATTGTTGTTGTTGTTAAATGCACTCAAGTAGGTTCCAACTCATAGTGACCCAGTATAGGATTTCTGAGTGCCTGGTGGGTTTGGACTGCCAACCTTGCAATTTCAATTGAATTCACGGTCCAGTGCTTGTCCTATAGTCTCTGTGAGTCAGAACTGACTCCACAGCACTTAACAACAACAACTATGTATGGGTCCTTTGTGAGATGCTCTAATGTAGCTCCAAAGAATCCGAACACTAACTGGGCCATAGGAAATGTCAATCTTCAAAGAATCCCACCTAACTTGCACAGACGACTGCCTCTGAGGTGTGCTCATGCTCTCCCTCAAGACCAGCCTCAGAAGGTGGATGTGGGCTTCAAGTAGACCTTTGAATGAATCCTTTTCATTTTATTATTCAAATACTTGACAATATTCACTCTCACTAGCCAAACAAAAACATTTTCACTATTACTGTTTTTTCCCTGTGTCTGGACCTCAGCAGAGAGGAACTGCACCTCCTTACAGAGAGCAATTTGCCTTTCAACATAATTGCTCTGGTAGGCTTAGCCTGTTAAGAAAGCTTTTAGAGGCAAAGTTCAAACAGATAAAAATCATTAATACAAATCCCCATCTCTCCAGCAGAAAGAATGCATTAAGGCTTTGGTAAGCCTACAGATCTCTCAACAGCTCTAAGGCCTCACCCCCTTCTACATAAATGTCTATGACAGATGTAAATGATCCAACTGGAAGTTTCACCTTGTCCATCATCTTCACCCTTCTTGTCATTTTCATAAAACGCTGCTTCTGAGCTGTTTGCCTGTTCTCTGGGTTTCCCGTTAGATTCTCTTCCATGACTTTCCTGATCCTCTTCTGCATCTCCACCTTTCATGGCATTAGCAATCACATTGGCCACCTCATCCAGCTCCAAGACACCCAGATTGTCCACAGTGATCGGATGCTTTCTTAGTTCCTTCAGGAGATTCTGGATAAATGCTTCTAAATGCACACACAAAAATAAACACAAATAAATTATGTGTTGAAATATCCAAAAGAAGACACAGCACGTTGATTGCAAGGAAACATAGTAGACATACCCAAATATATTAAGGCAACGTTCCCATGAAAGTTGGACCGAGGACAGATGTTTAAAAAGTATTTGTTGAATTTGAATCACATACAAAAATCAAGCCATTACCAAAGTTTAGTATTTTTAAAAGGTCAAAATAGAAGTACAAAACCCATTGAGAACCAAAGACAAATTTATTAGTCTGATTAAGAGGATAGAAAGTGATATCTGTTATGAATGGACTGTATCTCCCCGATTCTTTGTTTAAATCGTAATTCCTGTACCTGTAAATATGTCTTTGTTTGAAAATAGGGATTTTGTTGTTGTGGTTGTTATGTTAGGACCATGGGGATGCTGTTAACGGAAAGACTGGCAGTTCAAACCCACCCAGAGGCTCCACAGAAGAAAGGGGTGAAGAACCACCTTCAAAAAGATTAAAGCCAAGAAAATCTTGTAGAGAAGTTCTACTCTACAACACATGAGGTTGCTAAGAGTTAGAAACAACTTGACAGGGACAGATTTTGATTTTCTAATTTTCTGTTAATGAGTAAACCTAACCAGGTCTAACCATGGAGTTCTGACATAGCACTGTAGGATAAGAACTGGACTGCAAGGTAGGATTGAACTTCAAAGTTGGTGGTTCAAATCCACCAGCCACTCCTTGGAAACCCTATACAGGGTTGCTAGGAGTTGGAACAGACTCAATAGCACTAGACAACAATCATGTCTAGTAGGTACAGAGCAAATATAGAAACACATATGCAGAGGGAAGATAGATACCAGGAATGCCAAGGAACATCAAGGAACTCCTGAGGCTACTAACAAGGATGTCCTGATGGTGACTTCTAGTCTTCTAAACTGTGAGATAACAAATCTCCGTTCTTTAAAGCCACATAGTTGTGGTGGTTTTTGTAATGACAACACTAAGTAACTAAAATAATCTCTGATAATATAACTGGAATTTTTTACTCAAGATATGAAAACAAATAATTTCATTAGTCTTTCAGCTAAAAGAAAATTATAGGCTATTTTCCATCTCACTTGGGAAAAGGATAATATATCTGAAAGATTGGCATAGTGTCTGGCATATCATGACTGGCACATAATAGCCCTATCAAAGTTGATAATCATCATTTTTCCTCAAATAATTTTTTCTTTCTTTTGCTCTACAGCTAGTAGATGAACGCCTGTTAGTCTCTTTGGTCATCATGACCAATGTATTCTACTTTCTGAGTCACCCCACTTTATGGACATGTTGTGTTCATGAGTTTATTTGGATGTCAAAGTGAAATTACTGAAACAGTACTAGAACATGAGTTCAATTACAAGGCCAGGTCATCAAATCTTTACCTGAAGTATAGCTAATAATGAGATGACAGATATTAGAGTCATTCAAGGATAAAGGGTCTTTAGAATTTAGTCTGAAGTCCCTTAACTTAGTCTCTGTTTCAGTACCAGCAATGGGTGAGGACTCCACCACCTCAATAGCAGTGTGTCAGCCCCAGTGTAGAGGTGTAGAGGTGGGAAGACACCTGGGGAACTGGATGCACTGTAATGACTGCTTCACTCACAGCTTCCAGCTTTCCTTAGGTTAGCTTGTTGTTGTTGTTATGTGCCGTGGAGTCAGTTACGACACATAGAGACCCTAGGGATACAGGGTTTCCGAGGCTATACATCTTTACAGGAGCAGAAAGCCTCATCTTTCTCCGTCGGAACAGCTGGTATATTCGAACTGCTGACCTTGCTGTTCGCAGCCGATTCATAAACACTACACTACCAGAGCTCCTTTAGATTAGCTTAGTTTAGGTATTTATTTGCAAGGAAGTTCTCAGCTGTCAAAAATGGGAAGGCCATAGTAGATAAGAATATCAAACATGAATTAAGATTATTCTCCTTTTCAGAGACTCTTAAAACATAATTTATGTATGCTTTTAAATGATATGCAAATTGTGGGAAAGTCTTCTTCCTCTTTATCTTTGTCTTTGAGAAGCC
>NW_006408795.1:2722102-2724238 GCF_000296735.1 Chrysochloris asiatica | reverse complement strand
GAAGGCTGTGTTCCTTGATCTTCATCAGTAAATGTTTCAAGTCCTCTTCACTTTCAGTAAGCAAGGTTGTATCACCTGCATACCTGGCACCACACCAGATACTTTTCCATTAATCCTTCCCAGTCCTTCCAACCCTATTTCCTTCCCACCTTTTAAAAAATTCTGACAATATAGACAAAGACTGGGACTATATTGTTAATAAAGTTAAGTTTGGAGTTCTAAAGGAGTGCAAGATCTCTAACTGCATTTCTAGCATACACTTAACATATTCAAACAAAAATCCATATTATATAATGTTACAGCATATACTATCTTGGTGTGGCACTGTGGGCTAATTCGTCAGTCTGCAAAGTCATTTGAACTGCAAGGTCAGTGGTTCAAACTCACCAGTCACTCCTTGGAAACCTTATACGGGGTCGCTATGGGTCGGAAAAGACTTGACAGCACTTAACAACAACATATTACTATACGTAATTTGAATATGGAATATTCAAATACAAACCAATGTCATTCTCTTTATGTATGCTTTGTTCATGTATTCATTTTACAATGAAAATATATTATTTTTATAATCAAAAAAATTGCAACAGGAATATTTTCCGGTCAGGGAGCACAAGTCTGTCTTCCTAGGCATACTATGTATTTCTATCTTTTCCCCTAAGTAGTTTGGTGTATTGAGAAAGTAGCAAAGGCACTGAGTGATGTAAGTCATGAGACTGGAAATCTAGAGGGGTTCTGGAAGGCAAACATGGAAGGAATGAAAAGAATGTTAGAAAAAAAGGAATAATCACATTCTCTGTTTTCATGAAACATTAGTTTATCTTTTGTTTACAGTTGTTATACTTTCATTAATAGATTTAAGAGCACAATCGTTTAAAGTACGTATTTTCATTTTAAGAACATAATTTTGCTTCTGATTATAATTAACTGCAAGGTCAGCAGTTGAAGCTCACCAGCCACTCCTCGGAAACCCTAAAGGGTTGCTGGTTGCTATGGGTCGGAATCGACTCAATGGCAAGTAGCAACAACAATAATGAAGTAACTGGTCACACACTTGTCCTCCATTGGACAAAAATACACGGCAACTTTTCAGATATTGGAAACCAGCAGAGCAGACTACGATCATTGAGGAAAACTGTAAATTCGCCCTGGTTTGAAGAATGGGACACCTCAACCCCAATGCAGGGAAAGGAGCATGGTAATCCCACTAAGCAAGGAAGCAGTGATCAGAGTCGGTGACATAACTGTAATTTGAAAGGCAGAGTAGCTTACCAAAAAGAGCTATGACAAGGGGTGACCATAACTCTGTACACAGTCTCACTGTGGACTCTCGACCAAGGCATGGCTGCCCTGTGCAGGATGAGACCACTTGAAGCTTAACAGAGATTACTGCTGCTTGGAAGAAAGTTGAATGAAGTTTCCATAGAGCATGGAGTTTTGGGAAACATAGAAATCCCCATCCAGCTTCTGTGAAGAAACCATGCTAAGCCCCTCTGAGATTTTTCTGAAAACCTTAGAAGCTACATTTTAACAGGAAAGGCCACCAAAATATACCAAATCTAACAAATTATATGGCTTAGCCTCATAAAATCAAAAGGCTCCTCCAATAATGTACCTGTCTGCCAGAAGTTAACTCAAACAAACAAAAAATCTCACACCCTTTAAAGCAGAGGTGGGGAACGTTTTTTCTGCCAAAATTTATAACATAATTCACTGTTGTTGTTAGGTTCCATCAAGTTGACTATGTACAACAGAACAAACACTGCCCGGTCCTGGGCCAACATCACAATTGTTGCCACGCTTGAGCCCACTAATGTTGCCACTCTGCCAATCGATCTCACTGGAGGTCTTCCTCTTTTTCTCTGATCCTCCTCCTTACCAAATATGATACCCTTCTCCAGCAACTGGTCCCTCCTGATAATATGTCCGAAGTATGAGAGACGAAGTTTGGCCATCTTGGCCTCCAAGAAGCACTCTGGCTGCACTTCTTCCAACACAGATCTGTCGCTTCTTTTGGCAGCCCAAGGCACTTACAATATTCTTCCCTAACACCATAATTCAAAACCATCAATTCTTCTATGGTCTTCCTTATTCACTGTCCAGCTTTCACATACATATGAGGTTAATGAAAATATC
>NW_006408795.1:2708674-2719853 GCF_000296735.1 Chrysochloris asiatica | reverse complement strand
AAAAAAAAAAAAAAGTAATAGGCAAGTGAACGCGCAGAAAAATGTGAACCATAATCAGAAAAAAAAAAAAAGTGCATATTAGAATTGGAAGATGATATTAAATTAAAGTCCTGGTGTAGTGCTACAGGATAAGCACTGGACTGCTTACCGCAAGGTCAATGGTTCAAACCCACCAGCTGCTTCTTAGAAACCCTACACAGGGTTGCTATGAGTCAGAATCGGCTCGATGGCACCTCTCAACACAATAAATTAAAACAAATATTATAAATAGAGGCATAATGAGTGACAGTGTAGACTCAACATAGAAATGAAACTAAAAACAGAAATTAATGGAAAATGTAGATATCAAAACTATATTATACAAAATTAAAAAGCAGTCACCGATGAGTTTAACAGTAGACGAAATGATAAAGAAGAAAGGGCTAGGAAATTTGAAGACAGATTAACAGAAATCATTCTGTCTGAAGAGAAGAGTAATAATAATTGGGAAAACATAAAGTGTGACATACTATAATTGGGACTAAGAAGGAAAGAAAAGAGAGAATTAGACAAAAAGGAAAACCTGAAAAACTCCACAAATTTCATCCACAAAATGAATTTACTCAAGAAGCTCAATAAACTCCAAGAGAAAATAAAACAAAACAAAAAGAACCACACATAGACATTTCATAATCAAACTTCTGAAAAGAAGTAAAGATTATATTTTTATAGTTGTTTTTAAGTGCCGTTGAGTCAGTTCTGAACCATAGTGACTCTATATAGGGTTTTCTGAGGAACAGCTGGTAAGCTTGAACAACAAACCTTTCAGATCAAACTAACTTTGCAGTCCAACGCATTAACCCATAGTGTCACACTTGTTGTTGTTGTTGTTAAGTGCCTTCGAGTCGGTTCCGACCCATAGCGACCCTGTATAGGGTTTCCGAGGGTGTAAATCTTTACGGGAGTAGAAAGCCTCATCTTTCTCCTGCGGAGCGGTTGGTAGTTTCGAACCGCTGACCTTAAGGTTCGCAGCCCGATTCGTAACCACTATGCTACCAGAGCTCCTAGGACTCCACTTTTTTGTGTTGTTGTTGCTGTTAAGAGTCGTTGAGTCAATTCCAACCTATAGCAGCCCTGTATAGGGTTTCCAAGGAGCAGCTTGTGAGCTTGAACCACTACCCATGCAGTTCAAATGACTTTACAGTCTGATGCATTAGCCCACAGCACCTCACCAGCTAGAAGTCAATAAGAGTTCCTGTGTGGTGCTGTGCATTTGAATCGTTCAGTTTGAACTACAAGATTGGCGATTCAAATGCACCAGCTGCTCCTTGAAAACCCTATACAGGGTCACTATGGATTGGAACTGACTTGAACGCACTTAACAACAACAGAGGTAAATAAAAAAATTTGTGTTTTATATAGAAGAAAAATTATACAATTAATGACTTTAAAAAAAGATAAAGTGGAGGCCACATTTAAAGTGTTAAAAAGACACACACACACAAATCAATTCAGATTCCATTAAAAACAAATACACACAAAAACAAATAGAAAACCTAAGCTAGTCTGTTGTGGTAGACATGTACTACAAGAAATACTAAAAGAAGACCTGCAAGGAAAAGAGAATTACACCAGAAAGGATACACAGGAAGTAAATAAAAGTACCTGAAATGATAAATATATGGAAAACTTAGGAAGACAATCTCTTTTCTCTAAAAGACAGCTGATAGTTAGAGAGAAAGAAATACTTTTTTAATAAAGGATTTCTAAAACATATATACATGTAAAACATATGGCAAAAATAACAGGAACGGACACAGGGTAAGTGGACTCATACTGTGGTTGTTGTTGTTGTTGTTGTTAAGTGCCTTCAAGTCGGTTCCGACCCATAGCAACCCTGTACAGGGTTTCCAAGGCTGTAAATCCTTACGGGAGTAGAAAGCCTCATCTTTCTCCCGCGGAGTAGCTGGTAGTTTCGAACTGCTGACCTTATGGTTCGCAGCCCGATTCGTAACCACTACGCTACCAGAGCATTAGATTGTTTAATTTGACATGAAATGAAACAGTATTATTTCTAAGTACACTGTGAGAAGTTAAAAACGCACATTGCAAGCCCTACAAACCCCATTAAAAACAGAATCCAAGATTACTAAAACTAAAAAGTCAATTTAGAATACCAAGAATATATAATTAACAACAAAGAACAGCAAGAAAGGAGAAACATAAAGATAATAAGCAGACAGGACAAATAAAAAGCAACTACTAAGATGGTATGCTAATAAATAAGCATATCAGTAATCGTACTAGTTTATTTATAAATAGACTAAGGGCTCCAATAAAGGACAGAGATTTTCTAAGGGAATACAGCAGCAACTCTATGCTGTTTACAAAAGAGGTATTAAATATAAAGGCACTGGAAGCTTAGACAGAACAGGTGGGCAAAGGCATAAAACAGTACAGTAAACATAAGGATGATAGTGCAACTATAACATTAGCAAGTTAGACTTTAAGAAAAAAGAGATGTACCAGAAACAATGAGGAGCTTCAATTTTAAAGTGAATTAGGAAACTATAATCATCATAAATGTGTTTGCATTTAAATAAAAACAAAGCATCAAAATACTTGACGTCAAAACTGATAGAAATATAAGGAAACACAGACAAATCCACTATTCATTATCAAGGTTGCAGATTGCAACACAAATTTCCATAGCTGATAATACACAATGAACAACAAAGCAGCAGCAACAACATAAATTAAAACAAGCTACTGCATAGTTAAAAACATATGAATAATATTATCAAGTAACTATGACGGAAGAAATATGAGGCTTGCTGCTCCCACAAAGATTTAAAGTCTCAGAAACCTTATACAGGGTTTCTATGCATCGGAACTGACTCAACAGCACTAAACAACAATATCAACCAACTATGGCACCCTCATGGCACAATGATTAGTATCTCAGTTACTAGTCCTGGTGTGGTTCTGCGGGTTATCTGGCTGGACTGCAAGGTCAGCAGTTCAACCTCACCAGCCGCTCCTTGGAAACCCTACATACATTGTCACTATGAGTCAGAACCAACTCGAAGGCACTTAATAACAACAACCATAAATTCAGCAGTTCAAACACACCAGCTGCTCCATGGAAGAAAAGACCCGGAGATCTGTTCCTATAAAAATGACAGCCTAGGAAACCCTATGGGGCAGTACTACTGGGGCAATATGGGTCAGGATCTATTTTATGGTTCACATCAACAACACTGGACATAGTGTCAGGAGGGACCAGTCCCGGCAGAAAGTCATCATGTTTGGTAAAATGGAGGGTCAGAGGAAAAGAAGAAGACCCCCAAAGTGATGGATTGGCACAGTGGTAGCAGCAATGGACTCAAATGTAGCAATGATTGTTAGGTTGGCGTAGGACCGGGCAGTGTTTCATTCTGTTATGCACAGGGTCGGTACCAACTTGATGGCACCTAACAGCAACGGCAATAATCAACAATACCAACTAACTTGGCCTAAGTTCTATTAAACCCCAAAACCAAACCCACTGCCATCAAAACAATTCTAATTCACAGCAACCTTATAGAGGGTTCCTAAGACTAAATCTTTACATGAGCAGAAAGTCCCAATTTTCTCCCACGGGTTGACTGGTGAGTGTGTGAACTGCCAACATTGAGGCTAACAGCCCGACACCTAATCCACATGATATTAGAGAATACAAATACCAACTCAAATACACGTGCATTGTTCACCAAGGCAGATGTAATGCTGGGCCATAAAATTAATTCTTAATATACTTTATAATGTCAGAATTGAATAGATTACTTTTTCTAACCACTACCGAATTAACTAAGAAATCAATAAAATAACTGAGAGAAAGTACCAAATTTTTGGAAGTTACTTATCATATTTCTAAACGTGGCTCACTGTAAGATCAGCAGTGGACTGTGAACCACAGGGTTGCTATGAGTCAGAACCGACTCAACGGCACTTACAGTAACAACAACAACAGCCACATCAAAAAGAAATCACAAGGGAAATTAAAAAAAACTTTTAACTGAAAGATGATAAAAAAAAAAAAAATACGTGTATAACATCAAAATGTAGAGGATGCAACTACAGAAATGCCTGGATAGATAATTCCCGGTGTTACTGCTTATACTAGAAAACAAATAAGGTTTAAAACTAACCATCTGAATTTCAAACCTAAGAAGCTATTAAAGAAAGAGCAAGTTAAACTGAAAGTACACAGGAAATAGGAAATAATAATGGAAATAACTTAATTCAATAAAATAGAAACCAGACAGAAAAATTCAGTCAAGTTGGTCTTTGAAAAAAGTAATACACCTATAGCATGATGAATCAAGAAAAACAAGACAGAAAGCACCAATGATTAATGTGAGGAATAAGAGCTATCATTTCAAGATTCTACAAACATTAAAAAAGAGGCCTGGTGGCACAACACTTAAGAATTCTGTTCCAAAAATGGTTGTGCTAAGCATACAGCAAAGAAAAAGAACATGGTCTCAGGAAAACCTTCAAAGTCCACCTCCTAGTGATATGCCCAGAGTACCTAGGAGAACACTGACCACAACTAACTAGAATCTTCCAAAAGAGCGTTACCAATTTCACCACCACATCTAATAAAAATCTATTTGTTATTGTTAAGAACCGTGGAGTTGGTTCCGACTCATAGCGACCCTGCACAGGGTTTCCGAGGCTGTAAATCTTTACGGGAGCAGAACGCCTCATCTTTCTCCCGCGGAACCGCTGGTAGTTTTGAACTGCTGACCTTGAGGTTGGCAGCCCAACTCATAACCACTACGCTACCAGAGCTCCTTAATAAAAATCTATACTGTACTGTATAATCCAAACCCACTGGTATCCAGTTAATTCTGACTCACAGAGACCCTGAAGGTCTGACTCTACAGAACTGCCCCATAGGGTTTTCAAGGTTACAGTCTTTACAAAAACAGATTACCACACATTTCTCCCATGGGGTGGCTGGTGGGTTACTACCGCTGACCCTTTGGGTCATCAACTGAGTACTTTTAACTACTGTACCACCATGGTCACACAGTTTATTGAAACGTCCTCTGTTCATTCTGCCTCTGGACCTCCTCTTCGTAGTGATGACTGCATCTCTGAATTAGCTTGAAGCAGTCAGACCGCTTTAACTGATCAATAACAGCTTTATTCACAAGATAAAGCATGACAGGAGAAGAGTGTTTGCGGTTATCTAGACCATACTGATTTTGAAAAGATAAGCTGTAAGGGTCTCTTGTCAGTTCTCTGTGTGAAAAAAAAAGAGAAAGTACAGTCACTGCTCCCTATTCTTCAGGGGGATTTTGCTGCACGGTTACATCGAAAAGTGTTTGTTTCTATTTCTGAACATTTTGTACTTTGTGCTTTCTCCCTCTTTTCTATTACAAAACACAAGTTCCTGCCATATTTCTGTGATCTTACTATTTGAAGTGATGCATTCCACCATTATTTAAGTATTCTTGTTGATGATTAACTGAGATCCCTCCTTGATTTAAAATTCGTAGAATCTGTATTATGTAGTTGTTTCTGAAACACAGTATCACATAGAGTTTAGCATGACAGCAGTCAAACAAAATAATCATGCACAATAAATATGTGGCATAACATAGCTAACCTATATTGGTATTGTTACCAGGAAGCTTTACAAGGGGGCTTCGTGAAGTTCGAGGAAAAGTGGAACTAAAACATAATGGACTTTTTTCCCACGAACTTTTTGAAGCTGCTTGTCCTTGTATAGGGAATAGCTGAGTCCATCCCTGAACCAGCATTAAAAGCTCAGAAATATTTATCATGAGTGATAACACTTTCTCCCTTGTGTGTTTTACCACACAAGAGGACAGCAAAGACGGTTGCAACTGTTTTCTTCTTTGTCTCTTTCACTAGAGTGGAAGCTCACTGAGGGAAGGGTCTGTCTTTCATCTCTACATCCCCAAAGCCTACAACAATGCCTGGCATACAGCAGCCCTCACTGAATGTTTACTGACTGGGTATTTTCTTTAAAACATAACTTCCAGCAGTTAACTTGAAAACTGTTTTTCCCTTTCATATAAATAAAAGCATGCCCAACAAGACAGAAAAACATGTGTGATACAGAACAGTTGTTCTTTTCCTAAAGTGACAAGAGTCTGAAACAATGTGAAATCAACAATATACAGACACTGGCTCTTTCCAAGCTGACATAAGGAACATGCTGTTTCATGAAAAGATAAAAGATGTACTTTAGAATTAAAGGTGCTCATGTATCACAGTCACTGTTGCTGTTTTGGAAGAAGTAAAAATGCATTGTTCACTGTTGTTTTCAGAATCAGAAGAACTATCTTAAACCCCATAACTGAGTCACTGAACAACAAGCAAAAAAAAGAACCTTTTCACTTCCATTTCATTTCATTCTACTCCCACCAAAAAAAAACAAGAAAAGAAACAAACAAACAAAAAATAACCCTTTCTTTTCTCAGTAAAGTCTTATCTCACTAGACCACTTCTCTTTATTCAATGCCTACAACAAAGAGCTCACTCAATCTCAAAAACAGAAATAAGCAAGGGGTGGAGAAAGAGAGGAAACAAAGAGAATAGGGAAAAAGCAAATGACCCCATGCATTGCTCTGAACTGCATTCCAACTGTATGAGGATCCATTAGGCAAACTCATCAAATGCAGATGACCTGCTTCTTCACAGGACAATCACTGCCACAACCTCAGTGGGCTAGACAATACCCCATCCTAAACACCGTGATCAGAGTAGTTTAGAATTAGGACTAAAATGTGCTCCAGTCACCCCTCCATTGTGCTTGTGAGGTGAGGAATGAACCCTACACCCATCCAATGTAGAAGGCTGCTGCATCTCGTCCCTTGCTGCTCCACCTTGCTGGCTGCCAGGCTTCTGGATTTGAACTTGAACTATCTGAAGGAAAGAGGCACATAAATGTGGGCAAGATAGGAACAACTTTTAAAAGAAAACGAATACGTTTTCTGTAGAACATTAACAAATTCAACAGCAGCTTCTGTTGCTCAACCATTTCACTTGCATAAATAAGCCAGGGCAGGGAGGCCAGGAAAGATAATAAAATCTAATAGTTTGCCTTCTCTTGCAGCATTTGGTTGTATGGATCTGGAGACTACCTCGTGGGCAAAGTTGCTTTATTTCAAATGTGTCCAAAAACCACAGTAAGGAGCTGCTCTGATGTTACCCAATATCATAGAGCAATCAACTCTTACAGTCAACAGATCACCTTTGTCCTGCCGAAATAGAATAACACGCAAAAAAGAAATCTCCAAACACCAGACCAGGAAAACGCAGGCTCCACAATATCTCAGAACCACCATCCGTTACTACTTGTGCCACCTTCCAGATCTCCCAGGCAACAGACTGGTCTGCCATCCAACCCATTAACTGCAGTTCCCACCAGGCACCAATCTCAGCTGAGAGTCACAAAACCCACTGACTCCTTTCGAACGAAGTGAGAGCTGTTTACAGAGACTGTAGTTCCAGAAAAATTAGAGTGCTTTTGGTGAACACATTTGAAACAAAATTTCATTATATATTCTTCTACAGAGCCCTCATGTCTCCTCAGTGAGTAGCTAAGTGCTTCATAGCTATGCCACCAGAGCTTTCATGGATGTTCTTCTTGTTCTTGTTGAGTGCTGTAGAGTTGGTTCCGACTCGTAGCACCCTGTGTACACTTTACAAGGAGTGGCGGCTGAATTTGAACCGCAGACCTTGTGGTTAGTACTCTAGTACTTATCTTACAGTGCTACACCAGGACACTGTCTTAACGGTAGCCTCAAAGGTTTAAGTACAGATACTAGTGCATGCCACAGTATGGCCTTGGCCTTGTGGATTTATAAGTTAGGATTGGATGCCAAGGCATAGTCTTTGCCTAAAGATATAATTTATTCTCACTATTGGCTAAATGGTGGGGGTCCAGAAACATGACTACCTAGGATCTTTCCAGTGAGAATGGGAACATGAGGAAGCCAGTGTGAGTCTCCAGACTCCACAATTAGCTTCTCTAGAACTTATTCTGGCCTGAGAACTGCCCATGCTTAAAGCCAGACAGCCCAAACTGAAACCTTTGGCCAGGTTATTCACATTGACATCTTGGAGCTCCAGAGAATTTAGTTTGAGAGTCATGAGAACTCCTGGTGTGGTGCTGTAGGATATCCAGTGGACTGCTCATCAAAAGGTCAGCAGTTCAAACTCACCAGCCGCTCCTTGGAAACTCTATACAGGGTTGCTATGAGTCGAAACCACCTCAATAGCACTTAACAACAGCAGCAACAGCTGTTGCAATGGAGCTTTTCCTTCACTGCTCCAGAATGCGGCAACTGAGAAGTGTGAGATTAACTCATGTACACAAAGGTCTGCTAAATAACTGAACATGGAGGAGGGTAAGTGTGGTAAGAGGAAAA
The DNA here is from genome assembly GCF_000296735.1 of Chrysochloris asiatica. Classification (NCBI taxonomy): domain Eukaryota; kingdom Metazoa; phylum Chordata; class Mammalia; order Afrosoricida; family Chrysochloridae; genus Chrysochloris; species Chrysochloris asiatica. The sequence goes on along the minus strand of NW_006408795.1, from coordinate 2,711,421 downwards.
GGCCAAGTAGAAGAGTTTTAGGTTAGGTAAGATTAAGACAAGTTTCCTGTTGTTGTTGTTCTTAGGTGCCATCAAGTCGGTACTAACTCATAGTGACCCTATGCACAATAGAATGAAACACTGCCTGGTCCTGGGTCAACCTCACAATTGTTGCCACGCTTGAGCCCACAGATGCTGCCACTTTGCCAATGCATCTTGCTGGGGGTGGGGACGGTCTTCCTCTTTTTCTCTGACCCTCCACCTTACCAAACATGATATCCTTCTCCAGTGACTGGTCCCTCCTGAAAATATGCCCGAAATATGAGAGACGAAGTTTGGCCATCTTGGCTTCCAAGGAGCACTCTAGCTGCACTTCTTCCAAAACAGATCTATTGGTTCTTTTGGCAGCCCACGGCACTTTCAATATTCTCCTCCAACACCATAACTCAAAAGCATCAACTCTTCTACAGTCTTCCTTATTCACTGTCCAGCTTTCGCATGCATATGAGGTTATTGAAATACCATGTCTTGGGTCAGGCACACCTTGGTCCTCAAGCTGACATCTTTGCTCTTCAACACTTTAAAAAGGTGCAACAGATTTGCCTAATGCAATACATCATTTGATTTTGTGACTGTTGCTTCCATGAGTGTTGACAGTTGATCCAAGAAGAACGAAGTCCTTGACAACTTCAATCTTTTCTCCATTGATAAGAATGATGTTTATTGGTCTAGTGGTGAACATTTTTGTTTACTTTACAATGAGATGCAATCCATACCAAAGACTGTGGACTTTGATCTTCATCAGTAAGTATTTTAAGTCCTCTTCACTTTCAGCAAGCAAGGTTGTATCATCTGCATATCACAGGTTGGTAATGAGTCGTCCTACAATCCTGATGTCATGGTTTTCTTCATATAACCCAGCTTCTCAGATTTCGCCATATGTATCGTGAAAGAATACAACCCTGTCACACATCTTTCTTAATTTTAAACCATTCAGTGTTCCCATGTTCTGTTCAAACAACTGCCTCTTAGTCCAGATTTCTCATGAGCTAACTATGCTGGAAATGACTAATTGAAGAGGAATGGTGTTGCATTCATTGTCAAAAAGAACATATCCAGATCAGTCATGAGGTACAACGCCGTCTGTGATACAACAATATCCATGCGCCTACATGGAAGACCAGTTGATGCCACTATTATTCAGATGTATACAACAACCACTAAAGCCAGCGAGGACGAAATAGAAGAATTCTACCCACTTCTTCAATATGAAGTTGATCAAACATGCAATCAAGATGTATTGATAACTACTGGTGATTAGAATGCAAAGGTTGGGAACAAAGAGGAAGGATCAGTAGTTGGAAAATACAGCCTTGGTGACAGGAATGATACTGGAGATTACATGATAGAATTCTGCAAAACCTATGATTTGTTTATTTCAAATACCTTCTTTAGACAGCATTAAGAGACGACTTAATGCCCCGGCCTTGTTCTGGCTGATGATATGGAGCTATTCCATCGTCTCTTTCCGCAGATGTAATCAATTTGATTTCTATGTATTCCATCTGGTGAGATCCATGTGTATAGTCATCTCTTACGTGGTTTAAAGAACATGCTCAGCATTTCTCAAGGTGGGGGAACTGAAACAAAAATTCAAGCCTTGACTTTCGTTATTGAAGGATTCTCTAGGCATATTATTGAATGATGCAGAAAGCATCAAAAGAAGATGAAAGGAATACACAGAGTCACTGTACCAAAAGGAAATGGTTAATGTTCAACCATTTCAAGACGTAGCATATGATCAAGAACCAATGATACTGAAGGAGGAAGTCTAAGATGCATTGAAGGAATTGGCAAAGAACAAGGCACCAGGAACTGATGGAATAACTATTGAAATCTTTCAAGACAGTGAGGTGGAACTGGGGGCACTCACTCATATCTGTCAAGAAATTTGGAAGACAACTATCTGGCCAACTGATTGGAAGAGATCCGTACTTGTGCCCATACCCAACAGAATGCAGAAATCATCGGAAAATATCTTTGATATCTCATGTGAGTAAAGAAGTCTCCTACAAGGGCTTAAATGGTAGCTCTAATATTTTGATGAATGGTGAAGAAGTAAAAATTCTGTAGGGTTCTCTCAACAAGGCTGGTTTAGTGTATTCTCATATTCAGGAATTTTAGAGAAATCAAATTATGTTTCACTCTAAAGCCAGAGATAATATTTTGAACCATAAAAATGGTAAATGTGTGTGTTTTGGAGGTATTCAGGTTGGAGTGGCTACAATACTGCTAGGAAAAACAAAACAAAAAAATGTCAAAAGAAAGAGATTGGAAAATATGAGGTTATGTCAAAAAGTATTGCTATTGGGATTCCAGTTCATACATTTGTTGTCATTGTTAGGTGCCATTGAGGTAACACTCATAGCGACCTCATGCACAACAGAACGAAACACTTCCCGGTCCTGCACCAACTTCACAATCATTGCTACATTGGTACTGCCACTGTGCAAATTCATCTCTGGATTTCTTCCTTTGTTCCACTGACCTTCCACTTTACCAAGCATGATGTCCTTCTCCAGGGAGTAGTCTTTCCTGATAATATGTCTGAAGTATGAGAGACGTAGTCTGATCATCCTGACTTCTAAGGAGCATTCTAGCTGTGCTTCTTCCAACACAGATTTGCTTGTTCTTTTGGAAGTCTGTGATTCAAATGCATAAATTCTTCTGCAGTTTTCTTTACCTATTGTCCAACTTTCACATGCATA
>NW_006408795.1:2687916-2706249 GCF_000296735.1 Chrysochloris asiatica | reverse complement strand
CATCCTCACTGGCTTTAGTGGTTGGTGCATAAATTTGAATAATAGTGGTATTAACTGGGCTTCCCTGTAGGCGCATGGATATTATCCTATCACATACAGTATTGTACCTCATGACTGATCTGGGTATGTTCTTTTTGACGATGAATGCAACACCATTCCTTTTCAATTTTTCATTCCCTTCATAGTAAACCATGTGGTTGTCAGATTCAAAACGGCCAATACCAGTCCATTTCAGCTCACTAATGCTTAAGATATCGATGTTGATGTGTTTCATTTCATTTTCCAATTTTCAAACTTCCAATTTTCCCAGATGCATACTTCATATATTCCATGTTCCGATTTTCAATGGATGTTTACAACTGTTTCTCTTCATTTTGAGTTGTGGCCCATCAGCAAATGAGGGTTCTGTGGACTTTTCTCCCACGAGCTTAACTCTATTCATGTCATCATGGTCAGCTCTATTTTGAGGAGGCATCTCTTCTCCAGTCACATTTTGAGTGCCTTCCAAACTGAGGGGCTCATTTTCCAGCACTGTATCTGAAAAGTGTTTCTCTGCTATTCATAAGGTTTTCAGTGACTAGCGATTTGGAAGTAGTTCGTCACTCTTTCTTCCTAGTCTGTCTTTGTCTGGAAGCTCATCTGAAACCTGTCCACCATGGGTGACCCTGCTTGTTATTTAGAATACCGGTGGCATAGCCCTCAGAATCACAACAACTCAAGCCACCACAGTACAACAGACAGACGAGTGGTGGCCATTTGGCTTTATGTCAGAACTATCACTTTAAATTTCGAATATCAATCCTAATACAATCAAGATGTTCTCTCCTAAGATGGCGGCTCCGGGAACAGCTGAGTGTCTTGAACTAGATAACAATGGATTTCTGGATTCTCCTACAAATTCCCCCAGCTGTAAGGCCTCCAATCCTCCAAACATACCTTTATAAGTGTTTCAGAGTTCCAGCACCATTCCCTGAGCCTTCTTGGCCAGGCATTCCGTGTTGTAATGCGTATGAGGTTACTGAAAATACCATGACTTGAGTTAGGTGCTTCTTAGTCCTCAAACTGACATCTTTGCTCTTGAACACTTTAAAGAGGGCTGATGCAGCATATTTGCTTAATGCAATATGTAGTTTGATTTCTTGACCACTGATTCCATGAGTGTTGATGATTGATCCAAGCAAAATGAAGGCTTTCACAACTTCAAGCTTTTCTCCATTTACCTTGTTGTTATGTATTGGTCCAGTAGTGAGGATTTTTGTTTTCTTTACATTGAGGTGCAACCCATACCAAAGGATGCAGTCTTTGATCTTCACACATGGACAGGTCAAATCTACACAAAACGTGTTTAAACGTGTCTCTGTAATTAGTGCATAGCTGCAGAGAAATATCTTAGTAGCTTTAGGGTGTCTTCAAAGAAACGGTCCAAGGTCTGCTTAAGAAATTATGAGGACTGTTTTTTGGGAGCCCCAAAGGGATCGTTTTGATTGGTCTTTTTCAAAAGACACCAGATGATCACAATGGCTTATTATGAAGAAATTTCAAGAAAAATAAAAACTGCATTTGTGAGAAAGGGCCAGGAAAGTTGTGCCAAGGAATTGTTTTCCATGACAACATCTGCTTATTCTTCAAGGGTCTCAAGGGCTGTCCTACAAGAAATTCACTGGGAAACCTTTCCCATCCATCCTAATGCCCTCATTTTGCCTCTTCAGATTTCTTTTTGCTTCCTAAGCTCAAGGAACATTTAAAAGGAACGATTTGTTGTTTTTAAACTGACTCACAGTGACTCCATATGGTTTTCAAGGAGTTACTAGTGGGTTTGAACAGGCAGCAGTACAGTGCTTATCCTACAGTGCCACACAATGACTTGGGGAAGAGATAGAGTGACGGAAACACTGCTTTCAGAAGTGTATCAACTTAAATGGAGGCTATACCAAGAAGTAATATCCTCTCACTTTAATAATTTTGTTTAATAAAGGCTTCCATGATTTTGTAGCAACATTTTTTTTACTTACCCTTATTTATCTCCAACTTCACTTGGTATGATCAAAATGATACAGAAGCCATTCTATTTCCCTTTAAGGATGTGTTCTGAGATTCGATTGGTGTTTCTTGTGGAATTTCAAGAGAAAGAGGCACGAAGCCTCTGTTTCTAACAATGAAAGGATGCCACAGCTCTTTATAGGTAATGTACAACACAATAGAGGTATGTTTATGCATCCTGCTCCTTACAAAATAGTGTTCACTTACATCATCAAACCAACACAAATGCTGAGCACTGACTCTTAGAAGTTATTTTCAGTCAGAAAAAATTGCACAGTAAGTCATGTTTATCAAGTTCATCCCATAACATTATGAACACAACAGCCCTCTCTTTCATCAGGCTACCAGTGAAACATAATTCTAATATAAGTCAGGTCAGAAGACCACACAACCACACAAAGAGCACAACTCCTTGTATGGACATAAAGGGAGAAGCTCAGAAATGGATCTTTAGGAGCTGACAGGCATTGGCCTTGTGAAGTTGACAAGAGTACGTTCTGTGGTTGGACAAAAAGGAAGATATAGTGAAAAAAAAGGTTCCAACTACCAGTAACTAAACAAGGACTACACTCTAGCGCAGGATTTGCATTTGCTCAGCAGTCAAATACATATTAGCACAGGAACAGCCAGCGGTTGGTTTATGAATTTCACTGCTTTGGACAGTGGTTACTTGTTTGTCTTCTCAGTTTGAGTGATTTAGACTCATCTCTTTTGTTTTGCTATAGTTGTGATCTATGACTTTGACTTCCAAGTACAAACAAAAAAATTCTCACCCTGTCAACCTTACAGTACTACATCCTTGAGGTTCCTAAATTGGGTTCATACGAAAAAAAGTTGACTCATTTCTATTGGGAGTCCTGGTATGGCATTATAGGATAAGGACTGGACTGCTAACCACAAGGTTGGCAGTTCAAACCCACTATTACCTTCCAATTTGCTCAAAATTCAGTTTAAGATGATAAATTGTTATACTGTTGTTTGCCACAGTATTATTGTATATTAAAAAAATGAACTTCAGTCATTGAAGTCAGATACCAGATTTCATCTACCCATTGGTCCATCCATCCATCTCTTTATTTCACTGACTTATATGGGATACTCATTTTGTTCAGATCTGGAAGCAGTCAGGCATTACGGTGAGGAATGATAGAGAACTAAAGATGCAGTATTCTGGGGCAGCTATAATATCATTCACACACACGCACACTCACCTCAGAAACAAAAAATGTTTTAGAGGCCAGAAAAATGTGCAATTGTGGTGCAGGTAAACTTACTCTATGACACAGTAAAACCAGCAAGGTACTATAAGAAAATTAAATCACAACACAACATACACATGTGTTTAGGTGGACATGTCATCCAATTCCTTTTGCATTTGCAAGACAAATGTATTTCCTGAATTTCTACTCAGCAACTTCACAACTTTCACAACATAGTCCATTTGTAAATCACTGCCTACATGTTACCATGGTGTGGCACTGTACAATAAGCACTGGACTACTAACCACAAGGTCAGTGGTTCAAACCCACCAGCCATTTCTTGAAGACCCTAAACAGGGTAGCTATGAGTCAGTATCAACTTGATAGCACTTAACAACAACAACATATTTTATCCATGAGGATGAACATAACCTGTAAAAACTGAAACCTGACATGCTTTTAAAAGCTCATATTTAAAAGAAACTTTTTAAATACAAACTAAGATGATAAAGAAATCCATGCTATTTTTATCTCTAATAAAAGCAATTCAATTAATTTACTTACTTTAAAAAAAATAAAATAAACCCAAAGTAAATATTTTGGAACAAATCTTATAAATGTATAATATATAACGTTGTGAGTGGAAGGACACCCATTCAGAACCACATCTGGGGGCTGACCCACAGGAGTTCCAAGCCTACCTATCTGTTCTCTGTAACTGTAGGCTAGAGTTTAGCCCAGCCCAGATGGACCACCAAGCTGAGTTTGGACAGTTCAGACAAAAGGCTGCTGGAAGTTGTTGGAAGTCCCTGTTTCCTTCATTTGCTGATAGGGTTCACAGGTACTCCCGGGAGTCTCAGCCTAAGTCAGGCCTTGCTGAGGAGCTTGTGATTCATTTCAGAGTTTGGACGTTGAGGCTTGTATAGGGCCTTGAGCAGGAATTGCGATCAGGAAGTGTGAAGCCTCTTACTTTGTTCTTTTTCTTTAGTAGTGCTTTGCTTATCTGGAGACTTGTTCTTTTCCATATAAAGTTGGTGATTAATTTTCCATCTCTTTAAAGAATGATGACAGATTCTAAATCAGGATTGCATTATATCTATAGATTGCTTTGGGTAGGATTAACATTTTCACAACATTAAATCTTCTTGTCCATGAGCATGGTATAGTCTTCCAATTATGCAGATCTCTTTTGAACCAAAGAGAATTTCACTATACCTTTGGAATGACTATAATAAGAAATGCCCACCTTTATAATGAAATAATAAAATGCAGTTTTGAAAATTACATGCTCACATCCAAGACATAATCTTTTGGGGTTTCCATTAGTGAAAAAAATAACTTCAAAGAAACTGTTGTACAATGGCAGAATCTCTGTTGCTGACCAGCTTATGATAAGCACCATGAATACATATTAATAAACACCTCCCATATTATCACTGTCAACCATACATGTGCATTTTATGACACACTGAATTAAATCAAAGGTGTCCTCTGTCAGTCATTTGAAGATGAACAGAAATAAGTTTTAAAGAATCCAAATAGCTCTGGTAGATTAAGGAGGGACCATGACATGGGAGCACAATCACATATCCTGAGGATCAAAGTGGAAAATGCCTTTGTTCCATCAACTGCACCATATAATTCTGAGATTCCATCCAGCTTATAATGACATTTTAAGTAGCTTTCAGTGATCCAAGTGGGCTCTTGCAGGGCAATTACATCAAATGTCAGTCCATCAAACATGTACAACCTGGAATAGGAGATCAACTCACAATGACTCTGGACTCACACCTGCTGTAGATCTGACCTATTGCAATTGTATGTTTTAACAGACTCCCCAAAACAAAACGCAACATAATTTAGAGAGTAAACAATAGCCTGCAGATAACCTCACTTCAAAATTTCTTTACCAAAGATGTGAACCATGCAAAACACCTTTTGCTTCCAAGTGCCTTTATCATCATGTATATATGAAAAGGCAGCTAACAACAACATGTGTGAAAGTACCTAGTTTAACCATGGCAAAATACATCCTCATCACCATTAACATCATTATCAGCAGCAGCAGCAGCCTGAAAAATGGATTTCATTCATTTTGTTTAGAGGGCACACAATCCATTTAACTGCCAGAATCCAACTCTAATGTATTTGCAAAGGATTCAGATAAATTCAGTAGGCGCTTATTATTGCATTTTGTCCTCATTTGGACTTACACTCAGTCGAGATGGGCATGAGCATATATCAGCATGCTTTTTATTTTCACTAAAAACAACCCAAGGAAAGTGAAATGCTTTCCCCTGCCAATTTGAAAAGCTTACAATATCACAACTAAATGGCTTATATAGCTCACTATCCACAACAAAAGAGCCCGAAGTCCAGTCTTGGATAAAGCATTCATTGCTCTAGCCGTGCATACATTCAGTCTAACCCTCTCTCAATTGTAGGCAATAAAAGGGATAAGAAAAAATACAAGAAGTTAGCTTGGGTATTAATTATGTGATTTCATTTCATGGTAGGGCAGTCAAATTATTTTCTAAAGGCTATTTCACATTAAAATCAATTTGTATACTCAGGATGGAAAGTAACTATGACAAAGGAGGAGGGAAAAGCCTGGATTTATGTTGTTGTTGTCATGTGTTATTGAGTAGGTACAGACTCATAGTGACGCTATGTACAACAGGTAACTGTTGTACATGTAGCTGGTTTGTACTATTCTCACAATTGTAGTTATGGCTAAGCCCATTGTTGTACCCACTGTGCCAATTCGTCATGTTAAAGGCATTCCTCTTTTTCTCTGACCCTCTACTTTACCAAGCATGATGTCCTTTACCAGAGACTGCACCCTTCTGACAATATGTCAAAAATTTGTAAAACAAAGTCTCACCATCCTCCTTTCTAAGAAGCATTCTGGCTCTACTTCTTTTAAGACAGATTTGTCTATTCTTTTGGCAGTCCACAATCTAGTCAATAGTCTTTGTCAACACCATAATTCAACTACACCAGAACTTCTTTGTTTTTTTCTTATTCATTATCCAGTTTTGACACGCATATGATGCAACTGAAAATACATACCATTTGTGTGAGATCTTTGCTTTTTTAACACTTTAAAAACGGTATTTTGCAGATTTGCTTAATCCATTAGGTCCATGGATATTGGCTGTGTCTCCAAGTAAAAGAAATCCTTGGCAACTTCATTATTTCTCTGTTTCTCATGATGTTGCTTATTGGTCCAGGCGTAAGAAAAAGTTTCTTTATATTAAGGAGTAATCTGTACTGAAGGTTGCAGTCTTTGATTTTCATCAGTAGATGTTTTAAGTCCTCTTCACTTTCAGCAAACAAGTTTGAATCATCTGCATGTCACAGGTTGTTAATGAATTTTTCTCCAATCTTGACGCTGTATTTTTCTTCATATTCTGCAACTTCTCATATTATTTGGTCAGCAGACAAATTAAATAACATGAAAGGTTACAACCCTGATGCACAGGTTTGTTGAATTTAAACCATACAGCATCCCCTTATTCTGTTCAAACAAAAGAATCACATAATTTATAACAAAAAAGAACAGCGTTTTTGTCTACGTACAGGTTCTGCAGGAGCACAATTAAGCATTCTGGAATACCTATTCTTTGCAATGCTAATCATAATTTATTATGAACCACTCTGTCAAGCACCTTTGTATAGTCAATAAAACCAAGTAAACATCTTTCTTGTATTCTATGCTATCAGCCAAGAACCATTTTACATCAGCAATGGTATTCCTCACTCCGTTTCCTCTTCTGAATCTGGCTTGAATTTCTGGCTGCTCCTTGATGCACTTCTCAATTGTTTTTTTAAATTATTTTCAATAGAATTTTAATTGCATGTGATAGTAATACGATTATTTGATAATGCCCATATTTTCTTGCATCAACTTTCTCTGATACACGGGCACAGATAGGGATCTCTTCCAATCAATTGGTCAGGTAGCTGTCTTCCAAATGTCTTGGTACAGCCTAGTATGTGCTTTCAATGTTTCATCTGTTTGTTGAAACATAGCAGTTGATACTGTTTCACTTCCTGGAGGCTTGTTTTTAGACAAAGCTTTCAGTGCAGCTTGGATTTCTTCCTTCCATACCATCCCTTCTTGATCTTATGCTACCTCCTGAAATGGTTGAACACTGAGCAATTCTTTTGGGCACAGTGACTGTGCATTCCTTTCTACATCTTTGAATTCTGATACATTTTTGTTAAAAACATAAGATATTTATATTATAGTTTCAACATTTTATTGTGGTTTTGGTGCAAACTAGTTTTGAGCAAATTAGTTTTCCATTCGACAATTTATACACATTTGTTTCATGACAATGATTGTAGTCCCTCAGTATTAAACAGTACTCTTCCATTTCCTCCATTCCATCTTCTTTTAGGATTTTTCCCACAGAACCCTTCAAAACTGCAAGTTAAGATTTGATTTTCTTTTTGGTTCTTTAAGCTTGAGAATTGTTAAGCATGTTCTTCTCTATGTTTTTTATTAACTCAGGGTCTTCGTACATTTCATTTTAATATTATACTTTGTCTTCCTGAACTACCCTTTGAAATATGCTGGCCAGCTCTTTTACTACATCATTTCTTCCATTTGCCTTAGCTACTCTATGTTTATAAGCAAATTTCAGTCTCTTCTGACATCCATTTGGTCATTTTTCTTTCTTTCTTATCTTTTTAATGACCTTTATCTGGACTTATGCTAAGTGACAAATGCCAGACTAGAATACACTACTTTTCAGAACAGGTTACTCGGGGTAGTAATTAAAGTTTACCTATAGCGTAGTGGTTATGAATCGGGCTGCAAACCCTAAGGTCAGCGGTTCGAAACTACTAGCCGCTCCACGGGAGAAAGATGAGGCTTTCTACTCCCGTAAGGATTTACACCCTTGGAAACCCTGTACAGGGTCGCTATGGGTCGGAACCAACTCAACGGCACTTAACAACAACAACAACAACACTGTAACAAAATGAGACAAAACCAGCTGAGAATTGAGATCCTATTTAAAGAAATACTCTCTGAATATTGCGTCCTCTAATTTTTTTTTTTTTTTAAGTGTAATTTTCATTTTATTATCTTGCAGGTTAGTTTTACTTCAGCCTTTTAAGGGCTCAATTCTTTACAACGAGCTTTGGTGGCGGTCATGGGGCAGAACCTGCAGGTCTAAATCAGGGTGAGGGTGTTCGCTCCTTCCGAGCTTCACTAGAATGGCACAGCTCACACAATAATGGAGTTTCACATATAGCTTGGGAAGCACATATGCACTGAAGACACTGGCTTCGGAAATATCCCTGGCAGCTGTGGCCTCTACTATGTTTCGAATTACAGACTCCTTAATGGCCTTGTCTTTGGGTACCCAGTGGGCGCAATTCGTGCAGTAAATAGGCTGCACGTGGCCATGGCCCTTTTTTGCACGACCATTGTTTCTCCTTTTCTTTGTCATCTTGGAAGTAAGGACCCAAGAGAGCTAATTTCCTTTTAGTAGCAAATTTCTACAGTGCAAACCTAGGAAAGTTGATCACCAGATATGCTTAGTTAATATATACCTGAAGTTGAAAAGTCAATTTATTAATTGATCCAAACTACTTACTGCCCAAATGCCTGGCAGGCACTTAAGACCCAAATTATTCTCTGCAAACACCAGGGGAAAGCTGGGGACAAAGTGATACCTTCACACCTGGGATGTGGAAACATTGGGCAGGCACACCTTAATCCTCAAATTTATGTTTGCTCTTGAACATTTGTAAGAGATCTTGTGTAGCAGATTTGCTTAATGCAATACGTTGTTTCATTCAGAATGCAATGAATGTACAGTGTAGAAGTTGAACATCCAAACTATAGTTTTCAACATTTTCATGCAAGCTGTAGCCAGGTGGTGGAGTCCTGGTGTCGCACTGTGGGCTAATGAGTTGTATGAACTGTAAGGTTGGCGGTTCAAGCTCACCAGTTGTTCCTTGGAAACCCTATACAGGGTCACTATGGGTCAGAATCGGACTCGATAGCACTTAACAACACAACCAAGTTATCACTGTCCCACGGGACAAGTATTTACTGATGCCTACTAATCCTGGTGTGGTGCTGTGGGTTAATGCGCCAGACTGCAAAGCCATTTGAACTGCAAGGTCGGCAGTTCAAGCTCACCAGTCAGCTCCTAGGAACTGACTCAATGGCATTTAACAACGACACAAGGAAGACCACTAATATTTAAATTTATGCACCAACCACTAAAGCCAGTGATGAAACATTAAAGAATTCTACCAACTTCTTCAGTCTGAAATTGATCATTTTGTGTGGATCCACCATCAACACTCATGGAAGCAGCAGTTAAGAAAGAAAATGACATATTGCATTAGACAAATGTTACACAAGACCTCTTTAAAGAGTTCAAGAGTGAAGATGTCAGTTTGAAGACTAAGGTTCACCTGGCCCAAACCATGGTGTTTCTAATCCCCTCATAGGCATGTGAAAGTTGGACAATGAATAAGGGAGACTGTAGAAGAATTCATGTATTTGAGTTATAGTGCTAGAGAAGAATATTAAAAGTACCATGGACTGCCAGAAGAACAAACAAATCTGTGTTGGAAGAAATAAAGCCAGAATGCTACTTCGAAGCTAATATGGCCAGACTTTGTCTCATATACTTAGAGTATATTATCAGGAGGAACCAGTATCTGAAGAAGGACATCATGCTTGGTAAAGTGGAGGGTCAGCAAAAAAAGAGGGAGAACATCAATGACATGTTTTGGCATAGGGGCAACAGCAATGGGTTTAAGCGTAACAACTGTGAGATTGGTGCAGGATCAGGCAATGTTTTATTCTGGTGTACGTAAGGTCGCTATGAGTCCCTGCTGAATTGACAGCACCTAAAGGTGTGGCGCTGTGGGCTAATGCACTAGACTGCAAAGCTGTTTGAACTGCAAGGTCAGTAGTTCAAGCTCACCAGCTGCTCCCTGGAAACCCTTTACAGGGTCGCTATGGGTCAGAACCGACTCAACGGCACTTCACAACAACAACAGCAACAGCATCATCCTCTTATAAACAAATATCGGTCTTACCATCAGTGTATTATGTTCAACAAATTCTGAGTCAGGTCCACAATCAGCTTCTTCATGCACCTTTCCCCACAAGATAGGTACACGCAGAAAGCATTGGTAATGGTCACATAACCTGCCCACTAATTATAACTTATCATTCCTTTCATTTACAAATTGCTATAACTGCTATGAGAACAGAGTGAGGAAAAGAAAGTGTGTGTGTGTGAGAGAAAGAGCTTCATAATTAAAAAGTGGCAATATGTAGTGTGACACATAAAAAGATGTCAAAACAACTTCAATTAGATTTTCACTTTTGGAAAATAGAAAGGGCTGGCTCTGTGACTTAATGCGACAGACTGCAAAGTTGGTTTGAACTACAAAGTTGGTGGTTCAAGCTCACCAGCTGCTCCTCACAGAGTCACTATGGGTCAGAAATGACTCGACGACACTTAACAACAACACTGTTAATGTGATTCTCAGTCAATACTGAAAAAATAAAAGTGACCACTTGATTTTAATTGTGTTTTTTTTCAAAAAGAAAGTAATTTTGAGAATCTCATTTCATATTAAATGGTCTTAGAGAAAGTCCATTTGAGAAATAAATAGATAAGAAACTTTTATGTATTGTAGAGGAGTTGTTGTTATTTGCCTTTGAGTCATAGCAACCCTGTGTAGGGTTTCCAAGGAGCAGCTGGTGCGCCTGAACCACCAACCTTGGAACCAGCGCATTAGCCCACGGCACCACACCAGGACTCCTTGTAGAGGAATTGGAAATCAGTTCCAACTCATAGTGACTGTGTATGGGGTTTCCAAGGAGTGGTTGGTGAGTTAGAACCACCTACCCTGTGGTTCAAATGGACTTTGCAGTCTAGTGCATTAGCCCACAGCACCACAGAAGGACTTCTGTAGAGGAGTTATTGGTTGTTGTTAAGTGCCATTGAGTCAGTCCCAACCCATAAAGACCCTGTATAAGGGTTTCTGAGGAGCAGCTGGTGAGTTTGAACTGCTGACCTTGCAGTTCAAATAGCTTTGCAGTCTGGCACATTAACCCACAGCGCCACACCAGCACTAGTAGGCATCACTGTCCCATGGGACAATGAGAACATGGTTATGCTGTTAAGTGCCGTCGAGTCGATTCTGACCCATAGCGACCTTGTCTGGTAGCGTAGTGGTTACGAATCGGGCTGCGAACCTTAAGGACAGCGGTTCGAAACTACCAGCCGCTCCGCGGGAGAAAGATGAGGCTTTCTACTCCCGTAAGGATTTACACCCTCGGAAACCCTGTACAGGGTCGCTATGGGTCGGAACCGACTCGACGGCACTTAACAACAATAGGGTTTCCAAGGAGCGGCTAGTGAGCTTGAACCATCGACCTTGCAGTTCAAACAACTTTGCAATCTGACTCATTAGCCCACAGTGACACACCAGGACTCCACCACATGGCTATAGCTCACATGAAAATGTTGAAAACTACAGTTTGGATGTTCATTGCATTCTGAATGTCTCTAGCTTCATATGGGGTACTTTTAGGGACATAACAACCAGGCACATGTGAAGTGGCCACATGTTTGACCATCAGCAGTGGTGAGATGTCAACAAGGTGGATAGAACAGGCATAATCTAAAAGCATTCATATTCAAATTTACAAAATACTATGTAACCAAAACACTTAAGGCCTACCTTCCCCCACTGCTTTTTCATATCCATAAACAGAGTAAACTTTGGTAAATTTGGGGGGAAATAATTGAAAAGAACCAAGAACTAAACATTTCAGGCCTACTTCTTCAATTCACACTTGAGAAGCATTTTACCAACCCACCCCACATGCCTGACAGTCTGTCACACTGTAGTGGCTTATGTCTTGTTGTGCAGGATCACTTGTGGCATATGCGTTTCAGTGAAACTTCCAGATTAAGACAGACTAGGAAGAAATGCCTGGTGATCTACTTCCAAAAATTAACTAACAAAAATCCTATGGTTCACAGAATATGAACTTATTTACTTTGGATGGTCATCAGGAGAGACATCATGTTTGGGGAAGTGGAGGACAGAGTGGGTGTGGTAAGCCCTTGGCTAGATAGACTGACAAAATGCACAACAGACTTGAACATAGCCAACAATTGGGCAATATGAGCAACCCTCCTTCTGTTACATGAGACAGCCATGAGTTGGAACCCCCTCCATGGGGACATGAGAAAAACATGAGGACCTTGTTTCTACGTTGACATCCTAAAAGACATGCACAGCCAGTGGAGAACACATGACAGCTCATCAACATATGGCTGAGAATTAGGGAAAATTAATATTGATGCGGCCTGGTTATAAGCAGTTTCAAGAAAAACAAACACATAACACACACCAAAAGAAAGTGAGGCATTTACCATCTCCTTCGCTGAGGGGCTCCTTGGGATCTTCCAGACCAGGAGGCCACTTCTGCTGGGCTGTGGGGGTCGTAATGGGCTTCAATGCTCTCAAATGCGCTCGGAGAAGGTACAGCATCCCCAGGTCGTCCTCCTCAGGGGCTGACTCATAGCGATCTGTGCGAGGCACGGGAGGCGCCAGGATGCCGCTGCGGTGCGCAGTACCCTTGTCCAGATTTGGTGCTGCAGGTCTCTGAGCAGCGTAGGCGCTGAGGGCCGCGATCAGGTTCTGTCTGTCCAGGCCACTGTCCACTTTAGGACTGAGCTCGTCTGGCTGGAGTGGGCCAAGGGTCCGCAGTGAAATATCCTCAGGGTAGTTGGCCCAAGACATGGGAGGGTAGGTCAGAGCAGAACTACTTCCTTTGGAGGCTTGAGCCATGTAGGTCAGCATGCTCTCTGGGAAGGGATCATCACTCTGGAGTGGGCAAAAACGAAAATTCAAGAAAAAAGTTGAATCTCCAGACTCAACCAAGGGGTACTAAAACAATCCTGATTATGAAGTACTGAAGCTGGAAATAGAACCAGACAAATCTGAAATGTTGTTGTTAAGTGCCGTAGAATCAGTTACGACTCATAGAGACCTTGTATAGGGTTTCCGAGAAGCAGCTGGTGAGTTTCAACTGCCAATCTTGCAGTTCAAACCGACTTTATGGTGGAGCGCTTATCCTACAGCGCCATACCAGGACTCCAATGGGCGTCCAAAATTGGGGTATATAGGGTTTCTGAGGAGAAGCTGCTGGGTTTGAACTGCTGACCTTACAGTTCACAGTCCAGTGCTAATCCAACGGTGCCACTCCATGAATTTGCTAAATCTATGTGTGGAGCCGACTCAATAGCACTCAATAACAACAACATATATCACATTATTTGCATTTTTGGTTTTGAACAGTAACTGTAATGGCATCACTCACACATCATAAAATTAACCCTTTTAAAGTATACAGTTTTGTGGTTTTTACTATAGCACCTCTATCTACTTCCCCAAAATTTTCATCAACCTAAAAAAGAAAGCCTGTATCCGTCCTCATTCCTCTCTTCGCTCATCCTCTGGCAACCATTATTGTAACTCCGTCTCTATTGCTTTGCTTATTCTAGATGTTTGAATTAAACAGAATCATATAAGTGAGCTTCAAAAACGTCTGTGGAAAAATGGAAATAAAAAATAATGGATTTTTTTCATGAATTTTTTGAAGGCCACTTATATACTATGTGTTTTTTTTCACATCTACCTTATTTCACATAACATAATGTTCTACTTGTTCATCCATGTTTTAGCATTCCTGTTTAACGACTGAAAAAATATTCCATGGATAGACACATTTTGTTTATCCACTCACCTCTTGATGGATTTGGGGTTGCTTTTTATCTTTTGACTATTATGAATGTTTCTATGAACATTGTTGTTGCTGTTAAGAACCATCAAGTTGATTTCGACTCATTATTGTAATTAAGTTCCATCAAGTCGGTTCCGACTCATAGCAACCCTGTGTAGGGTTTCCAAGAGTGGCTGGTGGGTTTGAACTGCTGGCTTTGTGGCTAGGCGGTCAGTATTTATTATACAGCACCACACCAGGGCTTTCTTTGAACATTAATGTACAAATTTATGTACGGGCATGTGTTTTCAGGTTTTTGCATATATACTTAGCACACATAATTTTTTGAAGAACTTCCAAGCTGTTTTCCAAAGAGGATGGACAATTTTACATCCGGCCAGCAATCTGTGAGGATTCAAGTATCTCCACACCCTTATCAACACTTGCCATAATCTCCTTTTTTTTTTTTAATAGCTGTTTTAACAGATGAAAAGTGCTATGTAACTGTGGTTTTACTTTGCATTTCCTGATGGCTGATAACGTAAAGCATCTTTTCATGTAATTGCTGTCTACTTGTGTATTTTCTTCTTATTGTTGTTGTTAAGTGTCGTCTAGCTGGTTCTGACCAATTGCAACCCTGTATAGGGTATCCGAGGAGCAGCTAGTGAGCTTGAACCACCGACCTTGCAATTCAAATGGCTTTGCAGTCCGGTGCGTTAACCCACAGTGCCACCTGGGAGAAATATACATTCAAATCCTTTGCTGAATTGTAGCTCCAAAAAAAGGGTCTTTCTCCATAATTGGATTTTTTTTTTTCCAGCAGTCTTCAATAGTAGCTGCAAGGACTTTATAAGGAGACCCTTTTTAACTTTAATTCCTTTACTGATGATTTAAACTATTTTCATATGTTATTCTTTTAATGGAGTTCTGATGACTCACTGTATGGTAAACACTGGACCACAAGATTGGTTTGTACTTCAAGGTCAGCAGTTCAAAATCACCAACTGATCATCAGAAACCCTATACAAGACTGCTATGACTCAGAACTGACTTGATGGTACTAACAACTACAATAATTCTTTTAACAGTAATGTTCTACAGCTGTAAGGGTCTCTGTGTTTAATAATGATATGTCGTATTGCTTAATAATGCATGCCCTGACCAACATCATCTTTCAGTGAATCTCCAACTTATATTTTCCCCAAACTCATTAATCAATTTTCCAAGGAAAAACTGTCCTCTCCACTCTTTGTTTCTATACACACAGCCTGCCTAGACATGCAAGGCCCAATTGTTGTCCTCACCCCTAAGTAACCATGAATCTGTTAGAAATCTAAATGTTCTATCTCTGACTATGGCCCCATCAAAACTATGCAAAATCATGTTTGTTTGTTTTCAACTTCTACGCTCTTAAAAAAAAAAAAAGTTAGGTCTGTCCTGGATACATACGCAGAACTCCCTTAATGGTGCTGTTTGAGTCCCAAAACCATGAATTTAAAAATATTTGTCCATTCACGTTTTCTTCTTAAACCTTCCTTGGAGTTTACCAATTTTAAGTCAATGGTAGCATATATTCTAAGATCTAGTTATGGTGTACAGCCATAGCTAAATTTAAATCAAGTGGTTTGGGCTCATAAGTATTACATACACATATATGTTGTTGTTAAATGCTGTCCAGCTGGTTTTGAACACAGTGATCCTTATATAGGGTTTCCGAGGAGTGGCTGGTGGGTTTGAACTGCCAAAATTGCAACTCAAACTGACCTTGCAGTCCAGCACATTATCCTGCAACACTACACCAAGATTCTGTGTTTAGACTTTGGGGATAGATTTCAGTGTATATAATGAGCTGGAATTCAGGAAATCCTGGTTGACATGGATTCTAGTTTTAGCAGTTTACATACGAACTGGGCCGATCACTTTACTAGTAACTCGGTTTTCTTCTCTTAAATAAAGAGATTCGAGATTATTTCTAAGATTTTTTTTTTAAATGTCTAAATGATATGATCTTATCTACCACCTTAGTTGTTTAATTGTGTCCAAGTCCTAGCCGATATCAACAGCTATTTTTTTAGAAAAAGAGAGACTAAGATTCATTGGCGGGAGAGGGTGAAAGACTCAGAAAGAGAGCAATACAAAATGCTACCACAACAAAATAGCCCCTCAAGCGATTTCCCACAAATTGGGTGTGAGTGTCAATCTTAAGTGCAGCCTGAACTCCTTTCAGAAGGGCTGTCTCTGAACACTTGGTCAGGTCATAGTGCTGGGGGCTGGGGATCCGCATCCAAATGCTTCATTAATGCACTGACAAGCATCTCTCCTCTATATGCTAGGGATGAAGTCTAGCCTGGACCATCCTTTAATTACAGCAGAGTTGGAGAACTTCAGTTAGGAGACGGCTTTGCACAAGGCATTACAAAATTACAGCAGAATCTTTCTCCCACACTATCAACAGTAGATGGCAGGTAAACAATCTCTTTTTGGTTTGTTGATGCTATGAACCAAATTACGGTGAAAAAGTTAAAAGAATAATTCAATAGTTCACACAAATAATAGAGACAGGAAATAACTGAAAGTATCAGTTTTCACAGGTCACATGGGTCCTCTGTAAACTATTGCAAACATTGGGTTCACCCCATAACAAAGAGGAGCTGGGAGCTGGGAGAATAAGCAGTAAGGAAAAGGTATTTTCATAGTGGATTCCTCTTTTGTGTCTTCATGTCTCCAAAGAGAGAGTATTACATTCTGGAGTGAGAATATCTAGGTTTGAATCTCACCTCTGATACTTGCATTCTGTGTGACCTTTACTTTGGTGAATTAAACTCTAAGTCATTGTAAAATGGGAGATAATAACAGTGCCAGGCACAAAAACATCAGTGGCTACAAGTGCTGCTGTTGGCTGCTGACCTCCCTGAGCTTCCCTTTTACCAACTGCAATAAGGAGAAAAATAATGTCTCTTTCCTTAAAGCATTTGTGAGGATTAGGGAGAATCCAGATGTTTCACTTGGCACATGACATAGAAAAGGTGTTTGAAAAAAGGTAGTCACTATCATTTTCACCTTAACCATCATCATCATCATCATCACCACCATTATCATCGTTATGGCAACTACCACTGCTGGGCACCACTTTCTGGGCTGCAGAAGGAAATGAGAGGTAAATCTTGGCTATTAATACTGCAATTTGAATGAATACTATTAGAGAAGTTCAGGAAAATAATAAGAGATATAGAAAGAAATCAGAAGAGTGTTCTGGAGCCCATTTTTGCACCGCCTAACCTTGTGTGCACACACCCTTCATTGGCTCTCCTGTTAGCCATAGTGAGAATCAGGGAAGTGGTTTTCCTTGCTCCTAGCTTCACAAGGACTGGGTACAGTACAAAACCGCAGGCATCCTTCCTTTGACAAGCATGTCTCTCAGGGAAACCTACCCACCCAGCACCAGGTCACATCATTACGAATTCAGGCTGATGTAAAAACGTGGAGTTCCTCTGACTCTCATATATAAGTAAACACTGGTCAGTCAGTCATGATCAATAAATGATAAGAAATTAGGAAACCCAAGTTGGCTCATTTTTTGACCATATAACAAACATCTTCTCCCATTTGTCTTACAGCCTGAAGGCAGCATTGACAAGCACACTTTGATCCAGACAAGCTTGCTGTCAGAGTGACAAAGCATGTGACAGCAGGGTTGGCCTGCGGCTTTCTAATGCATAAGCAGCAGCAATGCCACTGTGTACAGTCAGATTTGGGAGTTCAGAGGAAGTTTTGGGAACACCAACTTCCAGCTCATTAGGGCAGAGTAGAGGTTTAGCGCCTTTCTGGACTCAGGTTGTCAGGAGATTCTGGTGACCAGATTCCCTGTCCCCTACCCTTGACCCTCTACTTACCCCTCTCCTTGTCTCTTTCTGCCTCAACATGGAGGAATGTTGTCAGTGTTTACTAATGTTCACACTGTAAGTGGCCCACCCATGTGAGGGGGTAAGAAGATTGGGGTTCTGGGGTGCGGGCATCATTCTTACGATTGGCGCTTTTGGCAGTGCAAAGTGCTTTCACAGAAGCAGACAAGCCTCATGCTGGCTTATAATGTAAAGTTGTTTTGATACATTTTATAATCATTTTTCTGAATTCCTTCTCAGGCATTTCCAATGCTTGCCCTCCTTCCAAAATGGAGTCCAGGTCTACCTCTAGGTCATTTGTCTCAGACATTTTATCTTGTTTCTGGACATGTGCTGATATGGTCATCTGCTTTTGCTTCTTGGACATGTTTAGTGTTTATCTGTGGCCTTAATACTTAATTA
>NW_006408795.1:2675824-2686992 GCF_000296735.1 Chrysochloris asiatica | reverse complement strand
GGGCCTCCAAGCCCAGCCCGGCAGATTCAAAAGTATATGATATTTTATTTCAGCTTCAAGTTCCACAATCTAAAAGCCTTCACACTTTCAAAATATTCTTATCTCTGTGGTTCCGAGTTTTGGAGCTCTTCCATGGATCTGCTTTGCCTGGTATTCTGTGTGGTATGGCTGAAGGCGAACTTCACTGCACCTCCACCCTAGCCGCCATCAAGGCCCGCCTCTCATGCTGGTTTATAATGAACTATTCTTGCAGCAGAGATTTCGAGCTTTCAGTTAGAAAAATCAGTCCTCGGACAATCTTTACAGAGTCCACACCACAACTTATGAGGTTAAAAATGTATTGAGTTCTAAGTTGCAGATTCAAGAAATTTTGTAGAAAGTTGATGGTAATTTGAGCTGTAGAGGCTGAATTATAGATATTTTCAAATGATACTTCATTATGCTAGTTTAGAATTACTCGAGTCAATGACAACAGGATTTAAATATGATTGTTTCTCATCTGCACCCTAATCTCTATGACCTCCATGTTTTTCCCTCAGTCATTTTCACTTCCAGCAGCTGTCTCCTAGAGTCTCAGACCTAGCAAATGAAAAGTAAAGGAAATGGGCTGAAGTGGAAAATGTCAATCTAATTTTCTACCCGCCTGGATTAATAAGCACAATGCAGGGAGTTACAATCAATCTACTATCATAACTAATTGCATGATTAAAAACTGTAACAGAAAACAGCCCACTCTTGGAGTCAGTTCCAACTCATAGCAATTTTATATAGTGTTTTCTGAGAATAAATCTTTACAGAAGCAGACAACCTCATCTTTTTTCCTGCACAGCAGCTGATGGGTTTGAAAAGCCAAACAAATTGAAGAGAAATGGTGTCACATTCATCATTGAAAAGACCATTTCAAGTTCTATCTTTAAGTGCAATGTTGTCTATGATAGGATAATATCCATAGGCCTACAAGGAAGACCACTTAATACCACTATTATTCAAACTTATATACCAATCACTAAAGCCAGTGATGATGAAACTGAAAGAAATCATCCAAATTCTTCAGTCTGAAACTGATTAAGCATGCTACCAAGATGCTTTGATAATTACTAGTGATTAAAATGTGAACGCTGAAAACAAAGAAGAAGGGAAAGTAATTGAAATATATGGCTTTGGTGATAGAAATGAAGCAGGATAACACATGACGGAATTTTGCAAGACTGACAACTTATTCATTGCAAATAACTTTTTTCAGCAACAAAAACGGTAGCTATACACATGGACCTAGTCAGATAGAAGACACAGGAATCAAATTAACTACAACTGTGAGAAGAGATGATGAAGAACTGCAATATCACCAGCCAAAACTAGGCCAGGGGCCAACTGTAGAACAAACTGTCAATTGCTCATATGAAAGTGTAGGTTGAAACTGAAGAAAATTAAACAAGTTCACAGAAGCCAAAACACAATTCTCATTATAGGCAACTTGAGTTTAGAGACCATCTGAAGAACAGATGTGCTGCATCAAACACTAATATCTGATGACAAGAAGAGTTGTGGAGTGGAGTGATATCAAGAACATCATGCACGAAGAAAGCAAAACATTATTATAAACACAAGAAAGAAAGAAAAAACCAAAGTGGATTTCAAAAAGAGACTCTGAAACTTGCTCTTGAATGTAGAATAGCTAAAACAAAAGGAAAACAATCGTGAGGTAAAAGAGATGAATGGAAGATTTCAAAGGGCAGCGCAGGAAGACAATGCAATGTATTATAATGAAGTGTGCAAAGACCTAGTGTTAGCAAACAAAAACAAAAGAACACGCTCAGCATTCCTCAAGTTGAAAGAACTGAAGAAAATATTCAAACCTTGAATTGCAATATGGGCAAAATATTGAATGGGGAAGGAAGCATCAAAATAAGATAAAAGGAATACCCAGAGTCCCAGTACCAAAAATAATTGGTCTATATTCTGCCATTTCAAGAGGTAGCATATGATCAAAAATGAATGATACTGAAGGAAGCAGTCCAAGATCTACTGAAGGCAATAATGAAAAGCAAGGCTCTCGAAATTGAAATAATACCAACTGAAATGTTTCAACAAATTGCAGGAATGGAAGCACTAGTGTATGCTAAGATATTATGGAAGATAACTATCTGGTCAATCAACTAAGAGAGATCCATATTTGTGCCCATTCCAAAGAATGGTGACCTTACAGAATGCAGAAGTTACTGAACAATATCATTAATATCACATGCAAGTATAATTTTGCTGAAGATGATTTAAGAACAGTTTCTGCAGCACATCAACAAGAAGTTGCCAGAAATTCATGCCGGATTAAGAAGAGAAAATGAAATATGAGGTACCATTGCTGATGTCAGATGGATTTTGGCTAAAAGCAGATAATACTAGAGAGATGTTTACTTGTGTTTTATTGACTATGCAAAGATTCAGCTGTGTGGATCATAACAAATTACGGATAACATTGTGAAAAATAGAAATTCCAGAACACTTCATTGTGCCCTTGCAGAACTTGAATATAGACCAAGAAAGAACAAGGGGGCATCAGGATTGGAGAAAGTCTTATTAACAACCTTCAATATGTAGATAATACAACTTTGTTTACTGAAAGCAAAAAGATCTTGAAGCATTTAACGATGAAGATAAAAGAACACAGCCTTCACTATGGATTACAACTCAATGTAAAGAAAATATAAATCTTCAAAACTGAGCAATAAACAACAACATAATAAAGACAGAAAAACCTGACTCTGGCAAAGGTCCCTGGGTGATGCAGTTTGTGTTTGCCTATTAGATTGACTTCGAACCCACTCTGTGGTATCACTGAAGAAATGCCTAGTGACTTGTTTCTATAAAGATTGTT
This sequence comes from Chrysochloris asiatica, assembly GCF_000296735.1. Taxonomy (NCBI): domain Eukaryota; kingdom Metazoa; phylum Chordata; class Mammalia; order Afrosoricida; family Chrysochloridae; genus Chrysochloris; species Chrysochloris asiatica. Next base: position 2,684,120 of record NW_006408795.1, on the reverse strand, counting down.
GTTGTAGTTAAGTACCATGGAGTCAGTTCTGACTCACAGCAACCCTGTATAGGGTTTCCGTAGAGATTACTGCTAAGAAAATCCCAGGGAGCTCAGTTCTGCTCTGAAACACATAGGGTCACCACAAACAGAATAAATTTGATGGCAACTCGTTTGGTTTGCTTGCTCTCATCAGTGTTTTTGTCATTTTCAGTTCCCAAAGAATTTTATAATTTTGATGCTATTATAAATTAACAATTTTTAATTTCATTACCTGATTTTTTGTGTGGGAGTCCTGGTGTGGCGCTGTAGGATAAGTACTGGACTGATAATCATAAGGTTGTCAGTTAAAACCACTAGCCACTCCTCGGAAACCCTACATGAGGTTGTTATGAGTAGGAACTAACTTGACAGAACTTAACAACATATAGATATACAATTGATTTTTGTATCTTGACTTTGTGTCAAGTTATTTGGTTATATTCACTTATTAGTTCTAGACACTTTTTTGTTCTTTTTGTTTTTGTAGTTTCGATCAAATTTTCCACAAAGATGATCATGTAATTTTAAAATTTATTTTTCTTGCTTCATTACATTATCTAGGACCTCTAATACAATGTTGAATAGAAGAGGCAAGGACACACATTCTTCTATTATTTTTCACCTTAAATAAAAATAATTCAAACTTTAACCATTCAATATGATGTTGGCTATAGATTTTTATCATGAACAAACCCTGGCTATAAATTATCAAGGGCTTTTTCACCATCCATTGAAACTATTTTATGATTTTCCCTTTGTTGTTAATATGGTGAATTATGTGGATTGATTTTCAAATGTTAAACCAGCATTTCAATTATACAATTATATATATATATATATAAAATAAATTTCCTGGATCATGATGTAAGGAGCTCTAGTAGTGCAGTGGTTACAAATTGGGCTGCTAACCTCAGGGGCAACAGTTCGAAACTACCAGCTGTTATGCAGGAGAAAGATGAGGCTTTCTGCTTCTACAAACATTTACAGCCTTGGACACCCTGTACAGGGTCGCTGACTCCACGGCACACCACCACCACCACCAAAGATTTACAGCCTCGGAAACCCTGCAAAGGGTCACTATGAGTCGGAACCAACTCCATGAGGTATAACCACCAACCACCACCAGATCATAATGTATTATTCTTTTTTTTTTTTTTAATATTACTGGCTTTGACTTACTAAGAATTGTCTCTGATATTGGTCTACAGTTTTATTTTCTTTTAATTTCTTTATAATTTTGATCCTTTGAAATTTATCAAGACTTATTTTATAGCCCAGTAAGAGTCTAACTTGGGAAATATATATGCATGCTTGATATAAATGTATATGCAGTAATTATTGTTCATCATTTAATAAATATCAATTAGGTCAAAATGGTTAATTTTTTAGTTCAAATATATATTCTTACTGATACCTTATCCATAATATTAAAGTTTAAAATCTTTAATAAAGATTATAGATTTGATTTATTTCTTTTTAGTATGGTCATATTTTAGCAACATTTTGAAGCTCGGATATAGTTCCACAAACATTTGGGAATTCTATGCTATCTTAAAGAAGTGACCTCTTAATCACTGATCTAACAGTGTTTCTCTTAAATTTTACTGTATTTAACATAAATATAGTCCCACCAGATTTCTAATATTTAGAGTTTTTGTGGTGTGGTGCATTGAATTATGTAATGTCTCTTCTAGTGATAATCTTTGTAAACTCCCACTGAATGACTTTTTCCTAATAAATCTTAACAATAGAAGATGGGAAAAGATGCTGATTACTATATACCTTAGTTGTGAGCAATTGTTAACAGGGTTGATTGTGAAAACTTGAACTCTAACATGGGTATAAAATAAGACAGCTCAGAAACAGAAAGGGAGACCTCAGTACCATTAAAGAAGAAAAGCCAGGAGTGGAGAGTGTCCATTGGACCCCATGATCCCTGCAAATTGAACTTCCTCAACCAAGGGACAGAAAGCTGGGACTCCAGAGGAATGGCAGAGGACCAACAGCAGCACCAAGAGCCAGAACACCAGACAGAGCGATGGGCTTCCCAGCTCATGCAGCAAGTAAAGTAAAGCTGAGCGCCTTTCATCAGGAAGCTCACTTTTTGAGAGGGGTCCCTGCTGGTACTTAATTGGGGAGCTAGGTTTGCTGACCCATGGACCTAGAGCTGAGTGCCTTTGGGCTGAGACTTAGAGTAGAGTTATGTGTTCTTTGTCATTTTTCAGTTGCCCTAAAAGAGCTCTGTAACACTCCCTGAGCAGAGCAGAGGCCAAGCCAAGGGCCAAGGGCCAAAGAGAGGCCTGCCTACAAGCAAGACCGAGAAAAGGCTCTCCTGACCATAGAATTGTGTTCTGAGCACTTCTGACTCTGCATTGTAACCTGTTAACTTTCCCTGTTGTTGTTGTTGTTAGCTGCCATCAAATCGGTTCTGACTCGTAACAACTCTATATAGAGTTTCTGAGGAGTGGCTGGTGGGTTTGAACTGCCTAACTTGTGGTTAGCAATCCAGTGTTCATTTTACAGTGACACGCCCTAGTACACACCATAACTATGCATATGGTTTCTGAGTTCCGCATGGCCATTGCAATGAATTCCCAAACCCATCTGAATAGAGTACTGTGGGAGGAAAGGGTAGAGTCACTTTTTGAACCTGTTATATATTTTTCCATCCTAGTGCATTCAACTTCAGGAACCCTGGTAGCATACTGGATTATGAGCTGGACTAGTCGTTCAAATCTATCAGACACTCCGCAGGAGAAAGATGAAGCTTTCTGCTTTCAGAAAGATTTACAGCCTCAGAAACCTTATACAGGGTCACTATGAGTCAGAACTGATTCAGTGGCACACGAGCACCACCAACCATACATTCAACTTATCTGAGTCTTTCAATTTTCTGTTCTTTGCTTTTAGAAAGAATATCGTTAAAAGTTGTTTTTGTTTTTATCGAATTTGAATGCCTCCACTTTGTTTTATAAGGTGCTCTGATAGCGTAATGGTTGCGAGTCAGGCTGCTAATCTCAAGATCAACAGTTCGAAACTATCAGCTATGCCACAGGAGAATGAAGCCTTCTGCTCTAGCAATAATTTACAGCCTCAGAAAATCTATACACAGTTGCTGTGAGTCGGAACCAACTCCACGGCACATAATCACCACCATCACCACTTTGTTTTATTGGAAATATTTAGTCCTGGTGTGGCATTGTGGAATAAACACTTAACTGATAACCACAAGGTCAGCAGTTGAAACCGACCAGTGGCTCCTCGGAAACCCTACGCAGGATCGCCATGAGTCAAAATCAAGTCAACAGCACTTAACATTTAATTATTAGTATGTTGTTATTAAGTACCATGGAGTCGGTTCCGACTCATAGTGACCTTGCATAGGGTTTCTGAGGCTGCAAATCTTTACATTAGCAGAAAGCCTCATTTTTCTCCCACGGAACAGCTGGTAGTTTCAAACAGCCGACCTTGAGGTTAGCAGCCCAATTCGTAACCACTACGGTACCAGAGCTATGGCTGCGTTTAATGAGCGCTGGTTAAGTGCTCAGCTGCTAATTGAAAAGCTGTCATCTTGAACCCACTAGTGGCTCCACAGGAGAAGAGATCTGGCTCCTGTAAAGATGTCCTAAGGATCCCATGAGTAGGAATCAACTCAGCGGCACACAACACAACAGTATCATTGACTATAAGTCTACCTTCTTACTATTTCTTTCAACCCATCTGTTATTTGTTCCTGTCTTTCTTTTCTTTATTCCTGCTTTAATTTTTTACTATTCCATTCTATACTCTGCATTGACATTTTAGCTATAACTGTGTTTACTGTTTAATGATTGTCTAGAAGTTACCACCACCACCAGAAATTATATTGTTAAGTGCCGCTGAGTCTGTTCCGACTCTATCCTGTATAAGAAGGTTTACAAGGAGCAGCTCGTGAGTCAGAACTGCTGACCTTGTGGTTCAAACTGAGCTTGTGGTCCAGTGTTTACCCTATAGTGCCATACCAGAGCTCCCTAGAAATGATACCATGCATCTATTATAATATTGTGGTCTAGTACTTATCCTAGACCAAGACTCCCTAGAAATGATAACATGTATCTTTTATAATATTTCACAAATCAAATAAAGCCATAACAGTATAATTCCAGTATTCCCTCCTAGTCTTTGTATTTTGTTTATATTTTTCTTCTACACAAACCATATTTTCACGTTCCATTTTAAAATATTTTGCTTTAACTATTCAATGGTCTTTAACAAAATTTTATATACTGTTTCTATAGACCTTCTGTAATTACCTACTAATTTACCATTTATCATTTCCTTCATTTATTTTGTATATATAGGTTTCTTTCTGATATTATTTTCCTTTAAGCTGAGCAGTCCTCCTAGCATTTTAAGTTGTATATAGCACATCTAGATACAAATTCTTCCTAAAGTTGTCTGTGTGAGGAAATTTATTTCACCTTCAATTTTGAAGGACAAAGAATTATAAATTAACTTCCTTGCCTGACTTTTGGTAATTTAAAGATGTTGTCTCATGGCCTTCTGGACTTCTAATGAAAAGGTTGATGTTACTCTTAACTCTTTTATAATATGTCTCTCTTTTTTAAATGTAATATTGGCGGAGGCCATACCAGCAAGGAACTGAATGGTGGGGTACCCTATGCATGAAGGACTCATTGTTAAGCAAGGCCACAATGAGTCTCTCCTTGGAAGGCAAGGCCCTGAGGAAACTTCTCATGTGAGGGCCCCGTGGTTCCTGTATTTTTCCTTTTATGAATAGTTCATTTTTTATTTTTTCTTGATTTTGTTATAGAAGTTTTTAGTAGGCTTTTCTATAATCATATGCTTTTTTTATAATCATATTAGTGATAAAAAAATTACATTTAGCTATTTTTGCACCATATTCAATTATGAGTAGTCCTAAAGAATGCTTTTTACATTAACAATAAGTTTCACCACTAAGAGAAACCACGCCAGCTAAAGTTTTGCCAGTTCAAGTTTAAGATTACAATCAATATTCTGTGTAGTTTCGGTCAGGGACATTAAGACCTCTAGAAAATTAGCTAAGATGCAATTAAGAGCTGAGAGAATAGTAATAGATCATAGGTAGAAATTTAACTAGATGTTTTGAATAGAAAAGTTGTTAGTATAAGGAAGTTGTTTCGTTTATTCTTAACTACAAAACTTTAAGTGCTTTTTTATGTTCTTGTTTTTCTTGTTTAATCAATCATGAGAAACAACTGTGTTGTCAGTTGTTATAGAAAATAATGTTTAGGTACATGTTGTGATTAATGAAACTATAGAAAATAATAGGTGAGGGTAGAAATAGGAGTTAAGATTTAGAATCATGTTTTAAGGTTAGCTTGACATTTTAAGGAAGATTAGAGAACAAAAGTCACTTACAAAAAACACAAAGTCACTAAGGAGTACAAGGAAGCTCTTTGATGTAACTAGAAGATTCATGAATCAAAAGTAAATGTAATGACAGCATAGATTGTACTTTAAAGTAAATGATAATAATCATTTACTTTAAATGAGATCATGGTGTATTGTAACGGTATATAAGGAGCTGAAAAAATTAAGTGAAAAAGCTTCAATCAGAATTCAGTACAAACCATCTACTCAGTATGATTTCTTTTGCCGACTCCCCATCTCCCTTTGTGAGCCCCCTAAAAAGTTTGTCGGGGCTGGTCCCCAACATAATATGAGTTTTTCATTTTCTTAAGGCTGTATTTTAAGATTTTCTCTGTATTTTTGTTCTCACCAGTTTAATTATGATATGCCTATGTTTTATTTTCTTTGTATTTATTTTGCTTGAGTTTCACTGCATTCCTTGGATCTATGTTTTGATGTACTTTTTCAATTTGGAAAAATGCTCAGACATTATTTCTTCAAATACTTTTTCTGTCTTTTTGCATTCTCATCATTATAGAACTCCAATTACACCTATGTTAGACAGTTTGATGGCATTCCACATATCTTGGATACTATGTTCAATGTGTTGTAGTATTTTTGCTTTGAATAATCTCTATATCTTTTCTTCAAATTCATTAGTTCAATTCATTCATTCGTTCCTCTGCTGTGTTCACTCTCTCATTAAACACCTCAGATGAATTCTGTTTTTGATAATTATAGTTTTTATTTCTATCATTTACATATTATTTCTTTATTTTCTTTGTTACAATTTTCCATTTGTTCATTGTATGTGTGTGTGTGTGTGTGTGTATTCTTATCTTTTCCCACTAATACTTTAATAGATTTATATATTTGTAAGTTTTATATTGAGGTGAAAATATATGCAACAAGGCATTCTCCAATTCAACAATTGTTCATGTATAGTTAATGATGTTGATCCTAGTCTTCATGGTATGTAACCATTATCACCATCCTTTTCCTAATGATGCCACCACTACTACTATAAACGCTATGCCCGCTAAGCAAAAACTCCTCCGTGCCTTCTCTCTTACCTCGCTGGTCAATACTAATAACTCTGATTTCTATGTACTATCTTTTTTCGTGTAAAAAAGCATACAGTATTTGTCCTTTTCATCTGATTTGTTTCATTTGGCATACTGTTTCCAAAGTTCATCATGTATGGCATGCATCAAGACTTCATTTCCCCTTCTGGCTAAGCAATATTCCATTGTAGTGTATATCCTACATTTAGTTTATCCACTCATCTGTTAATGAACATTTAGGCTGTTTTGACCATATGGTTACTGTAAACAGAGCTGTAAGGAACACTGTTTGAGCTTCTGCCTTCACTTCTGTTGGGTATGTTGTTGTTGAGTGCCATCAAGTTGGTTCCCACTCATAACAACACTGTAAAGGGTTCCCAAGACTATGTATCTTTACATGAGCAGAAATCCTCATCTTTGGGTATTATGACATATTTATCTTTCTTGTTATAAGTTCTTTAATAATTATTCTGATAACTGAGACTTCTCTGGATCTTCCATGACTCTTTCCTGATAATCACAATAACTTATACATACCTGGGTTTTCTTTTATGACTCTTCAATGGACCATGAATCATGTGTTCTTGTTTCTTCTGTCTCTTAGTTTTTTTTAATACTATGTGAGAAATTGTGTAAAAAGAGTAAACAATAATGAAGTAAGTAGTGTATAGTCCTAGAAAATGGCATACTACCTTTTTTTCCATCTGCTAATGTGGGAACTGAGTCAATATAATTTACAGTTGAAGTGAGTAGACTGTATTGCGTACTCATTTACACTATGCAATTTGTTGGTACCATTACTTGAGGGCAGGATCGTGATTTTTTTTTTTTTTTCCAGGAGGACTTAGATCTAAACTCTGGTGAGATTCTGGAGGTCTTTCTATGCTTTGTAGCTAGCTGCCAATTTTCTGAACAAAAGATCTGTATCTGCTCAGATGCCAATTTGTAGGTTGCTGAAAACTTCTCTTCCCTCTTCAGTACCACCATAGATGTTGGAACCTTATGAGGTGTTTTTGTTTTGTTTTGCTTTTCCCCCACCATGCTTCTCTCTCCTAAGCCTTTGGAAGAACACTTGGGAGGACTTCTCTCAGTTGTCTTCCTTTTAACCGGTCTTAGTGTACTATCTCATGTTCTCAGTGCAAGTCCATAGAAGAAAGTTCATGGGTGGGAAAGGTTGGGAAGTTGAAGCGGGCAAATTCACTCTCTGGAGTCTCCCTCTCACATTATTCCACATGCAGACGTCAACAGTTCCCTAAAAGTCTTGCTGAATCCTTATTCCCATCTATGGTAGATTTCCCACCCCCTGCTGTTCTAACATGTATGAAAGTATCACTGATCTCATCTCCTAACATTGGTGTATTACTATGAGTAATTTAGCTGATTTTTGTTGTTGTTGTTGTTCCCTCTGGTCTTTGATGGGCTTTGTAAAAGCTATGATTCTGTAGCTCGTCTAGCTTTTTAATTGCTTTTAGAGTGGAATTGGAGATGGTCATGCATTCTGAATTCTAATGAAATCTTAACATCTTTTTATTTTTTATGGAAATATTAACATACATCTAGCTGTTCTTTAAAACTGTCATCCTCTTAGAAGTGCCTACATTCAAGAGAGTTCTATTTATTTGAGCTTTTCCTTGATAGCAACATTTATTCTACATTTGTGTATTTATTTGTGTTTCTAACCCAATAAGATTACAAAATCTTACTACGCAGAGGCGAACTTGTTTCTAATTCCAGAACGTAGCACAGTCTCTAGTCCATACAAACATGCTTAAAATAATGTCTCAAGAATATATCAGTCAATTAAAGAAAACCTATAA
>NW_006408795.1:2659639-2672338 GCF_000296735.1 Chrysochloris asiatica | reverse complement strand
ACCATGCAGTTCAAACTGACTCTGTGACAAAAAGTTGGTGCCACCATTAACAATGCAGATGTTGTATCACATTGATTTAGTGATCAATAAGATCTCAATTAGTGTATCAGAACTTTGAGTTTATTGCTTTGATTTAAAAGAGTCATGTGACTACTCCCTATGGCTTCTGATATGAAGTAAACAGTATTAAAGCCTCTAAAAATAATAAAATTCAGGATGTTTATCTAATTCTTTATGTAAGACTTAGGTTTATTTATGTTATATACATACGAAAATATGATTTATAAAATAATTCATTGGGAACTGATTGTACCTTAGAAGACCATCAGTATATAAAATCTAAATCTCTATTTGAAATATTTCATCAATTGAGAGGAAAGGGGATCAGAAAGCCTTGCCAAAGTCCCTAGTGAGCTTTATTTCTGTGGAATATAAAGTCTGCACAAAAGCAGCGCTAACATCTGATTACGTACTTCTTGTACTTTATTCAGTCTTTGTTCATTAGAGAGATGACTAAGAGCTTTCTCCTCATTTAAACACTGTAAAGAGAACTAATAAGTTCTGAGTTTTCATACATTTTTTAAATGTAGGGAAGCATCTATTTTAACATGGAAGAAAAATGCTAATGCCTAAGACAAAAATGCCACCAAGTGCTCAATTTCTGAAGCGTCCCTATGACCAGAGTGCTAAAATGTCTGAGTGATAGGATGTCCATATAATTTATTCAAACTTGGGCTTTTATTTTTCATGTAAGGGGTTTATTAGGGGAGTTAACAAGTTACCATATAGGATCAGAAATGTTTAGGTTACCGTTGTTCCAGTCAGCTGCTGATAAATAGCCACAGGACACAGCCTTCCAACACAAGCCTCAGCCTGGAGCCATCTGGCTTTAGCTCTGTGGGTAACCCTAACACTGCAGTCTATAAGCCAGTCCCCTGCTAATGGGCACTCAGTTTCACTTTCTCTGTGACCTGGGAAGATCATTGTTCTGTCTTGTGCTCTGATCTTCGTTCTGCTGCCGATCCTCCTTTGCCACTCTGGCGTCACAGCTTTCTGTCCTTGGGTCGAGGATATTCTAGGTGCAGGGATCTCAGAGCCCAAAGGATGTGCTCCTCTTCTGACTCTTCTTTGATGTCACTGAAATTGCCCCTCCTACTTCTCAGTTGGTTCATTTTATACTCATGCTAGACAAACTGGGTCATTTTTGAAGTGGAAAGAGTGTCCTATTAATAATTATGCTGGGTCAATAGACATAAAGTCAGCATTGTCCTAGGCAAGCCATCATGTATGATCATACTACTAAGTGGAGGTTTTAAAGATTCCAGAAGTCAAGTTTAATAGATGGTAGAAAATAATTGCTGAATGAAATGTTTCATAAGACCAGTGTCCTTTCTTTTCCCATTTCTCTGTCTTGCCATTGCAAGTAGAGCAGGGAGTGAGGGACACATGCAACAACAAGCTCTCATTCCTCTCCCACTCCTATTAGCAACTCTAGAGAGGAGACCAGAAACAATGGGGCAAAACATAAGACTTCACTGTCCCCCAAGAGCCCAATGATAAGCTTCTGAAGGAAAGAATGCTCTAGTGCAAAGACATCAGGTCACACTGTCTTTCCAGTACAGGTAAGACTGCTGTGAGAACAATCCTGAAAATCAGTTTTCAGATTTCTGGTATTAGAACCACAATATATGTAAATCAGGATGGAAAGACTCTTCTGTAAATACTACTGATTTTGTAGTATTCATCGCCCCTTCCCCCACCTTTGGCATTAGATGTAGTGTCCAGCTGATAAGGACCTAGTAGAATTATTTACCCACTTCAAGAGGTTCTGAGGACATACTGAATATCCCAAGAGCCATTTTAGAAGCCACACATGTATCTTCTGTTGTTATTAAGTGCCGTTGAGTTGGTTCCAACTCTGTATAGGGTTTTCAAGAAGTGGCTGGTAGGTTTGAGCCAGTGAGTCTGAAGTTCAGACCGACCTTGCAGTCCAGTGTATTGTCCTGCAGTGCCACACTGGGACTCCTGTATCTTCTATAGGAACTTGCTTTTCCCCACATGAGTTACTATGGTTACTTGGTTTTACCAAGAATCTTCCCAATGGCTCATAACTTGAATGGCTCAATATTCCACTAAAGATTTCCACTTTTATCAAACTTCTACAACTTTCTGTAGTGGTTTTTTAATACCTGAAGGGCACACGTGCTCATTTTACCTTAGATTGGGTTGCTAACAACAAGAGAGCCTGGTATAGAGTCAATGGGAATCTCTTTTAAAGCACTGTTCAGAAAGCTGGTCAATTTCATGCCACTTCTTGTCCAGGGACCAAATTCTGTTGTATATTTGAGTCTTTTCGTTTTAGATGTTGTTGTTGTTGTTGTTAGTTGCTTCATTATTTTCTCTGAGGTGCACAACTGGAGTCCTGGTGTGGCACCGTGGCATCAGGACTAGATTGTTAACCACAAGGTTGACAGAAACCCTATACAGGCAGGTTTACTATGTGTAGGAACTGGCTCAATGGCACTTAACAAGCAGTACGTTCTGGCTGTTCCTCAGAGTGTACATGCATTCTCTAGTCTATTTCTGCAGCAGATGAAGATGGCACTGTGGACATTAAGTCTAGGTTAGCGTAATATCCCCATTAAGCTAGGGGAAAAACATGTCTCTATAATTCACAGAGAAATTTCAACTGATTTTCTTTCATTCAAACTTCTTCTGAGACTCTGGAACTTTTAATGACTGTCTTTCCCTTACCACTTATATTACTAAAACCATCTCTGGACTTCACACAGGTTGCTATTTATTGATTATTCACATCTAGCACCTAGGGGCATGATGTGATGTCTCCATTACAGAAGGCCAGCAATCCTATAGCAGTAGTAAAGACTGAGCATGAAGCGTCCTATCCCTTTTGATAAAGACACAACAGGGGACAAAGGAGGAAGACAAAAAGATGATTTTATATTTCTATGTACTTAAATTACCAATATTCAAGAGAATTGGGAGAGATGTTGGTTTTCCACTGTGCCGTGAAATAAACAAATGAAATCTGTATTGCATTGCATTATGGTTGGAATAGCAGCCTGCTGCTTCTTGGTATTCTAAGGCACTGGGTTATATTGATTAAATTTGTTTTACAAGTACAGTTGTTTTTCTCCAATTTCTCTTTGTAGAGTAAGTGAACTCCACTAAGAGTCCACGGAATGGTTTTCAGACTCTTGGCATTATTTTCATTTCACCTTTGAATGATTATTTTAATAATATTATTAACAGTAGTATAATAATTGATATTTATTGAACACGTTGCCAAGAGTTTTCTTGTTTAATCTTCAAAGTAATCATGACTACTATCACCCAGCTTTGTAGCTGAGGGACCTGAAGGGCAGGGAGACTAAACAATGGTCCTGTTAATGGTCATAGTGTTGGTGGAGGAGCAAGGTTCAGAAGTGGTCCCAGAATTTACCTGGCACATCTTATCTCACCTCCCATATGTACACTTCACTGATTTCCCTAAAGAAAAAATCCACATGTGATTCATCTTTAGTGCCCTTGGCTCAAGAAAAAAATGCAAAATAGAAAAATCTCAAATTTAATGTTAACATTGATAAAAATAGTATTAAACCAACCAGCCAGCTTGCAATAGGAAAAAAGATGGTGTTTAGATGTTTGCTAGTAAATCACATGGAAAGGCTTTAAAATGTATTTTTTCAAACTGGCAAACGGACTAGCTTGGTGAAATGTGGTGCTGGGATCCTTAGTACATTTTCCTAATGTCTACTTTAGAGGGCAGGAGACCTCATTACTGGTGTAATTCTGTGAGGACTGACCCTGCACCTCACCATTAGAGGTAACTTCCACAAAACAGGCAAACAAATTCCCATGGGGACCATGGAATATTCCAAGCAGATATTCCAAAGGGATCATGTCAGTGTTGCTTCTTTACTGAGGGAAAACCTAAATATGGAAGTATTGTCGCTGGGTAGAATGTCCAACTTCCCATAGAAGAATCCATTTCAACCTCCTGAGCATGGTTTTCTGGGACTGCGGAACAGAGTGTGGCCTTAGTAAATGCCCTGGGTCGGTTTTGAATTCTGTATTCTTGTGGCATGGGGCAATGATATTCATTATGATCAAGCATCAACACTAAATGTCTCCTAATCAAGTATGAGGTTGGATGGATAAACATAGCTAAGAAGAATCTTTCCACAAGGCATTCAAGAGAACACTTTGCACTTTAGATCTTGATCTTTCTCGGGTACTTACTCTTAAGATATAGAACCAGCCTCTTAATAAAGCCCACATCATACTCAACCTCAGTTTGTGGTTTGCAGCATTCTTTTATGGAAATATGTACTTCTGTTTTATAAAGTATTCCACTAAGATCCTAAAACAACCCTGGTCAGAAGTGTATCATCTCATTGTGTTTGTTGCCTAATATGCCCAGAATTGACAACATAAATTTTTAACCTCTTGATTAAAGGAATTTTTTTTCAATTGGCCTATATTGCCTCCCAGGTATTTACTGAGGGCCGTAACTATCTTCTGATGAAATCCTGGTATATCTTTTAGCTTTTAAAAGAACCTAAAAGAATTCCCCAAATGTCTATCAGTCTTATAAGAGCTTGGCTTTCATCTAAGAAAGAAAAAAAATTTTAGTGATGGTAACTAACGCTTTGCCAAAAAACAAAACACAATGTGAAGTACAGGTGCCAGGTTTCCAGCACACGCAGATCATCTGGACTTCATGCTTTCCCCATAAGTCTATCCACAAAACGGATAATGGTTCTCAGAGTCTGAAGATAACTCTTATAGCACCCATCTCACTCCTGTTCCAGACAAATCAGAATCTGACAGTTCTGCTTAAGCAGTGGTCATGAAAATCCTGACACTCATACATTTAAAAAGTTCATGGACAGTTCTAATTCTGCTTCTTAAAAATACTCCATTGGCTAAGTGTCACATTCTGAAATGGCTCTCGGGCAGATTTTGCATTAGTATAAACTGATCTTTTAAAGATTAGAGCAGTTAGGCCTAGCCTGGATAAAAGTTTCTAACCATTTCTCTTTCAACATCTGTGTATCTCCTGTCTATTCAGGGGAAGCCAAATCTGCTGCTTCTCATGCAGACACAGAGTCCCAGGGCTTGACTGGAACTAAGATGTTTCCTGGGACCCAAGACTTTGAGTGGAAAATCCAGGACAATTTTGAGAAAACTGGAATAGTTGGTCACCCTATGCCTACCAATTCTAGACAATTCCAGGGTTCTTTTGTCCTCTCTCACTCATCAATCCTGAGTGTCCATTGCTTTAACGCCCTAAGGTTTTATCTTTCCTGGGTTGTAGACAGTGAATGCACTGTCCTTAATATAAAGGGTGATAGTCTGTTTTGCCTCCCAAATGTTATGTTTATATTTTTAACAGTGAACTTTCAAGAATTACAACCCTAAAGACAATGTAATGGCTCTTAGTCGCAAGGGTGTCTTGGGAAATTAATTGGCTTACTTCTTACAACAGGTGGACCTCCTACATGGAGGGTCAGCCACATTGTTAGACATGGAAGTGTATGTGGCACTAGAAGGGACGCCATGAGCACCTCTCACCATGCAACTCAGCTCTTCACTATTGTTCCATTAGCATGGGATAAAGGAGTTAAATCAAGAGAAGCTGAAGATTTATGAAACATTCATAAGTATCTGCACCCTGAGGAAAACTGTGCAGAGCCAAGTAAGAGACAAACTTAGATCATAAAATGTAAGTTACAGTTTTTGACCTTAATTGGTGGTTTGTCATTCTTCGTCCTCGGGTACACATTTGAAGCCGTGGCCTGGGACAGGACCCCCAGATATGGAAGGTATTGCTGAAGTGTCTTGGCCAAGGTAACGTCATTCTCCAGGCTATACCTTCTTTCATTATCAACACTCGGTTTTGACGTCCTGAAATGCAAAAGAAAAGCATGGCTCAATCACCTTGATGCTTCAAGTCTATGTATACCATTCTGGGAGAATGAAATAAATAGACATCAAAAGATTTGGCCTCATGACACCCATGTTGAAAACACAGAGCGTGTGGTCAAATCCACATGTACTATTTATTGAGCACTTCACTGTGTGCACCAGGTCCCATCCTAATTTCATTACTCATTAACAGTGAAATCTGAATACTAATTTAATCTCCCTGAGCTTCAGATTTCCAACACATAAGATGGACTATTAATGCCTAGCTCCAAGCTGCATTAAGGAATTAATGAGTGACTCCCAGAAAAGGGCCTAGTATTTAGTATGTCCTCAATAACTGGAACCTTTGACCGCATCGGACAGTAGATGAAACTAATATACAGGCAATAATTTAAGAATTATCAACTGAACAGTACTAACTACATGCTCCACAGGAATTCTGAGAGACAATGTGAGCACGAGTGCATGGAGAGACTGGAGACCTGTATGAAGAGCTAGCCACTGCATCTAGGTAAACGGAAGTTAAATGTCACTGAGTCAGTTCCAACTCACAGTGGTCCTATATATGGTTTCTGAGGAGTGATTGTTGGGTTTAAACAACTGAACTTGTGACTACCAGTCCAGTGCGTATCCTACAACGTCACACCAGGACTCCAATAATTAGGAGAGTATTATTGTGGGAAAAGAGGTGAGAAGGTAGGGACAGCAAGAACAAACATGCAGAGCTGGAAATAAGTATGACACATCCATGGGCTTATGAGGATGCCGCCACGAAGAGTGGAGTGAACCACTTTATAAATAGGGCAGGTAAGGCATATGAAGGAGGAATTTGAAAGTCAGCTAGTCTTTCTTTTCTCCTGAGATAAGAGGGATGATGCACTGTTATAGACAGAGGCCCAGATAACAAAATAGAAAGCTGAAATTGAGTCCTGATCCTACTACCTTCTTGCTAAGGCACTTCCAAAGTCTGAGGTCCCCTATATGTAAAATTGTTCAGAGGTTCAAGAGAAACAAAGTAGTTACAGTACTTGCATTTGGCTAGGTATGTGTAGGTACTGGTCCTCCAAGGATGCTCGTGTCCTCAGCCTAGAACTTGCAACTAAGTTAGTTTACACGGCACAGGAATTAAGATGTAGGTAGAATGAAGGTTGATAATTAGCAGCAATGTGAGGAAAGTGGTACTCATTCTGAGACTGGGCATGACCAGTCTTAAAGAATGGGAACTAGAGTTGAGGCAGGAGTAGCAGCTAGGACATCTAGATATGAGCTGGCCAAAAGTGGCCATAAGACTGAAATGAAAAGGGTGAGTCTGGGAGATGGTTTCAAGCGTAAATCAAAAGTTACTCTTGTTAGCTGCCAATGAGATGGCCCCCAACTCAGTACGCAACAGAACGAAAGCTGTCTGGTCTTGTGCCATTCCCATGATTAGTTGCAGATCAGACCATGGTGATTCATAGAGTTTTCATCGATTATCATGACTAGGTATCCAGGGCTTTCTTGCTAGTCTGTCTTAATCTGGAAGCTTCAATGAAACCTATTCAGCATCATAGAAAACACAAGCCTCAAATATCAAGGAGTGGCTGCTCATGAATTATACTGGCCCGAAATGGAATGCAAAAATTCTATAACTGCACCCCCAATGGCAAAAATCAGATTTAACAATTCCTACGCGCCTCTGGTAGCGTAGTGGTTACGAATCGGGCTGCGAACCTTAAGGTCAGCGGTTCGAAACTACCAGCTGCTCCGCGGGAGAAAGATGAGGCATTCTACTCCCGTAAAGATTTACACCCTCAGAAACCCTGTGCAGGGTCGCTATGGGTCGGAACCGACTCGACAGCACATAACAACAACAACAACAACTTATACTTAAGAAGGAGCTCTGGTAGTGCAGTGGTTACGAATCTGGCTGCTACCCTCAAGGTTGGCAGTTCAGAACTACCAGTGTTATGCAGGAGAAGATGAGGCTTTCTGATCCTGTAAAGATTTACAGCCTCGGAAACCCTGTGCAGGGTCACTATGAGTTAGAACTGACTCCATGGTACTTAACAACAATTTACTTAAGAGTCCTGGCGTGGTGCTATGGGTTTAATGCGCTAGACTGCAAAGTCAGTTTGAACAGCAAGGTTGGCAATTCAAGCTTATCAGTTGCTCCTCGGAAACCCTATACAGGGTCACTATGGGTTGGAAACCACTCAACAGTGCTTAACGTAACAATTATGCTTAAAGTCATCAAGAGAACTGACTAATTTCCCAGCTAACTAAGTGGAGCTGCAACAGAAGGTGCTGAGAAAATGAGTAGATAGTTAGTGAAGCCAATAGAAATCCACTGAGAACGGACAGTTGCTTATAACAAGCACCCAACTAAACAGATGTCAAAACTCATCAACTCGCCCACATTTAACCCCGGGCAGTAGTTGTGTGGGGTGGAGGTGGGTTGCTGAGAGTTAGCCAAGAGTGACAGGGAAAAACTTTCTCAAAGCCTGTAAACGGAGAGTTTTGTTTTTTTTTTTTCCACTTCACCTGCCCATCCCATAGTTGGAACCTCTGAACACAAGCCCCAAGGCTGAGAATTCAGGAGACCCAAAGCTGTCCTACCCAGATGTCCTCCTTTGCTTGTTCACATATCACCTGTCATGAAAGGCCCCAGAAGACACATCTCCTACATGAGAAGAGAAATGCAAATAAGAAGACTGATAACACCAACTATGCTTAAAATGAGACAGGGACACTCATGATGAAATCCAGAAAGTTATTAAACCTTGAGTGTTAATGACAGGAAAGTGAAAACAGAACTACTTGTGAATTTGGTTTCATTTTTTCCTGTTTTAAAACTAATTGAGTGCCTTGGCTGTATCTATGCAAAAAGATAGGAATTGCAATGGAAGAAACAGTGCATCTGACAGGTGTGCTGGACCACTTATGGCCTAGCTCTGGCTACAGGCATTTTATAAATGAATCCTTCTATTGCCTTCAGGAACGTTTCTGTGCTCCACTGTTTAAATTTAATTTCCCCATCAAGGACTATTTTCTATGAAAGTCAAATTACTTCAAGTAAGGTATGTGTTCTTTGTTTTGTTGTTGCTGTGTGCCATGGAGTCAGTTCTGACTTACAACAACCCTGTATAAGGTCTCTGAGAGTGACTTGAACTGCTGACCTTGAAGTTACCAGTCCAGGGCTTTTCCGACAGCACCACACCAGAGCTCTGTTCCGTGTTTAGACCCTTACATTCGGTAGGCCACACCCTCCCCAGCCTTCTTCACTCTCCTTTACCTAGCACAAGAATCCCAGGGGAGAAAAAAAAGATGCCAATGAGTCTACTCCAACTCATGGCAACTCCATGTGTGTCACAGCCGAACTTTGATACAAAGGACTTTCCATGGCTGACTTTTCAGAAGCAGATCAACAGGCTTTTCTCTTAAGGCACCTCTTATTTTAAGTGCCACTGAGTCGGTTCCTACTCATAGCGACTCTGATTAGTGTTTCTGAGGAGTGGCTGGTGAGCTTGATCTGCCGACGTTGTGATTCTAACCGATCTTGAGGTCCAGTACTTTATCCCACAGCATCATACCAGGACTGCTAAGGTACTTCTGGGCAGATGCGAATCTCCAACCTTTCACATAGCAGCTGAGCATGTTAACCTTTTATGTCACTCAGGGTTGTATGAGGAACCAATGTTTACTACAGAGCCAGTAATCACAGTCTGGGGTTGCTCTGTCTGCTTCTCTCTTGGACCAGGGAGAAGCTGGCATCAGAGTTCAGGGCCTTTCTTGCCTAGGAAGGAAGGCCAGGCCATTTTTATGAGAGATTATGGCCAAGCCTAGCTCAGAGTCCCTTGCCCTAAACTAACCTATGCCCCACAGAATTTCCCTCAGCCTTGATTTGCTGAGCACCTGTATTCTATAGTGATCTGCTCAATGACCAGTTCTAGAACTCTCTGGCACATTTAGGAGCTTGTGCATCAGCTAGCAAGGAATTCCAGGTCCCAGGCCCATCACTAGTTTCTATGCCAACCATAGCCAACTTTAGCTGGTAAGCTGCAGCCCACAAAAAACCAAACCAGTTGTTGCCAAGTGGATTCTGACTCATGGTGATCAAACTGTGATCTGTCAAGAGCATTCATCTGAAGTGATTCTCGGTAATTTCAAACTACCAACCTGTTGGTTGGTAGTTGAGTACTTAACCATTTGTGCTACTCCCTAGTTACAACCTAGAGCGTTATTAAAACTCAAAGCTCTGCAGACACCATTGAATCCCAAGCCCACAAATACAATTCCCATGTAAGTTCTTCCTTGATATCCCAGAAACTGGAAGACTCTTACACAGGAAATGCTTTCCAAACAGGGTCCTCTAAGGTCCATCTCTCAATAATGAACAAATCAATTAGACAGCAAGTCAGTACAGATATAAAATATTTGAACAACATTACCAACTAAATTGACATAACATTGAGACCATTAAACACCCAAACACTTCAGAATTGCTATCTTTTTCAAATTCATATTGAATAGTCACCTAAGTAGTTAATATGGGATTCAAAAAATAAGTATGAATTAATTATAAAATATTGAAATCTTAGAGTATATTATCAAAATAAAAGAAAATAATAAATCAATTAGATCTCATTAATAATCCATAAAAGTCCAGTATATTTATAAAATATATGCATTTCTAAATAGTTCATGCGTCAAAAGAGTTGTAATGGAAACATTAGAAAGTTTTTTTTTTTAAGTTTTTCTTGTGACTTGAGTGATAGTTTACATGGGAGAACATCAGCTTTACACTTATCCTATCATATTTTGTCTCATTGCAATGATTATAATCCCCTCCATGCATCATCATTCAACAGTATTTGATTCTATTCCTGCTGAGCTTTTTATATATATATATATAAACCAAAACACTCAGGAATATATAATCATTCAAACAACCAAAAGGCACACTTTTCAAGTCTGCCTCCTGGCCACTATCTCTTAATCCCTCTCTTCCCATGAATATAGAGTCCTCAGCCACTCTCCCTCTCCATGTTCCCATCTCTGCCTCCATCTCTGGCATTGCTGCTTCTCTGAATAGGGTTCCACACTCCGCTCCCACTCTTCTTCCTTTATGGTCCCAGGGTCCTCCGCTCCTGGATTTCAAGATTAACCACTCCCCCTCTTTGGTTACAAAATGTGTACCTTTACATTTGCAACTATCACAAACAGTCCTGATAACAATTACTCACTATTGAACCACAAGAGTCTTATCCCCATCTCCTTTCACCAGTCCCATCTTTGTTGTTATGTTGTTGTTAGATGCCATCGAGTCGGAACCGACTCATAGCGACCTTATACACAGCAGAACGAAACACTGCCCAATCCTGGGCCAGCCTCACTACTGTTGCCACGCTTGAGTCCATTGGTGCTGCCACTTGGCCAATCTATCTCATTGGGGGGTCTTCCTCTAGACAGGTTGAAAATCACTCAGT
Organism: Chrysochloris asiatica; assembly: GCF_000296735.1. Taxonomy (NCBI): domain Eukaryota; kingdom Metazoa; phylum Chordata; class Mammalia; order Afrosoricida; family Chrysochloridae; genus Chrysochloris; species Chrysochloris asiatica. Next base: position 2,660,921 of record NW_006408795.1, on the reverse strand, counting down.
GGAAATTCTACCTTCCCCCGCACCCTCTGAAACTAAACTCGCTCTTGAAAACTTATAAGACAGACACTTGGTGCCTTTAGAGTCCCCCACATTTTAGGTAGCCAATGTCTAAGTTGCCCATCCCTATCAATCCTGTGTACAGAGGGAATGGGGATGATCCTTGCTGTGATAATTCCCTTCCTCTTGGTTAGTATTTTAAGCTACTATATCCATAAGTATAGGTCAAGTTCCTCAAATTGTAGCAAATTACACTTGTTTTCTTTATTAAAAAAAATAAAATAAAAGAAATTGTTGTTGCTTTTTCTTCCTCTAGTTGAGAAGAAAGAGTGACAAACTATTTCTGAATATTTAGTCACTGACAACATTATGAATAGCAGAGAAACACTGTCAGATATAATGCTGAAAATGAGCCCCTCAGGTTGAAAGGCACTCAAAGTGCCACTGGGGAAGAGCTGCCTCCTTAAAGTAGAGTTGTCCGTGATGATGCAAATGGAGTAAAGCCCATGGGAGAAAAGTCCACAAGACCTTCATTCGCTGATGGGGCACAACTCAAACTGAAGAGAAACAGCTGTAAACATACATTGAAAATCAGAACATGGAATGTACAAAGTATGAATCTGGGAAAATGGGAAGTTGTCAAAAATGAAATGGAATGCATAAACACTCATATCTTAGGCATTTGTGAGCTGAAATGGACTGGTATTGGCCATTTTGAAGATAACAACCACATGGTTTACTATGAAGGGAATGAAAAATTGAAGAGGAATGGTGTTGCATTCATTGTCAAAAAGAACATATACAGATCAGTCATGAGGTACAATGCTGTGTGTGACAGGATAATATCCATGCGCCATTAACAAGGAAACCCAGTTAATACCACTATTATTCAAAGTTATGCACCAACCACTAAAGCCAGTGAGGATGAAATAGAAGAATTTTATCAACTTCTTCAATCTGAAATCAATCAAAGATGCATTCAAGATGTCTTGATCATTACTGGTGATTGGAATGCAAAGGCTGGGAGCAAAGAGGAAGGCTCAGTGGTTGCAAAATATGGCCTTGGAGATAGAAATGATGCTAAAGAACACATGATAGAATTCTTTAAAACCAATGATTTGTTCATTTCAAATACCTTCTTTAGACAGCATAACAGATGACTATACACATGCACCTCACCAGATGGAATACATAGAAATCAAATTGACTACATCTGCAGAAAGAGACAATGAAAATGCTCCATATCATCAGTGAAAACAAGGCCAGGGGCAGACTGTGGAACAGA
>NW_006408795.1:2656155-2657269 GCF_000296735.1 Chrysochloris asiatica | reverse complement strand
GTATTCCCTTTGAGTTTCAGTCTTGGAAGGGGATTTGTCCTGAAGGGACTTGATTGTTGCCTGATGGCTCCCTGGTGAACTTGCTTGTTCTTGTGGTAGTCAACCATATTGGTATTTTTGTTTTTAATTTAGAAAATGTTTTTATCTCAATACTAATTAAAACAAAGTTTATCAAAACTTAGCGAATGCACAATAACCTATGCTTAAAAGAAATGTATACCTCTGAATGTCTAGTATATACCTCTAGAATCCTGGTGTGGTGCTGTGGGATAAGCACTGGACTGCAAGGTCAGTTTGAACCACAAGGTCAGTGACTCACCACCCATTCCTTGGAAATTCTATACAGGGTCACTATGAGTTAGAACGGACTCAATGGCACTTAACAACAATAACAAAATGTCTATATTCAAAGTGGAAAAAAATTAAAAATCAATAATTTTAGTTTCTACCATAAGAAACTAGAAAAAAATTAGCATGTTAAACCCAAAGTAAGCATAAAGACATAATAATAAAGAACAGAAGTCAATGAAATAGAAAACAAATGAGAAATTTAATAAAGCTAAGAAGTGATGCTATAAATATATTAATAAAATTTATCACATCTAGCAAGATACATCAAAAAAAAAAGAGAGGGGAGAATAAATTACCAATATTAAGAATTTAATAAGGAGTAACTGCTCATATTCTATAGTTGTGAAAAATAGTTAACAACATTGTCAATAATTTCAATAATTTAAATGGCATGAATATTACTTTAAAAATTGTTTAATTTTCTTCAGCTTGCATTATTTTCAGTGAGAAATCTACAGTCATCCTTTTTTTTTTTTTTTTTGTCCTCTGTATGTAGTGGGTCTTTTACACTGAGTACTTTTAAGGCTATCTCTTTATTATTTTTTCTAATAATTGCCTTGTTTATTGTTTTTGATATTTCTTTTTTGGGAGATCATTGAGTTTCTTGCATCTGTTAGTTAACAGTTTTTACAATATTTTAAAATATTAGAGCAACTATTTCTTTAAAAAATGTTCCCATTTCTCCTATCTACCCCTAGTTCAGAGACTCCAATTATACATATATCTGGCATACTGATGAACCTCTTAAAAAAGTAATCTTCCT
>NW_006408795.1:2632206-2649146 GCF_000296735.1 Chrysochloris asiatica | reverse complement strand
CAACAACAACACGGAATACTGGGCCACAAGGCTGTTTAACTGCAAGTTGCGGAAAGCCTCATCTCTCTCACATGGAGGGCCTGGAGGATTTGAGCTGCTGACTGCGAGGTTCACAACCAGTGAAATGTATAGCAGCCATTTATATTGTTGAAAATGGTATTTCCTATGGTCATAGATCTTGCAAAATTCTCTCATGAAATCTCTGGTGTCATTTATATCACCAAAACCACATTTTCCAACTACTCATCCTACTTCTTTGTTTCCAGTTTTCACTTTCCAATCATCAATAATCATCAATGCACTTTAATTGCATGTTTGAATATCAGATTGCAATCTCATCATCTTGACATATAGTGCTTGGTGCATACACTTTAGTAATACTTGTATTAACTGTTTTCCTTATACGTGTATGAACATTATTCTATCACTGACAGCATTGTATTTCAGGAGAGAACTTAAAAGGAATTTAGCATAACAAAATGGATCACTGTGTGTAACAGATATGTAATGGTTGCAATGCAAATTATGGAATATATTATCTTTTTTTAAAGAAAATGAGTTTTTAAAATTACAATTAAATAATACTCTCAGGTAAATTTCTTTTATAGAGAGTAGACCTCTTAAAACCACAAATACTATTTATTTGGAAAGTACTTCATTTATATTTGCTATGTCAACTGCCCATTGCTTTAAATAGGGCTCTTTATTTAGTAGATTTTGAAATTCACTATATGCTAACAGCCATCGAAGAAACATGTGGATTTGCTGTGGAATGATTCAAGTCAAGGATTAACCCAGGACTCTATTTATGCCCCTGAGAGACAGCCTCCTTTCAACAAAGCGTCAAGGAATGCTGAAATACAGACACACTTCCCTCCCTCCTTTTTTTTTTTTTTTTTAATTTTAGGACACTGTGAGGGGAAAGGACAATTTTGAAATTCCTTTTCAAGGAAAAAAAGGTCTTTATGCTTTGCCATGAGGCTACATCCAGCTGCTATTTAAAATTAATATCTTGAACCTAAAGAATACATAGAAATCTATTGGAATAATATATTAAGTTGTACAAAAGTAAAGTCAGAATGTTCCTTGGAAGCAAGAATGGAGAGACTTCATCTCACATACTTTGGACATTTCATCAGGAGGGATCAGTCCTAGAGAAGGACCTCATACTTGGTAAAGTAGAGGGTCTGCATGAAAGAGGAAGACCCTCAAAGAGATAGACTGACACAGTAGCTGCAACACTGGACTCAAACACAGTAGTGACTGTGAGGCTAGCGCAGGGGCAGGTAGGGTTTCATTCTGTTGTACATGAAGTCACTATGAATTAGAACCCACTCAATAGCACCCCACCACAGCAGCAGACCAATTTTTAGTGATCACGAAATAATGTTTTAAGTATTTTATATCTAAACATGACAGCTTGTTACTTATATATAGTCTTAATTTAGAAATATTTCTGGAAATTCATTGGGGTTGTTAGGTGAATTTGTAACTCATTATAAATTTTCATTTGAAATGAAGTGAAATAGATCCCCAGTTAGTATTTCCATATGTTGTTGTTGTTAAGTGACATCGAGTTGACCCTGACTCATAAAGACCCTATATAGTGTTTCTGAAGAGCAGCTAGTGGGTTTGAACTGCTGACCTTATGGTTTGCAGTCCAGTGCTGATACTACAGCACCATACAAAGAATTGATTAGATAGGTGATTTCTGTTCATATTTTATAAAAGGTAGAAATTAGCAGAAAATCTTCATATTTTTAAATATTTCAGTTAATAAAACTATCCTCTTGTTCTAATGCTTTTTCAAATTGCATAGGCTCAGACTTAATAGGAACATAAATTATCAAGCACTTCAATTATTTGCCTCTCAAGGCGCTGTTTATAGTTTTCTTGACCATTCTTATTATTTTTTTTATTATTTATTTGTATTTTTAGCTCATGGGACTTGACCATCTTTAAATGTATACAATTTCATATTTTATGTTTGATGTTGTCAAAGTGCAATTTCATGAAAGCCAATTTACTTTTCTGGTAGTTTGTCTATTTTTCTCTCATTAATTGCTAATCAATGCACATAGAACCACCTCATAAATGTGCCTTTAAATTGTTTTATTCATCTTCCTCCTGTCTCTGTTTCTGTTCACAGACTTGTTTGTGACACAGTAATATGTTTTAGTGATGAGAGTTTTCATCATTACGTTGTGCATTCTTGTAGCCATTAACTTGAAAATTGACTTTTGCCCTGTAACCCAGCTTTCAATGAGTCAAAACTTTGTGGGAATTCACTTCCTCCATGAAAAATAGTAAAAGTATTTCTCACTTTGGATTGTACTCCTTTTTTCTTTTGCATGAAATGAACTTCATTCTCTAAATAATATGAAATACTAAATTGTCACCTAATTCACTGAAAAATGAAATCTTAGCACACAGTGGCACTGGATCATACTGCTTGTTTTAGTAATGATTTCAGGCCCATTTTATTTTTCACATAAAACCTTCACAACTACCCAGACCCAATGCTGCCAGTTGTAGTTTTCTATAATGTTATTCGTGTTCATTCCACCATTTATCTGTCAGTTTGTCATAGTCTGGTGTCTGGCATGTTGCTACAATTGTGGAAGCTATGCCACTGGTATTTCATTTATGAACAAGGTCACCCATGGTAGATAGGTTTCAGCATAATTTTCAGATTAAGACAGACTAGAAAGAAGGGGCTAGTGATCTACTTCTAAAAATCAGTTAATGCAAATCCTGTGCATCAGAACAAAACAGTGTCTAACAGATAAGCACCATAGGTTAGAAGGCACTCAAAATATACGTGGCCACAACCATGGATTTGCATATACCAATGTGTGAAGGATGACACAAGACCAGGCAATGTTTTGTAAATGGGATCACCATGAGTTGGCAGCAACTCTACAGCAACTGAAAGCATAAATTGGTGCTCATTATATACTGCTGCTATTGCTGGTCATTAAATCCTTGTGTTGGAGCCTTGAGAAGGAGGACATGTTCTTCAGTTCTTAGAACCTCTTCTGTTTCTAGCTAGCACAGTCTCTTTCATACAGTATTCATAATGACTGCTTTATTCATAATGATTATCCATGTTGAATCTCTTTCTCTCACAACACTTGCTTGGAGCAAATGCCAACTACATATGGAAAGAGAAGACAACAAGAGAGATGAACTCAGTGCTACTCACAGATAATGGCAGAAACCCCAGTCTAGGGCTGGGAATACTAACCTCATCCCTGCTTCCTGAGTGGAAAATTACTTTCAAGTAAGTTACTCAATCTCTCTGAAAATCAATTGCCTTGTATGAAAATTGATACGTATTTCATTGGCCTGTTGTGGATATTAACAAAACGATCACGTGCTATAACATTGCACTATGGAGTCCCTTCAGGAAAAACCCCCCTCCAAGACTGAAACTCAAATGGAACACATGAGCAGACATGTAAGCTCACTGATGACTGTGTTGGTCTACATGTGAGTAGAAGTGGGGGAAAGTCAGGCACAAAGATAGGGGCTGAGTTCAACCATGTTCCATAGACTCCTGTTGACCTTGAGATGAGAAAGTGAAGAGGAAAGGCTGGTTGTTCCGAAGTTTGGGGAGACTTAGTAACTCCTGAGCCCATGGACACTGACCTGGTCACAGAGGGGTAGAGCTGAAAGTTAAGCATACAGCTGACATGAAGTTGGGGGAGATACAACAGAACTCCAAAAGTTGCAGATAGTATCCATTTGACCTAGCTTTGATGGACTGATGACCAGTGCTCGACTAGAGGAAGATAAAGAAATTTTATAAAGGAAGAAAATGTAAATTGTTACAGTTTGAAGAATTTGACCTATATTTATGGATGCAGTAGCTCAAAATACCAACCAAGAGGAAAGGAGTATTCATATCAGGTATCAAGCCTAGCCCCTCGGTATATAGGGTAGATTGTTGTTGTTAAGTGCCGTCAAGTTGATTCTGACCCATAGCGACCCTATATAGGGTTTCCAAGGAACAGCTGGTGAGCTTGAACCACCAACCTTGCAGTTCAAATGGGTTTGTAGTCTGGTGCATTAATCGGCAATTTAGGCATTGGCTACCTAAAACGGAGGTGGGCACACTAGAAAGGAACAAAGTGGCTGGCTTACAAGTTTTCAAGAAGGAGTTTAGTTTCAGAGTGTGTAGGGAAATGTAGAATCACAACTGAATAGTTTTCATCTTGGATCTGGTGAAAGGAGATGTGGATAAGATTCTTATGATTCAATAGTGAGTAATTGTTATCATGACGAAATGCGACTGCAACAACTTTAAAGGTAGAAGTTTTGTAACATAAAGGGGGGAGTAGTTAATCTTACATTCCAGGAACAGAGGACCCTAGGACCATTAAGGGAGAAGAGCATGAGCAGAATGTGGGACCCTATCCAGAGAAGCAGCGACACCTGAGATGGAGGCAGAGATGAGGACATGGAGATATGGAGATATAGAGCAGCTGAGGACTCCAGACCCATGGAAAGAGAAAGGTTGTGTACTGATGGCCTAGGAGGAAGGCTTGCAAAATGTGCCCTTTGGTTGTTTAAATGATTATATATTCCTGCATTTTTTTGCGTACATCAAAAAAATAACAACAAAAAACAAAGGTAATAGAAGCAAATATTGTTGAATGATGATGCACGGAGGGGACTGTAATCACTGCAATGAAATGAATTACAAAAGGATGAGTGCAAAACTGATGTCATATAAACTATCATCCAATTCACAATAAAAGGTTAAAAAAAAATCCACAATGGAATGAAGAAATTCAAGCAAATTCTTGGTTAAGAAAGTTATCCATGAAATAGTATCTGTATATTTATCTATTTTTTTTTCTTTCTTCATTTAGTTAACTTTAAATAACTGTCTTCCATATACAAAGCATGTGCTAGATGGTAAAGACATACAGGTTAAAAAGTAAGGTCTGAAAGGGAGTTATGGCAGATAGTGTGAAAAGAGAAAGCATAATAAACTCACCATCTCACATACGAAAAACAAAAGATCTGATTCACTTCTTTAATAATGAATCACAGTGCTACTTTTTAAATATTACTGAAAACTTAAAAATTAAGGCCAAGAATTTAAGATGAATAGTAAAGAAAGAAAAAGCAAATAAATTATAGTCCAGAGAGAAAAAAGCTAAGGAAATGAAGAATCTCAATAGTTTAAATTCCCCCATGAACTTCGCAAATGGCTTTTTCTAAAATGTTGCTTCACATTGTTTATAAAGGCTACACATATAAGATAGAGAGTCAAAAGAGTAAAATTTTAAAGGATGGTTACAGATTGAACAGGCAGAGAAAATAAAGTAGATAAGGTAACAATAGAAACAGAAAAAGAGAATCCAATACAATAAATATTAATGGAAACAAAGAACCTTTTTAAAATGGCAGTATACTGATTGACAATTAAGATACATCAATATGAGCCTGCATATGCTGAACCTAAGAGCCTCAAAGTATATAAAGTGAAACACAAAAATAACAAAAAGACAAAACACAGGTTTGTCTGAGAAATTTCAAGAAGTTAGAATATAATCAAGGACATACAGATTTTTCGTAATTTTGTCATTGTTGTTGAGTGCCATCAAGTTGGCACTCATAGCAACCATGTATATGTGTTTCCAAAGAGTGGCTGGTGAGATTGAACTGCCAACCTGGTGGTTCAAATCGACCTTGCAGTTGAGCGCTTATCCTACAGTGCCACACCAGGACTGCTTGAGTATTATGTTTTTGTTGTTAAGTGCTATCAGGTCGGTTCCAACTCATAGTGACCCTGTGTATGATTTTCAAGGAGCAGCTGGTGAGTTTGAACTGCTGAGCTTGTGATCCAAACCAACTTTGTGATCCAATGCATTGTCCTACAGCACCACACTATATTAAAAATATGTATCTTGCAATTAGAGGGTACAAACACATTTCTGAAGCACCCATTAAAAAAAATAATGAAAATATGGTAAAAACTAGACCATAAAGAAAATTTCAAATGTTTCAAAAAGTAAAAACTGAACAGATCATTAATTACAATACAGTAAAATTAGAGAGTAATTTAAAGTTAAAAAATTATATATCTCTGACTGTGTGTGTATGTGTGTATGTGTGTGTGGACTCCTGGTGTGGTTCTGTAGGATCAGCATCGGACTTCAAACTATAATGTTGGCAGTTCAAACCCACCAGCTGCTCCCCAGAAACTATATATATGTTGTTGTTAGGTGCCATCGAGTTGGTACCGACTCATAGCGACCTTATGCACAACAGAATGAAACACTGCCCGATCCTGGGCCAACCTCACTATTGTTGCGACGCTTGAGTCCATCGATGCTGCCACTTACCAATCCATCTAGTTGATGAGAAATAGAGAGAGAGCTTTAAAAGGCCAAGTAAACACTCTGGGAACAGAGAGTGTTCAGAGAGCAGCAGTCCATCAATGCTGGACTCAAGCGTGGCAACAGTAGTGAGGTTAGCCCATGATCGGGTAGTGTTTCTTTCTGCTGTGCATAAGGTCGCTATAGGTCAGTACCGACTCGATGGCACCTAACAACAATACTTATGTTGAAAATTTTCATAACTGTAAAAGAATTGTACAAAATTAGTAAATTTGCAAATTTCTATGAAAAAGTTAGCTTTTGCCCCAAGTTCACACAAGATAAACTGCTTGCACATTTACCAATAATCTTGCAAGACCATGAAAACATTATTAGAGTTTTACCTACAAAGAAAGATCATTTTCAAAATATGCCAGGAAGCAGATAATTCAATGATAAAGAAAAATGTTTTGAGGAATTTTTAGAAGGGAAACTATTCAATTTGTATCATGAAGGTAATATAACTTTAATGCCCTGTCGCGGGGACAATAGTTGAAAAAAACAAGGAAATATTGTTTCTTATGCATTCTAGTGAGTCTGAATCTGGCTGAGCCTCAAAGGCAAACAGCTGACATCCTTAAATGAGATCACCAAGGACTTTAATAAAGCAACATTTCTCAAAAGCAAGGGAAACCCACAAAAGCTGGTGAAGTATTTTGAGATTAACAACAGTGGTGAACCTGTGTGTCAACAGCCAGGAGGCGTTACTAGAATCCAGAGAGAATGGGATGAGAGGGCTGCGATCTATAGTGGAAGAGCCTCAAAGTACATAAGGTAAAATAGAAGAACAATAAAAAGAACCTACCAACCTACAGCCCAGATGAGGAATCAGGGGAAAAAACACCCAACACCTCAATCTTCTCCTGCCCTTTCTTCTGGAGACTCCACTGGCCAAAGTTGAGCAAATGGGAGGATCTAATGACACAGTTCATAAAGACCAGCCTCTTAAGGAGACTAAGCAAACAGAAAGATGGAAAATAAATCTGGAGCGTATCTAGCAAAGTTCTTTCTGACAGGCATCTGTTTTTAGAGCTACAAGGATTGGTCTTATGTAGGCCCCAACATTCTAGAGACCAGAAATCCAGCTTAGTGTGCTCAGGGCATCATATTCATTAGTAACAGATTCAGTGTCATTTATAGACTGAACAACATATTCCTACAAAATAAGATACATAAAAAGTTACTAGCCTTGATGTATGAAGTCCTGGTGTGGCACCCTAGGATAATCACTCGACCTCAAGGTCAGTTTGAGTTGCAAAGTCAGTGATTCAAATTCACCAGCTGCTCCTTGGAAACCCTAACCAGAGTCACTATGAGTTGGAACCAACTTGATGGCACTTCACAACAACAACATTGATATACAAAGACCTTAGTCTGTGAAAGAAAACACAGAAAAACACAAAAAGTAATTTCTATATGGACAAACAAAATGTGCAGGAAATCCATAAAGAAGGAAACACCTATTTCCATATATGTTATATTTTAAAACTATTCATCTCATTTATCATGAAAAATGAAATAAAACAAAAATAAGGTCTCATTTTTAAAAATAACACTGACAATTTGAAAAAATATATACTGGCTGGAACACGGTGATTTAAGTGTTTCTCCGAGAGTTTCATCTTGTTTTATTCCTCTGAAATGTGTTTTCTGGAAATGTCTTGTTTCTCTTGACAACATCGTACTCTAGTTTTCCTCCTCCCTTTTGGCTAATACTTTTCAGTCACTCCCCAGACTACATAGTCAGTTATTTCTTGTCCGATTTTTTCAATTCTCCTTTTTTTGCCTGCCATTGATGAACCAACCCATCTCTATTTCTGAGGAATTCTAGTTTGTTTTATTTGGAACATTGTAGTGCCCTCAGTTAAAATTTTCCCTAAGAAGAAGAACAGAAATAGACAACGTTTAAATGTCCGAGTGTGATTTAAATTATGGCATGAAACGTATGAACTCAGCCCCCCAAAATATGGAAATTCGAGTTAGTCAAATTAGAAATAGTTTGTGAGATTTTCTTTTTTGGTTTGTTTTACACAAAACATATTCTCCTTATAGACTATAATGGCTCTTTTTAACAAAAAAGGTTTGAGCCCACCCAGAAGCACCTAAAAGACAGGTCCAGTGATCATCTGAGAGATCATGGCCTTGAAGATGCTATGAATAAGTTCTACTACACCCAAAGAGGTCACCAAGAGACAGACTGGCGAATGGCAACAGAGACAATAACAAATACAGATATGCTGGCACATGAATCACAGTGACATAGTCCCAACCCTTAATAAATGTTGATAGGTGAGAACTAATATGATTAACATTTATTTGTTTTGTTGTTGGTGGTGGTGGTTATGTGCTATAGAGTCAGTTCCGACTCATAGCGACCCTGTACAAGGTTTCCAAGGCTGTAAATCTTTACGGGAGCAGAAAGCCTCATCTTTCTCCCATGGTAGTTTCAAACTGCTGACCTTGTGGTTCACAGCCTGATTCGTAACCACTACGCTACCAGAGCTCCTTGTTGTTGTTAGGTGTTGTCAAAGTTGGCATTGACTCACAGCAACCTTATGCAAAACAGAACAAAATCCTGCCTAATCCTATGCCATTCTCACAATCCTTGCAATATCTGACCCTATTAGTGCTGGCACTCTGCCAATCCATCTCATTGGTGTCTTCTTTTTTTTCACAGACCCTCCACTTTACCAACCATGATGTCCTTCACCAGGGACTGGTCCCTCCTGATATATCCAAAGTATGAGAGACAAAGTCTTGCCATACTGGCTTCTAAGGAGCATTCTGACTGTACTTCTTACAACACATTTACTTAATGCTTACAAAGTACAAAGCCTTTAATAAGTTCTTTATGTATCATTAACTCTTAGAAAAGTTTCTGGGTGACTTTTTTAAAGGCTCAGTTGCTTCATCTATAAAATAGACAAGTGCATACAGGCAAATCTCTAAATTTTTAGTTTCTGAGATTTTTCCAATTAAAAGCTATTGTTCTAGAAAATTCTCTCTATTAGAAAAAAATCTGACTTTCCAAACTAAGATTTTTAGGGAAGGACTTTTTCCTGGTTTATAACCATGAAAAATAATACAATGGCTCTGAAATGAGAGTACCCCAGTTTCCTTAATGGGGGTTTCCTTTGGATCAATTTTTTAACATGCCTATATCCTGGGATGGTGCTGTTAGGATAAGCACCAGACTGCTAATCACAAGGACAGTGGTTCAAACTGACCACCCGCTCCTTGGAAACCCTGTACAGGATCACTGTGAGTTGGCACTAACTCCATAGCACTTAACAACAACGAACAACAACATGTCTCAATTGTATTAGACAAATCTGCTGCAAAGTGACTTCTTTTAAGTGTTAAAGAGCAGAGACCTCACTTTGAGGACTAAGGTGTGCCTGGCCCAAGCCATGGTATTGTCAATATCTCCATAAGCATGTGAAAGTTGGACAATGAAAGCAAGACCACAGAAGAATTGATGCATTTGAATTATGATTTTGGCAAAGAATATTGAAAGTACTATGGACTTCCAGAAGAACAAACAAATGGCTCTTAGAAGAAATACAGTCAGAATACTCCTTAGAAGTGAGGCTGGTGAGACTTTGTCTCTCATATTTTGGGCATGTGATCAAGAAGGACCAGTCCCTGGAGAAGGACATCATGTTTGGCGAAGCGGAGGATCAGCCAAAAGAGGAAGACCCTCCACACAATGGACTGATACGGTGGTAGCAATAAAGGTCTCAGATCTAACAATTGTGAGGATGGTGCAGGCCTAGGAAGTGTTTCGTTCTGTTATGTGTAGGGTCACTCTGAGTGGGAACCAACTAGAGGACACCTGATGACAACATCACTGTCTCAGTTTTCTCATCTGTAAAAATGAGTGTGACTTTAGTACTTACCTTATAGGTTATGTTGCAGAAAAGATGAACTGAGGTTATCACTCAATAAAATATTTAATAAAAGATTTCGTTTCCTAAAGGTCGTTATCCCTTAGGAAAAAACAAAGACTTCCATTACTTAATTCTGCTTTTTGTACTTAAGTGAATATAAGAGCTTATTGAGAAATGAGAAATCTTGACATCTGCCTTCACCCAAGGCTCTAAAGATACAGAACATTCCCAAGGGTCTCAAGGCAACATTGTTGTTGTTGTTGTTATGTGCCGTGGAGTCAGTTCTGACTCATAGCGACCCTGTACAGGGTTTCCGAGGCTATAAATCTTTACGGGAGCAGAACGTCTCATCTTTCTCCCGCGGAACAGCTGGTAGTTTTGAACTGCTGACTGTGAGATTAGTAGCCTGATTCATAACCACTACACTACCAGAGCTCCTTCATGGCAAAATAGGGAACAATAAAAAAGAGACCTTTATTGGTGGGTCACTCTAATATAACTTTCTCCAATGGGCTGGGAAGAGTCCTGCTAACCTAAATGTTCGTAGTTTGAGCCTACTCAGTGACCCCATGGGAGAAACACCTGAGGACCTGTCCCATACAGATTAGAGCCTAGGAAACACTACAGGACAGTTCTGCTCTGTCCTACAAGGTTTTAGACATGAGTCAGAATCAACTAGAGGACACTCACCAACAACAAGGTAAGACACAGAGGGCAAGAAAGCATCATTCTTCTAACAGCGTACAATCTTCTGAAATTTCTAGACTAGAAAGAGTAGACAGAGTGCTGTGCTATACTTAAAAAATGCAAAACAAAACTGGACTAAAAGATGCTGGATGTGGTTGTGCAGCAAAAGATAAAGGAAATATATATTTACCGGACAGCAGGGTTAAACCCCTCTCTTAAGGAAGCTTCAGGATGTTGTAGGTATGTTCTGGGGAGGCTTGAGAGTTCCTGGGCCATCACATGCTGGGTATAGTCATCCTGCCATGTGAAACCTATGGAGAAAAGTTACAAAAACTGTGTTATTAATTGTGGCAGTTTAGCCAAAGCCCTTACTTCAGTCTCATATGAAGTCACTGCTATTTTGTTAATATTTTTCACTCAAGCTGGTGATTCCTGTTGTTATTAGTTGTTATCAAGTCACCTCTGACCATGCCATCTCCACTACTACTGGTAGGCTTGCATCCATTTTTACAGCCACTGTGGATTTTGAGTGCCTTCCAACATAAGAGACTCATCTTCCAGCACTATTATCCGTAGAGTATTCATGGCTGATTTGGGGAAGTAGGTTAGAAAACCTTTCTGCCTAATCTTAGTCTGGAAGCTTCACTGAAACCTGTCCATATGGGTGACCCTCTGGTATTGAAAAGATCAGAGGCATCGTTTCCAACACAGCAGCAACCACCGTACAACCAACTGACAAATGGGTGGTGGAAGCTGGTGACATCATTAGCCAAACCAAGTTCTCTCTTACTATGTATTAATCAGAACATTTACTTACAGATATTCCAACTTTCTAGACAAGAAAGACTATAGTGCTTTGCTACAATAAAAAGTAAGTTAAAGGCTTAATGGACACTGGCTGGGGCTGAACAGCAAAGAGACTTAAACTAAATATAAATTTTATTTAGAAGAGGTATTTCTGGTCATTGTGAAAAAAATAAAAACTTTCTACATGGAAAGGTTGTGTCATGGCAAAGATACTCCTCATCTGCAATGTGCAAATACTTGCCCTCTTGTTCACTCACTGCTCTGCCTGTTCACCATAGCTTGGGCAATTTGTTCCTCCTAAACCTATTCCAAGCATTTGGAATGGAATAAGGGTTATTGTTACTGTGAAAGCAATTATCATGGGGCTTAATGTACTGTATCTGGGAACCAATTACATTATATTTATACTCAAATGTTATGACAAAGAGCTTTGTAAGAAGGGTGAAGTAGTTATGAAGGCAAAATCCATGTGATTATGCATTAATTACATGCACTGTAGATCACATGATAATTATGCTGAGAATTACCAAATAACTCCCAAGAATAATTATTATGCAATTTGTACATTTTAGATCTTATGGTAACACTTTAGCTCTCAGAACTACCCCAATGCAATTATCCATAATTATCTAATCACTAAATATCATGTAATTACAGAGATATATTTTTATGCCCTGTACAAAAACACATTACCAAAATCTTCAAATCAGGACCGCTCTGTGCTTGTTTGTGTGTGTGTGTGTGTGTGTGTGTGTGTGTGTGTGTGTTTTAAAAAGAAGTCCAGAACTTGCTGAGAACCAAAGAATCTCGAAGGAATTTTGTATAAGTCTCGGTAGACATTAACTGTTTCAAGAACACATTTAAATCAATGTTTCAAATGCAAATTTAACATAAAAAAAAATTACAGGT
Organism: Chrysochloris asiatica; assembly: GCF_000296735.1. Lineage (NCBI taxonomy): Eukaryota > Metazoa > Chordata > Mammalia > Afrosoricida > Chrysochloridae > Chrysochloris > Chrysochloris asiatica. Next base: position 2,636,461 of record NW_006408795.1, on the reverse strand, counting down.
GGCAAGATTGAAAAGGTTTGTACATTTCTGAATCTAAGAAGACTTATTGGTGTTACCCAAAGTGGAAACTGATGGGAAAAATCCCTTGATAGGATGACCTCCTATGGCAGCTTGTTTTAAGAAGCTTTGTTTGGAATATAACTTTAGAAAATGGGTCTCTATAAGTAGACAGCCATGGTACCACAGCCATCATTTCCCTTATTTTAGGATTAAATACATTTGATGATAAGCAAGTCTATTGCATTTGCCAAAAGCAACTAGAGAATAATCTCTACGTGAAATGTATGTTTATGTGACTATTACTAGTCCATTCTGGAAAGTACAGTTGATTGAAAGCACTTTTGCAAAGTTAGCATTATGTCTAGCATTGTGAATCCGGTAAATAAGCATACTTTAACCATGTCATTCCTAAAAAGACACACTTAGCATTAATGTTTATCAGGAAACACAGTAAATCAAGGGCAATAAAGAAACTTCCCATGGAAAAATATGTTTTTAAATTCACATATAAATCCAATAATATTTTTATCTCAGCAAGCACAAAAGTCTGAGCTATGACAATTGTGGGGTTTGTAAGAAGGATTCCGTCCTCTCATAATAATCCTAGTCAGTTATTATGGGTTAGTCTGTTATGGGAAGTCTTAGGAGAACCCTGAATCCTATCCCCAACCAAGATTTCTAAGCTCTCTTGGGAGGAGATGAGCTGTAAAACTAAGAACAGTCTAGGTATGAAGGGTCTAAACACCCTCTCTGATCTTCTCTCCAAGGCATATCTTGGAGGAAATAAAGCCCTAGGAATAGAGGATCCGTTTCCAATGAGTACATGTCCTTTTTCCCAATCCACCTACAAACTACTATTCAAAATCCTGAAAAATATATATAAAGGTGACGAGAAGAAGGTAGAAAGGCTCTGAAGGGTGAAGAGAAGGTAGAAAGGCTAGGGACCTTAGGAATCATTGAATGGCCTGATGGTGAGTTCTCTGAGTTTTCTTTTTCCCCACAAATCCCTGACTTGGAGCCAAAGAAGCTAACAACTCAGGTATGCAAATAGGTGCAGAAATTAAAAAGCACCAGCAAAACCTTGCACTCTTTATCTATAGGGCTAGGAAAGGAACAACGTAACAGATGGAAATTTTTTTGACCATTCTACTCCAGGCAAACAACACAGAAGACAGTACTTCCTCATTTACATTCATGCCAATAAAAGTCAAGTAGGGAGTCTAGAGCTCTGCCATCATGAAAGTGTCATGTTGTTGTTGTGGTTAGGTGCTATCAAATCGGTTCTGACTCACAGTGACCCTATGCACAACAGAATGAAACACTGCCTGGTCCTGTGCCACCACACAATTGTTATTATTCTTCAACCCATTGTTGCAGCCACTGTTGTCAATCCACCTCCTTGGGGGGTCTTCCTATTTTTTAGTGACCCTCCCCTTTGCCAAGCATGGTGTCCTTCTCCTCCTGACAACACATCCAAAGAATGAGAGACAAAGTCTCATTATCCTGACTTCTAAAGAACATTCTGACTGTACTTCTTCCAAGATGATTTGTTTGTTCTTCTGACAGTCCATGAAACTTTCATTACTCTCTGCCAGTATCATAATTCAAATAGTTTGATTCTTCTATGGTCGTCCTTATTCATTGTCCAACTTTCAAATGCATATGAGACAAGTGAAAATACCATGATTTAGAAAAGGCACACCTTAGTCCTTAAAATGACATATTTGCTCTTTAGTACTTTAAAAATGTCTTTTACAGAAAATATATCTAATGCAATAAATACATTGTTATATTTCTTGACTGCTGTTTCCATGAGTGGTGACTGAGGAGCCAAGCAAAATGAAGTCTTTGATAACTTCAATCTTTCCTCTGATTATCATGATGTTATTAACTGATCCAGTGGTGAAAATTTGTTTCTTCCTTTACATTGATGTGCAGCTGTAATAAGGAAATCTGATGTTTACATCAGGGTGATGTGAGAGAAGACCAAGTACAAAGTCAGGACTTTCATCCCCACTGGGCAGTACAATACCCTTCCTCTTTGGTGTCAGGTGAACTCTCACCCCTGGCCACATCAGGTGTCAACAGAGCCCTTGTGGGGAACATGGACTGTTAGGAGCAGCTGAGCTGAAGTTCCCTGACTTGGGGGTAGTTTAACTGAAGGATTGCAAATGAACAGTTGTGGTCCAGAAACTCGGGCTGCTTCCAAGTCAAGGTCCCCCAGCCCCTGAAGAACTTGCAGGGCTGCCTCATGGGTCTGAGGTCTCGCAAGGTCTTTCCTTCTATTTAGTTATGTCCTTTGGCTCAGCCTGCACAATATTCTAGCAGCCCTATCTCTGTTTCCCTAGCAAATACATTCTTCTGATAAAATCCCCCTTACTGCATGCATCAAAAACACCAGATGCTATTCTTTTCCTGCCCCCAAGTACCTCCCCTTGAGCTGTGTATAAAATAAACTCACTGCCTTGGTCAGTGTCACAGTATCTCCATCAGAATGCTATGTCCTACCTGGTCCCAACTATACTATATTTCAAATGTATCTTGTGTCTTTCTTTTATTTCTCATCTCCTGTCACCCTTACTAAGGCTTAATCTCTCCACGCGGGTTGCAGAGATAAGCCAATTGTCAAATGCAGCAGCTGGCCCCAGTTGTATTGGCTCCAGCAGTCGTGTTGGCTCCAGCAGTTTGGTGCCCAATGAACTTCTACAACTGTCTGACAGTAACAGGAGGTACCCCGACTCTTACTATTCAAAGTGGTGTCATAGAAAGTCAGTTACACCAGAAGGTTTAAATAAAAGGAAGAATCTCAAAATATAATACAGTCTAGATTTTTACTGAATCTCACTTCTACCAAAAACCAGGACAATCTCAAACTGAATGGAGAAAAAAAAGACAATCAATAGATGCCAGCAGTAAGATGACAGAGATAGTAGAATTACCTGACATATTCTTTAAAGTTATTATGGTAAAAATGCTTCAATGAGCAACCATGAGCACACTTGAAAATAATAATAATAAAAGGAAAGCCTCAGCAAAGGATTAGAAAGTCTCAATAAATAAAAGCTATTCAGAAGAACCCAATGAAAATACTATAACTGAAAATGCAATTATAATAATTAAAAATAAAAGTGCAGTATATGCATTCAATAGCAGAATAGAGGGAACAGAGAAGCAAATCAGTGAAATGGAGCAAAGAACAATACAAATTATTTAAATTTTCTAAAAGAAAATAGCCCCAAAGGAAAATGAAGAAAATCTCAAGAGACTAGAACTAGAAAAAAATCCCTAACATTCTTGTCATCAGCATGTCAAAAGGAGAGTACAAAGAAGACAGGGCTGAAAATGTATTGGAACAAACAATGACTGAATATTTCTAAAATGTATTTCTGATAAAACCCTACAGATTCAAGAAGATGCACATAGCTCAATGAGATGTGCTTCTAAATTATGTAGAAAAAAAATCTGAAAACAATTACAATAATGGATGGGTAAAGTTTCTGTACTTGTACTGATAAAATGACAATATCAGTAAATCGTAATAAATGATATGTATAAAATGTAATACCTAGTTGTTTTTAGGTGCCTTGGAGTTAGTACTGACTCATAGTGACCCTATGCACAACAGAATGAAACACTGCCACGTCCTGTGCCAACCTCACAACCGTTGCTACGTTTGAACCCATTGCTGCCGCCACTGTGACAATCCATCTCATTAGGGTTCTTCCTCATTTTCTCCAATCCTTCACTTTATCAAACATGATATCCTACTCTAGAAACTGGTCCCTTCTGATAATACGCCCGAAGTATGAGAGAAGAAGTCTGACCATCCTGGCTTCCAAGGTGCATTCTGGTTGTACTTTCAACACAGATTGGTTTGTCCTTTTGGCAGTCAAAGGGACTTTCAATATTCTCCTCCAACACCATAACTCAAATGCTTCAATTCTTCTGCGGTCTTTCTTAGTCACTGTCCAGCTTTAAAAATACCATGGCTTGGGTCAGGCACACCTTAGCCCTTAAGCTTTGTTCTTCAATACATTAAAGATGTCTTGTGCAGCAGATTTGCCCAAGGCAGTGCGCCATTTGATTTCTTGACTGAGCTTCCATGAGCGTTGATAGTTGATCCAAACAAACATAATGAAGTCTTTGACAACTTCCATCTTTTCTCCATTTATATGGATGTTATTTATTGGTCCAGTGGTGGTGATTTTTGTTTTCTTTACATTGAGATGCAACTCATACCAAAGACTGGGTTTTG
>NW_006408795.1:2629353-2631081 GCF_000296735.1 Chrysochloris asiatica | reverse complement strand
CTTCTTAATGACCTTTTGCTTTTCTTCCTGTATGATGTTCTTGATATTATTCCCAAAACTCTTCTGGTCTTCGGTTTTTAGTGTCTAATGTATCAAAGCTGTTCTTCAGATGATCTCTAAATTCATGTAGGATATGTTCAAGGTCATATTTTGGCTCTTGTGCACTTGTTTTAATTTTCTTCAGCTTCAGCCTGAACTTGCACATGAGCAATTGATGGTCTGTTCCACAGTCTGCCCCTAGCCTGGTTTTGCCTGGTGATATGAAGCTTTTCCACCATCTCTTTCAACAGATGTAGTCAACTTGATTTCTGTATATTTCACCTGGTGAGGTCCCTTTTATATTATTTTAAAGGGTATTTGCCTATTGCATGAGGTCATTATTGTAAAAGCTTAACAAAAGATACCCACACTAAAAGGAAAAAAAATTCTTCATTAGTTACTGAGGGTGGGGTGGGATGGGGTGGGGTGAGGGGATGGTAGAGCACAGGGTAGGGGACAGACACATCATAGTTCAGGTGTTGGGGAGGGCAATATATAAGAAGGGGGAAGGGATGGAAGAACAAGGTAGATTGAGGAACACTAACACAGGTTTGCATGGGCTAAATGGGAAAGAGGTAAATAGTAATATATGTTCAATTTTGTAACAATAGGGCTCTGGGATACAGGTATTGAGGCATAGTCTAAATGGGTAAAAGAGGGGAAACAATGTTAAAAGATTCTTGACTGTCTTATGAATATTGGTTTCCCTTGCCTACTATTGTAAAATAGACACTTGAGTAGCATAGAAAGGAATATTGGGAAACACGATTACAGAAAGCTCATAAATCTGTCTTCAGCCTATAACTGATTGGAACACCTAACAGGGTTCTAGAACTTTCCCACTGAAATAGTCATCTTGTGGAGCCTTTGTAGTGTATAGAATCTTAGGTGAAATCCCGAGCCCCATCCAGAACCTTCCGAGGAAGGACATTCCCACTTGAAAGGGCAAGCAGTTCAGCCTGGAGCAGACAGAGGAACAGATTATGTTTCTTGAAAGAAAAACCAGCAGGAAAAATCCAAAACAAAAATGGCAATATACTTGGTATTTATCCACAAGAAATACGAGCCATAACACGAGTATATATATGCACACCAATGTTCATAGCAGCACTATTTACAATAACAAGAAGATGGAGACAGCCTAAGTACCCATCAACTGCAGAATGGATAAACAAACTGTGGTACATACACACAATGGAATATTATGCAACCTTGAGGAACAACAAGGAAGCTGTAAACTACCACATAACATGGATGAACCTTGAGGACATTATTTTCAGTGAAATTAGTCAGTCACAAAAGGAGAAACACTGCATAGCACCACTACTGTAAAAGACTAAGAAAAAGAGCCCATTCTAAAAGCAGGGGTGGTGGTGGAGGAGGGGATCCCTTGCTGGTTACCAGGATGAGGGGGATGGGTTAAGGGGAGGGAGGGGAAGGTGGCGCACTGGGTAGGAAACAGATACAGGATAGTTTGTATGCTGGGGAGGGGGTCAATACACAAGAAGGGGGGAGGGAATGGAAGAACAAGGCGGATGGGAAAACAGTTAAGCAGGTTTGCATGGACTAAGTGGGACAGAAGTAATTAATGATGTATGCACAACCTTGGGACAACAGGGCTCTGGGATAAGGCATTGAGGCATGGTTGGAATGGAGTAAACTGGGGAAATAATGTTAAGATGCTTGGCT
>NW_006408795.1:2616319-2619973 GCF_000296735.1 Chrysochloris asiatica | reverse complement strand
AAAGTTTATTTTATCAGAGATTAGTACTGCCACTCCTGTTCATTTTTGATTGACCTTATTTTTAATATGTGTGATGCACATAATATTTTAGTCTGACCTATTTTCTTCTATATGCTCTATACTATTATTTTCTTTAATGAATTATGGAGCATACAGAGGATTGTCATGATTCAGAAATGGCTCAAAGAAACTAACAACAACAAAGGAAGCAAAGGGTTTATTGGTCAGCACTTACCAAATTTAAGATTATGATGGAATATATGTGACTATCTAACTACTAAAATGGCAAAAAGCACTAATCAGCAATGAACTTTCGTGCAAAATATTTTTTAAAGAATATGAAAAGGCAATATCACCTAACATCCAAGAGAAAAACTGAACAAAAATGTGGTTAACAATATAAAGGAGGGTCATATGCAGAAAGAGGGACAGTTATGTATATCAACAGAGAACATTTTCGCAAAAAGGTAAAGTGAAATAGAAGATTAAAGTGATCATCATCAGAAAAGACAAAACTGATGGTTTCATTGTCATGGTTGAACAAGTGTGCATGGCATAGAAACCTAGGAGTATCTTGGCTATACATAAATCAGTGGCCAGCAAAGCTTTCCCTACATTCCCTACAATGTTTTAAACTTATGTTTTCTGCCATGGAAAAATTCAAAGCATTACTGTAAAGTAATAAGACTTCAAGACTTGAAAAAGCTGTGTATGTATTCAAAGATAATACCATTGCTCAAAATATTTTTATATGTCTACTTGGAAAATGTTTTCAATAGACCATTTACAAATCATATATGACATCAGTCTTGTTGTTATATATTCACACTTCATTTTCACATTGAAAATAGTGTGATAATCAAATTACTAACTCGGCTCTACATAACTTATTCATTCCATCTGGTGCCAAATAACATTACATTGTTTCCTCACAAGTCTACCTTCAAAGAGAAAAGATTCACCATTATTGAGAATGTTCAAAAAATGCCCCATGCCAGATTTTTCAAGGAAAATTCCAAAAGAAGAATTTTTAAATGTTCTAATCAATGGTGCTATCTTCAGAAGAAACAGATCTCTTTCCAGCATGAAATCTTTGAAAAGGAAATTATTTTATCTGGATACATTTCTTTATTCTGATATATTGGTTTTTAAGCTTCTATTATAGCTAAGCTGCACAGTGTTACAAAAAGCAAGAAGCAGCATATGTAATCACATATTTTGAAAATTACAAGAAGAAAGTTAATGACAAGATCTAACCTTTTTGAATTAAAATATAACCATTTACAGATACTGTATTCTATGAGCTTGAACCACCGACTTTTTGGTTCAAACCGACTTTGCAATCCAGCATATTAACTCAAAGCACTGCACCAGGACTAGAACACACTAGTACTGATAATTACTTTTGAATAAATTTGCTCTACTGCTAAAGAATGTCTTCATACTTCGGACATATTGTCAGGAGGGACCAGTCACTAGAGAAGGAGATCATGTTTGGTAAGGTGGAGGGTCAGAAAAAAAGAGGAAGACCCCCAACGAGATGGATTGGCCAAATGGCAGCATCAATGGACTCAAGCGTGGCAACAGTAGTGAGGTTGGCCCAGGATCAGGCAGTGTTTCGTTCTGCTGTGCATAAGGTCACTATGGGTCAGTACCGACTCGATGGCACCTAACAACAACTGCTAAAGAATATCATTTTACATCCCATCTGTGTTCAGTCATATTTTCTTTAAATTAACAGTAGAATTTAAAGATTGCATAGTATTATTCGTCTGGATTTCTATTTCCTGTTTTGTATAATTTCTAATTTTCCATTTATTTTGTCTGTTGTTCTTATATTGTTTTCCTGAATTCTACTGGAGCTTTGGATGTGTTTTCTTTGATTTTGTTTGTGATTTCTTTGATCTCTTTCTTAAACTGCTAAAATAACCGATCTCTGTAAATCTTCTGAATGCCTTATTGGATAGTTCAAATAACATCTCTTCCTCCAGAAAAATTTCTTGTACTGTATTTTGGTCACTTGTTTGAGCCATCTAGTCCTTTTAGTTTTTGCAACTTTCCAAGATGTCTGCTGGTGTGTTATAATATTAAGCTACTGATCGTATGTTGGTTTGCTTCACCCTGATTTTTTCCTTTGTTGTAATATATTTAGGCAGTGGGTGAATGTGCTAATCTGTCCCTTGTTTGATAGCACTGGGAAACTGACCACCTGTCTCTGGGTAGATCTGGTAACAGGTGGGTGTCGGAGTCTTTGAGCATGAGTATGTCTGGTTGCTGTTCATGCACAGCAGCTAAGGACAGGCTGGTGCATGTTAGTCACTGTCTTCCATCCAGCCAGTAGTGCTAAAGCAGGTGGTGACACTCACCTACTGAGTGGAAAGGCAGGTGTGGTGAGTATGGTTGTAGGGGGTCCTCAGTGCCCAAGTACTGGGGGGAAACAGAGGGGACAATAGGGGATTTGGAAGAGGAAGACTATGAAAAAAAAAAAAAAAAAACAATGGGGAGGGAAATTTACTTTGATTGCTGATCAGCAATGTACATGCTGATACAGTGCTGGGCGAGTTCAGCTATTTATCTGGATCCTGCTCCAATTGGAATGATGCTTACAGTAACTCAAAAAGGCCATCCTATGCCAGTTGTCAATGCACTGCTCTTTATGTCTCCGTCTTCACTGTTTTTATTGAGGCTATTCCACTGACTGGTATTTGATCTAGTTCTTTATCCTTTCCTTTCAAGCTGTGGGTTCTAGAAATGGCATCTCTATCAGTTTCGCTTGTTTTTTTTGAGTCTTTGTTATAGTGAATCTGGGCAGGGCACCACAATTTTCATGATAAAAATAGGACCTTCACTGTTGGGAAACATGATTACAGAAAGTTTGTAAGCCCATCTTCAGCTATAACTGACTGGAATACCTAAAAGGGGTTCTATAACTTGCTCAGTGAAATAGGCTTCTTGCAGAGGCTTTGCAGTGTATACGACCTTAGGTGGAATCCTGAGCCCCATCCAGAACCTTCTGAGGTGAAACATTCCCCCTAAAAAGGACAAGCAAACTAGCCTGGAACAGTTAGAGTGACAGAAGATACAAGCTTCCTGGAGCTCACACTGGTCTACCGGTGAATGGAAGAGGGGGAAAGGCAGCAATGAAGAAATGGGCTGAGTTCAACCACGTTCCATTGACTTTGTTGACGTGGAGATGACACAGAAGAGGAGGGGCTAGTTACTCCAAAGTGTGGTGAGACCTGGGGACACCTGAGCCCATGGACAAGTACATAGCCACAGACGGCTAGAGCTAAGAGTGAAGCATCCAGCTGATATGAAGTGAGAGGAGACACATAAAAACATCCAAAGTTGCAGATAGTACCCATTTGACCTAGACTCAATGGCTTGATAATCAGAACTTGACTAGAAGAAGATAAAAAAAAATAAAATAAAAATTTTTTATAAAGGAAATGAGAGTAAATTGCTATAATTTGATGAACTTGACCTATACTCATGGAGGTAGTAGCTCAAAATACCAACAGAGAGGGAAGGATTCTTCACATCAAGTATCAATGCTATCCCTTCTGTATACAGGGTAGATAGGGATGGGCAACTTAGACAATGGCTACCTAAAATGATAGGGGCTATAAAGGTATGAAGTGACTGGCTTACAAG
>NW_006408795.1:2592339-2614765 GCF_000296735.1 Chrysochloris asiatica | reverse complement strand
ATTTAAAAAAAAAAAAAAAAAATTTATTTTTTTTTTGGAGAAAGGAAACAACGGTGAAGTGCTACAATTTGATGAACCTGACCTATACTCATGGAGGTAGTAACTCTAAATACCAACAGAGAGGGAAGGAGGCTTCATATCAACTATCAATGCTGTCCTCTCTGTACACAAGATAAACAGGAATAGGTAACTTAAGACATTGGCTACCTAAAATGAGGGGGTGATAAAGGCATGAAGTGACTGGTTTACAAGGTTTCAAGAGGGAGTTTAGTTTAAGAGTGTGTCGGGGAAGAAAGAGTCCCCACTGAATAGTTTTCATCTTGTCTAGATGGGTCTGGTGAAAAGAGATGGGGATAAGATTCTTACGATTCAATAGTAAGTGATTATTATCATGACTAATTGTGACTGGCACAATTGTAAAGGTAGAAGTTTTGTAACCAAAACAGGGGAGTGGTTAATCTTACAGTCCAAAAACAGAGGACCCTAGGACCATCAAGGGAGAAGAGCACAAGCAGAATGCAGGACCTTATCCAGAGAATCAGCGATGCCAGAGACAGAGGCAGAGATGGGGACATGGAGAGAGGGAGTGCCTGAGGCCTCTAGATTCATGGGAAGAAAGGGACTAAGAGCTGGTGGCCAGGAGGCAGACTTGCAGAATGTGCCCTTTGAAGGTATAAATTATTATATATGCTTGAGTGTTGTTGTTTTTTTAAAAAGCTAAAGTGAATAGAGAGAAATAAATACTGTTAACTGATGGTGCATGGTGGGGATTATAATCATTATAATGAAACAAGGTGTATGATTTGTTGGATGTAAAACTGATGATCTGCCCCATAAACTTTCACTCAATCCACAATAAAAATGTTAAAAAAAAAAAAAAAAAAAAAGATCTATGGATCAAATTGACAACAGCAACTCTAAAGATTAGATTGGAACCTTAGTGGGCAGTGAGTTTACGTTAATGGGGGAGGAACAACTCAGAAAAGGGGGTTGAGAATGGTTGTGTACCTCAAAGATGGTCATCCACGTCACTAAATCATACAAGAAGAGAGTGTTGAATTGCTGTATATATTCTCAACAACAAAAACTGAGTAAATTTTATACTTAAAAACTATCCCACGAAGTAGCCATGCTTAAACTGAACAGTAGTTTTGCCCAATTAGTAAAAAAGATTTGCCTTGAGCATAGATAGCACCCTTAGTTTTTTAATGCATGGATGCAAAATTGAATATACATTTTTTTCAGCTATACATGTATCTATATATATGAGCAAATGTTTTCATCCTTTTTGCATAAAGTTTCCATTGAAAATGCATTAAACTCTGAGCATAGCACTCTTATAACAAGTTATCTAGATAAGCTAAACCTGACAAATTAATCTAAAGCATAAATGAGAACTGAAGGGATACAGAGGCTAAATTAATAGTGATGAAATAATAAGGGTAAAGATAAAATGATGACAAGGTGAAATATATAACCAATGTTATTGAACTGTTTGTGTACAAATTATGAATGGACATATGCTTGCTTGTGTATTTTGCCACCAAAGATAAATGAAATGCTAAGTAAATAATTTTTTTTTTAAAGCGTGTGTATAGGGGAAGATAGAGTCCCCACTGAGTAGTTTTCATCTCATCTAGATGGGTCTGATAAAAAGAGATAAGGATAAGATTCTTATGATTCTATAGTGAATAATTGTTATCATGATTAATTGTGACTGTACTAATTGTAAAGGTATGAGTTTTGTAATAAAAATGAGGAAGTAGTTAAACTTACAATCCAGAAACAGAGGCCCCTAGGACCATCAAGGGAGAAGAGCAAAAGCGGAAGGCAGGACCCTATCCAGAGAAGCAGTGACACCAGAGATGGAGGCAGAGATGGGGACATGGAGAGAGGAAGCAACTGAAGACCCTAGATTCGTGGAAAGAGAGGGACTGACAGTTGGCGGCCAGGAGGCAGGCTTGCAGAATGTGCCCTTTGTTGGTGTAAATTATTACATATGCCTGAGTGTTTAAAAAAAAAAAAAAAAGCTAAAATAGAGAGAAATACTGTAAACTGATGGTACATGGAGGGGGTTATAACCATTGTAATGAAGCAAAGTATATGATTTATTGAATGTAAAATTGATGATCTGCCCTGTAAATTCACTCAATTCACAAAAAAAAAAAAAAAAAAAGGACCTTCTTTATGTTGTGTACTCCATCCACTCCAGGATGGGCCTCTGACCATCTTCACCTCTTGTTTTCTGCCTCTCACTTGCCCCTCAGACCTTCAGGTTACTCTAGCATTACCTCTGCCTTCTGCCCCTCGGTATAACTACCATACTTCCCTCATGGAATTCTGCCTGTGGCTACTCTGGGCAAGAATCCCCACAACTCAGCTTAGGGCCACCCTGCATGTGATTCAAACCAAGCCAGAGGTGCCTTGTAAGAAAGGCCTGGGAAGCTGCTTCTGATAGGTCACAGCATGGAAAACCTCTGGAGCCCAGTTCTGTTCTGTACACACCAGGAGCTGATGCACTCAAGAAGTGACAGAAGACTGGGGCTATGATATTTTCTCATTGAGTTTCAACATTTCTTCCTGTGTTATCAATTACCCAACTGAATAGAAAACACAGATCAGTTAGGATTTTAATCTACAAACCTATAGGTGGTGGTGGTGGTGGTGGTGGTGGTACTGTGCCATGGAGTCGGTTCCAACTCATAGAGAGTGACCCTGTACAGGGTTTCTGAGACTGTAAATCTTTATAGGAGCAGAAAGCCTCATCTTTCTCCCACAGAACGGCTGGTAGTTTTGAACTGCTGACCTTGAGGTTAGCAGCCCAACTCATGACCAGTATTCTACCAGAGCTCCTACTATTAAACATGGAAAGCATGCGAGTTTTTCTAGTGACTTTGGCCATAGGAGCTCACAAGCTACAATGGCGCTTAAAGTTCAATTTATGTTTCCTATTCCTTTTCTTTCTTAAACACAGACATACAAATAAATGTATATGTATGAGTTCTGTTGTTGTTAAATGCCATTAAGCTGCTTCTGACTCATAGAAACCCTGTATAGTGTTTCTGAGGAGCAGCTGGTGGTTTGAACTACCAACAATGCGGTTCCAACCCACCATTCGGTTCAGCCCAGTGCTTATTTTACAGCGTCATACCAGGACTCATATATGAGTTTAGACAAGAAATTTTCCCCTCATGCCTAACCCCACAACCAATCATAACACATCTAGAGAAATATGATAGCCATCATCAAATGAACTTGAACAATTGCATATGTCTCCTTTGTTTTTACAACCTCACCTAGAGTGGAAACTCTTGACTCCTTCCAGTCATTACTGTCTCTACTGACTGATCAGTCTCATTGGAGGCTGAGGTACACATACATCATTTTCATGGCTGTGAGGCAGTTGCATTGTGGACACCAGCCCAGCTTCTCATCGTCCTGGAACTTAGCTGAGGATACATCTCTGGTCCTCACCTCTCACCCAGCAACCAGCCTAAGTAACTCAGACCCATGGAAATCTGGTTCTGGTTGGGAAGCACTAACTCATGGAAGTGATTGTTAGGAAACAAGGCAAAAGGAGGACTTACAGAAGAAATGCTGAGTTAACAGGAATGCGCTTCCTTGATATTGGGATGAGGCATTGGTGGTACAGTGGTAGAAACAACAGCCACCTTCCTTGAGGGAGCCTTGGTTTCATTCCCAGCCAATGCAACTCACCCACTACCTATCTGTCAGTGAAGTCTTGCTATGATGTGTTGCTGTGATGAACAGGTTTTAGCAACGCTTCTAGACTAAGATTGACTGGCAAGAAAGGCCTAGTGAACTGCTTCTGAAAACTAGCCAATGAAAACTCTAGGATGCACAAGCATGCAGAACCCAACTGCCCATGGATCTGGCACAAGGCAGACCAGCATCTCTTTCTGTGCCTGGTGCTGCCACGAGTCAGGGCCAACTCCACAGCAGCTAAGAACAACAGCAAAATAACCTAAAGCATTTCACAACTAAGGGAACCATCCTCTCTCCCTTGCTCTAACCCTACTTTTGTCCCTTTTTCCCTTTCTCCCTCCCTCCCTTCCCAGGGCCAAGCAGATTCTATCAGTTAATTTAAAATAAAGTGGAAAGTTTATCTGCACCAGGAGCGTAGCATGATAGGACGCATGGCAAGTCAAGAAGATCACACTTCCCAGAGCCTTCCGATCTTGATTGTTCATTTTAAACTCATTTTTTTTTTTTTTTTTCCTGCCCCTGGTTATTGTCCTTCTTAATCCAATAGACTCACGGTTTAGGTGCCCCTCAAAAAATCCTGTTTGTTGGAACCTATTTGATTTTAGATTTCAGGTCTCCTTAAACCATCTCTCTAAGACCTTCTTTTCTTCCTGCCTTAAAATGTGAACTTCCTCATTACTATGTTACTAATGCCACCTTTCATTGCCAATCTTGTGGCTACTGCTGGTAGATTTTCTTTCTGAAAGGCTAATCCCCATGGCGCCCTATTATCTCCTAGTCCTCAGCATTCCTTCTGTGAGAGCATTTGAACGCCCCTTACAGATGGAGTAAAGCCCTGATGTCATTAAAGACCTTGTAAGTCCCTATGTCTTATCATGATTTCTCCAAAAGGATTTGCATTTCTTTTTGAAGGTCACCCGTTCCAATATGAGAAAGAGGACTGGAAGGCCAGAAATGGCAGACAAAATTCTAGACACATAAACTAGGGACAGTAATGCCGTCAGACGAGGGGGCAGTGAGACAGAAGTTCTGGAGCAAGTCCTAATGTTGAAAGAAATACAGAGTGAAGGCAGTAGGGGTACAGGTGTGACAATGTGAGAGGGTGAAAAGGATTGAAAGTGCCTGTACAGTTGGTTTCCTTTCATAAAGATCCTGTTTCCAAGGAGTAACGGGAAGGTTTGAACCATGAACCTTGCACTTAGAAGTCCTGTGCTTATCCTAAGCACCACAGTTTAGATTTGGGGTGTGCTGTTTATATAATACAGGAAGTCCTTGGGTATTGCAAACAGTTAGCTCAGCTGCTAACTGAAATGTCCTTGGTGGTTTGAGCCTGCCAAGAGAGACATGCCTGGAAGAAGGTCTAGCAAGTACAGGTTTCCCCTGCTTTTGGAAAGTTCTTTTTATACCCCTGTGCCTTAACAAAAGACCCACATTTTGTAAAAGCCATTTCGTTTTGACAAAAGACCTATAGGTACCCATGTAGGCCTTTGCCTATGAACAAAAGGTAAAAAGTGAAACTAGCATTCAGTGTTTGTTTCACAGTGCCATTACCAAGCTCCTTCCGTGGGATCTACGCTCAGCTTCTCAGCAACAAGCCGCCAGAGCTTTGTACCGTGATTGTTGGACACTATACATTAGGGTGATTTTAGGTTTTATGCTAAAAAACTTTCCCATATAAATGAGTGGTAATTGTTTGCTTTAAACCATTTTGGCTTATGAAAAGTCTCACTGAAAGCTCTACTTTGGATAGTGGGGAAAACTTATACTTTCAAAATGTCAGCTACTGGAAAGCCTATGGAGCACAGCTGTATTCTGACACACATGGGGTTGCCATGAGTCACAGTTAACCAAACGCAGTTGATTTGGTTTTATTTCCATTTATAATACATGAATTGACTTTTCTGCAGTGACTCATCCTTAGAAAGTGGCTTAATGTTCCTCACTATGAGGATGAAGACTGATAGCTGAGCAAGAGACACATAGCTAAGTGTCAACCAATGCCAGATTCATGTGGATAGGAACATGGATGCAGGCAGAAAGCAAAACTGGCATGACCACCAGAGCCAAGTCAGACTATGTCCCAGAAAGTGGTGGGGCAAAGTGGGGCCCTGGGGGAGAAGGAGCAAGAAAGGAAGCTCCTGATATCCTGGTGTTTGCTGAGGTTGTCTGGCAACAGCAAGTAAGAATCTAGCATTTGATTTACTATCAGGAAGCAGATCCAGGTCCTGGCAGGCTCTGGAAGAGAGATTCCATCTCCAGTCCTGAGAAACTAAGGACATTGAAGACCCAAGGACAAAGGCAAGAGCACAGGTGTAATTACGAGCAGGGACCCACACCTGTCCAGCCCCTACAGAGAAGTCAGCCAGATGCTGAGCCCCCTAGTTATGACCATGTGGCTTCCTCCACCCTGCTGAGATGGAGCAGGCTTGGCTGCTCTGCCTGGAAACAGGCTCCAGGTGCACCTGGGTATGAGAGACCACCATGGTGGACCAGGCCTGAGGAAAGCAAAGAGTCAGGGAGCTGACATTTCTAGGGCCTTCCCTCAGGAAGCCACCAGAAGAGCAAATCTGACTGCTGCTTGTTAAGATGGTATGGCCTCCTTCCCTAACAGGCCAGCTGGGCGATGGTGCAGTAGAAGTACCGCAAAGACCTTTCCTGAGGTCAGAAACAAAGCAGTTGTTCTTCTCATGTCTTGTCCAGAGAACAGGGTGATACAGAAATTTCATGGGGTTAACATTAGATTGACTGTCCTCCTTGGTGTGCTGGATCACTGTCCAAAGAAGAACGAGCAATTCTGTCGTATAAGAGCAACACAAAACAACTCTGTTCTACCCAAGACACTGGAGTCTATTTTTAAATGTGTGGCCTAAATGACAACCTGGCAATGAGCACAGGAAGCAGGATTAATCTGGAAATCATTCTACCATTTGTTGCTTTATTGCAGTCAGAAAACCTGGCTGCTCCTTGTAGCACTTGGTGCCCCAGCCCTTCTTGCCATGTGGTGCAAATTGTTTACGCCTCCTTTAGCTCTCAGGATGTGCCCCGGAATTGTGTGTGATTGGCTTTCTCTCCTATTTTCACAACAGACAGGTCAACACTTGCACGTGACTTTCTGCAGGCTGCAGTTGCACAGTCCCGAGGGTCATCACATTCATTGTCATCTCAAACTTCCATTTTCAGAGCTCAAGGACACAGCAAATGATGTCCACATCATTTCATGCATTTCTCCTAGCGACCGTGGCTGTGGCGCCTGGGCAGCTGCACAAAAGAAGATTCTGTTATCGGGCAACTGCTGGATTTCCTACCTCAGGTTGCAGGTACAGATAAGCCTGCCAGTCCTTTCTCAGGAAAAGAAGGAAGGGAAGCCATGCTTTTCCCATGGCTGTTTGGTAATGAAACCCTTGCTAATGGTTGCTGTTGCCCAGGAAGATGCAAACGTTAGCAATTCATTTCTGAAAGGGTGGATTAAGGGCACTTATATTATATGGTAAGGAAGTCTGGTAGCGTAGTAGATTTCAAATAGGGATGCAAACTGCAAGATCAGTAGTTCAAACCTATCAGCTGCTCCTTGAGAGAAAGATGAGGCTTTCTGCTCCCGTAAAGATTTGCAGCCTCAGAAACCCTATGAGTAGGAACAGACTTCATGGCATAAAACTACCACCACCACCATATTATGTGGCAAGGATGTTACACAAACAACATCTTGATTGGGAGAGGTTGAGCTGATGATACAGCAATGTGTAATTTCAAATGTTGTTGTTAGGTGCCAGCGAGTCAGTACTGATTCATAACTACCTTATGCACTACAGAATGAAACACTGCCTGACTGTACATCAACCTAACAATCATTGCTACACTTGAGCCCATTGCTGCTGTCACTGTGCCAATCCATCTCATTGGAGTCTCCTTTGTCCAGCTGACCCTCCACTTTAGCAACCATAATTTCAAACATTAGGGGAAAGAAACATCAAGTGATTCCCTAGGGCCTAACTCTACTAGTTAAAAGTGCCCAGCATCCAGATTGAATGTACATTCTTTGGTGAAACAATGTTTCATTTCTTAAAGAAGTTTACTTTTTCTTTTTGATAATGTGGAAGAAACTGCTTTAGTGTAACTTGATTTTTCCTCCCTATTAACAATTCACAGGGAAACTTAGTTGTGCTATGGTAAAGCACTTGGATGGTAACTGAAAGGTTGACGGTTCAAACCCACTCTACAGATCACAGAAGAAAGAACTGGTGATGTGCTCCCACAAAGATCATAGCTCAGAAAAGCCGACAGGACAGTTCTACTCTGTCACATGGGGTTGCTATGAGTGGAAATCAACTTGATGGCACCAAACTATAATAACAATGAACAGATCTCAGGTAAAATGATGCATACATTAAAAAAAAAAAAAAAAAAGGAAGTTTCAAACATATAAACCCAGTAAATCAGTCCTTTAAGTAAATATAAGGTTTGACAGATAGAGAAAAAATAAAGTTATTCAGTATTATTAAATAAAAATTCAAAGTATAGCCAGGATAGGTTTCCATATCAGAGTGGCCAGGTGTTTTAAATAGCAAAAGGCGACAACTCCTTCAAGCTGTACCTTTAATGGATTTTAATGTGCTGTTGAATACTGATGCGGTGAGGAGGCATATTTTTCTAGCAGCAAAGAAAAAAATCCATTAAATAATTGAAATAAAATTCTTATTCTAAGGCTGTTGAACTGTTCATAAACATGAATTGAAGCACACATTGCAATTGGATTTCCTGGCAGAAGTCCTTCAGCATAGTCCTCAGGAATGGGATTTTGAGTTTACACCTAAGTAAAGGTTCTGTCCACTGAACAAAGGCCCTGTGATTCTGCAGAGCGCTCCTATGGCGAGTGTTAAAGTCCACCTGGAGAGTCCATTACGCATATCAAGTTCAATTTTGTAGTAGAAAACTTCAAAGTTTTTATAAATTCTTGCTTGTTTCCTGTTTGCCCAGTTTTAGCAATAATTTCCTTTCATAATCTATTTGTTGGCCTTTACTTTTCTAATGAAAAAATTTTATTGCCCATGATATAGACTTAAAAGGAGTTCTGGTGTGGCACTGTAGGATAAGCACTGGATCGCATGGTTGTTTGAACCACAAGGTCAGCAGTTCAAACTCACCAGGATTGCTATGAGTTGGAACCAATTCCACAGCACTTGACAACAACAACAAGCTTTAAAAATATAAATCACCCCACTCAACCTTAACTATAATAATTTCATTTCCTAATATTTTTCTTGCTTCTATTTGTGACACACCAGCAAAGGAAGAGTTATCATATTTTCCCTATCATAACCATATTTCATTATCATAATCTTGTGATTTATTATTATTTTTTAGAATTTATTTTATTTTATTTTGCAACCTCTCTCCCTCTCTTTCTCTTCCTCTCTCTCTCTCTTTTTTATTGTGAATTGAGTGATGGTTAACAAACAAGATCATCAGCTTTACTTTCAACCAATCATTTGTAATTTATTTTCAAATTAACATCCTACAGCTCACTCTTGCCTTAAGGAGCTTCACAGTTTTTTACAGGAAGCAGTCGAGGTCCTCCCCAGAGGATAACAGAGTTAAAAAACATTTTTGAAACTTGTATTTTTAAAGTCAAGAAAAAGGTCTGCAGACTTTAATGTTCCAAAAAATAAATAAAAATCTGGTAGAAGGGCAACCCACACAGACTTGCTAATGCTGAAATCTGAAATCTCCTGCCTTCCCATATTTTGATAAGACAATTGTTGCTGTTGTTAGCTGATGACCCCAGGCAGGGTGAGGAAAAACTGTGAAGGTCCATATCTGTACCTTCCTTGTGATTGGATGGGGATTGGGCAGTTGTGCTACAAAGAGTTTCCATTGGCTGATCTCCAGGCCTCCCTTCCTAGTCCATCTTAGTCTAGAAGCTTTCCTGTTCAGCATCATGGCAGCATGGAATACAGGGTCTCAAACATGAGTCCACAGTCATTGCAGTGGTTTTGCTTTTGTTGCTGAAGCTGTTTTGCTTCTTTTTGCTGTTATCTGTTATTTGTTTTCAAAGTTCAAATGGATCTAATGTGGCCCATACTGCAGTTTCATCTGACTCAGATAGTGCCATCTGAATGACTCTTGATCAGCTCAGAACCATCACTATCCCAGCCATGTGACAGGGCTGAACATAAAGTTCCCACTGTAATCTCTTCCTTCCTCTGCCTCTTTCCTTTCCTCTCGGCCTCTCTCAGTTTTCAGAAACATTCTTTTCAGGGCTTCAACTCAGTCTCCTGTCTTAGGCTACAACCTTCACACATCTTTTTTTAAACTGTCAGTTTCATTTCAATTAGGATTTGACGTCAGAACTTAAAACTTTTTACTTCTCTGAGTTCAATCAGATCTTAAGGTAACAGAGAGCCAGAGGCATGGAGAATAGATGGCATTACAATTGCAAAGTCTCTAGTCCTTTTGGAAAGTTCACCATCATCCAACAACATACAAATAATTCAGTAGCAATATGCCTACATAAAAATGTTTTCATTCCCATCACTGAGCTTTCTGCTTTAGTCTGAGTGGCACGGCATGACATGCAGAGGGAAAACAAGAGGTCTCAAGTGAGAGACCTCGTTGCCAGCCAAACTACACTACTCCGTGCCCAAGTGAGCTGGGGCAAAAGTTACACAGTCTTTGAGATGGCACTTCCTGGAATGTTAAATGACAGTCTCACAAGGTTAGATCGGATAAAATATGTAGAGGATCAAATACGCCACCTGGAATGTTGTCAGCACACAGATCCCATTACTCTTGTCACTGAGGTATTCACTAAGAACATTATCATATATGACATGGTAAAAGGCATATAAGAGAAAGTCTGATAGGACATACAAACACTGTCAAAAGAGTGAGAAGAGAGCTGCATGCTCCAATATTTTCATAAATCCTGAGGCATGTTTTCAGACAGGTGCCACCAGATGAAGTCTCCCTTGGGTGGACTTGCTAGAACCAAGCTCATTCAATGGAATTGATTCGCGCTGTGCCGCACCCCGTTTATCTGACTAGGAACACACGGTCGGCTGAGTTTTATTGATTAGGCAATTAGAAGGCATCTTCTTAAAATGTTTGTTTTGCAGCAGTGCTAGTCTCACAGATCTCAGAGAGCACGTGCCGGTCCCAGCCAGAATCAAATTTGAGATCGTTCATCTGAGTCAATCTTTTCAATATAGAATGAAGTCTCCTTATGGAGAATAAAACTAACCCCACCTTATAAATTAACTGGGCTGATTCATCTGTTTTCCAGACTGTACCTTATTTAAGGCTGATAACAAAGGTGCCAGTGGCACATTCAAATTCATGTCAAAAACAATTATAAACCACTTGAAGTGATTTTCTCCTAAGCGTTGGAAAAAGTATTTCTACAGAGTCCTGGTGTGGAGCTGTAGGATAAGCCCTGGACTGCTAAATGCAAAGTCAACAGTTCAAACCCACCAGCCACTCCTTGGAAACACTATATCTGATGATGTCAATCTTTACAGGAACCACTGGTAGTTTCAAACTGCTGACCGTGAAATTAGCAGCCCGACTCTTAACCATCACACTACCAGAGCTCCTTCCAAGGCAACTAATACCCACCAAATGGATGCTGAGAAGGTTAATCAGATGAAATGTCCTCAACATGGGCAGTTACTGTTAGTACCACCTTTTCCACACCATGATGATTCTCTCACCAAGCATCTAGGCTAGGGAACAGATTTTAGAACTAGGCATTATTCTCTAAACACAGTTCTAATTTAAGTGATTTTCCAGTTATTATTGTTGGTAGGTCATGCTAAGAGGACAAAGAGACATAGAAGTAGTAATAATCTTTCCCCAAAGTGTATGCTTCCAGAAACAGTGGAAAACATTTTCAAGAAACCAGCAGGGGGATTAAAAGCAACAAGGCCCTACCTGAAACAGAATGGAGCCCTGGTAGAGTAGTGGATTAAGAGCTGGGCTGCTAACCACAAGGTCAGCAGTTCAAATCTACCAGTCGCTCCAAGGGAGAAAGATGAGGCTTTCTGCTCCATAAAGATTTACAGTCTTGGAAACCCTATACAGGTTGGCTGTGAGTGAAAACTGAATCAACAGCAAACAACCAACCACCACCACCATTGGGATAGAAGGAGTCCTGTTGTAGCACTGTAGGATAAGCACTGGACTGTTCAAATCCACCAGTCAACCTCAGAAACTCTATACGGGGTTGCTATGTGTTGGAACTGACTTGACAGCACTTAACAAAAACAACAACATTGAAAGAGAAATCAGAGCACAGTTAGCAGCAATAAGATCTCTTGCACCTCTGAAAATAAATACTGTATGATGTTACCCACCAGTAATGACACAGATTTTGTGATATCAAGATTCATTAAAAATGAATATTCTCAACTAGCTTTCATTCATTGATTGGTTGATTTATTTATTAGACTTATTTAAAATGCACAGTTCTCCTACACCTCTGGGCACATGTGACAAAATAGAAATATTCCTCATAAATTAAATTAAAGTTAGCATTTAAAGGAAGAAAAGAGGAGGCTGGATACTGACCCAAACTCTGCCATTAACTCATGGTGTGACCTTGGGCAAGTCATTTGACCTTTCAGAATCTGTTTCTTCATCTGTAAAATGAGGACAGCCGTTGAGATTGCTTTCAGCTCTCCAATTGTGATTTAAGTGTCGTCCAAAGGAAGAAGAAATCCCTTTTGGGAGGAGAAGAGATTTTTGAACTGCTAGCTGAAGTAGTTTGATTTCAGAAGGAGAATTTGAAAGGGTGAATATTTCACAACTCACCTTGGATAATGATTGCCCTTGTTCATAGAGCTTTTCAAAGTAGGACAACCTATATTCTAAAGTATTTGGTTTTCTCTCTTTCTTTTTTAACCTTTTTAAAAGACTTACACAGAAAATCACTTCAACCAAAATAATATAGTTTTATTAGTAATTCAAGCCCAGAGAACTAAATTGTGAAGCCAATCCTTGTGTGTTGGTAGGTCATGCTAAGAGGACAAAGAAACATAGAAGTAGTAATAATCTTTCCCCAAAGTGGATGCTTCTAGAAATAGTGGAAAGCTTTTTCAAGAAACCAGCGGGGAGACTGAAGGCAACAGGACCCTACCTGTGCCAGAAAGATATGTATGAAAATGGTTTATGGTTTGTTCAGAGAGATGCATTACTGGGTGTGGGGGGATTAATGAGGCAGGAATACATGAGCTACTGGATTCATCATATATACACCCCTAAGCATTATCACTGCCTCTTCCCACACAGAATACTTGGCCAGCAAGTAATTCAAGGAGAAAAACACTTCCAGCTAGGAACATTGTTGCTGTTGTTAAGCACCATGGAGTCAGTTCCAACCCACAGTGATCTACATCGGGTTTCCGAGGAGTGGCTGGTGAGCTTGAACTGCCGACGTTGTGGTTCCAACTGACTTTAAAGTCTAGCACATTAACCCACAGTGCACAAGCTAAAGAGCAAAGAGGTGCTGCAGGAGAAATGTGCTAGACCACAAGGTCAGTTTGAGCCGCAAGGTCGGCAGTCTAAACCCACCAACTGCTGTTTGGAAACCCTAATCAGGGTTGCTACGAGTTGACAGTACTTGACAACAACAACATACTATGTTAATAACTAAACAGGAACAAAATGAATCAAGAATGCCTAAAGGGACTTTGATCTGCAAGGTTAGCTCGAATACATGGTGAAGTTTTTCTTCTGGAGGAGCAAAGTAGAAGCGGGTGCTCCTAATCATCTAAAATATCTCTAAAGCAAAATAGAAGGTACTAAGTTAAGGCATATGCAGGAAGATCAGGTAGATTCAGCTAAGGATGGTGGTACCTTAGTCAACACAACTAAGTCTCCATTCACAATGACAAAAGCAGACACTCAGAAGTTCTTTCCATGTGTCAGATATTTCATTAAACATTTTGAAAAGTTGAACTCTTTTAATTTTAAAATAATCTAATGAGAAAAGAATTGTAATTACACATAATTTGTAGATAAGGAATCTGAGACACAGAAACAGTAAGCAATGTGTTCAAACTCAATAATTTCCTAAAGTTAGTAATTAGGAGAGTGACGGTTCAAACCAACAAATTCAGGCTCCAAAGTCTACTTACTTCACTATATATATACCAGAACTCCCAACTTGGACAGGTGAGGCAGGGGAACAGCAGGGAAGAAAAATAATTTTATCACTACAATAATTACTACTGGAAAAGTAATAAAATTTTACCTAATAACATTATGATAAATTATTGAAAAGGTTAAAGAATTAGGAAGTGATACCTTAGCATGCTCTTAAGATTAAGTTCTAAACCAAGGGTTACCACAGAAGTTCCAATAAGTCAGATACCAAGAGTCTTTAGTAGACATACTTTGTATAATAAAAACCAGACATGCAGTCTGATTGGCTACTACAAGAATAAGCAAGTTGTTTTCCCTAGAACCATCAAGGCAAGCACTCAAGTTCCTTCAGGATAAACTCCCTGAGTTCGACCACATTTCATAGACTCCCACAGACCTGGAGATGAGAAAAAGAAGACCAAGGGCTGGTTGGTCCAAAGTGTGGTGAGACCCGGGGACTCCTGAACCCATGGACAAGGACATAGCCACAGAGGGCTAGAGCTGACAGTGAAGCATCCAGCTAATACGAAGTGAGGGTAGATGCAAAAGAACGCCCAAACTTGTAGAAAGTACCCATTTGACCTAGCTTCAGTGTCTTGATATTCATAACTCAACTAAAGATAAAAAACAATTTGTGATACAGAAAACTAGTGTAAAATGTTACAATTTTATGAACTTTACCTATACTTATGGAAGTGGTGGTGGTGATGGTGGTTATGTGCCGTGGAGTCAGTTCCAACTTATAGCGACCCTGTATAGAGTTTCCAAGGCTGTGAATCTTTATGGGAGCAGAAAGCCTCATCTTTCTCCTGTGGAACTTCTGGTAGTTTCGAACTGCTAACCTTGAAGTTAGCAGCCTGACTTGTAACCACTATGCTACCAGAGTTCCTACTTATGGATGTAGTAGCACAAAATACCAACTGAGAAGGAAGGAATCTTCATATCAAGTTTCAGTCCTATCTCCTCTGTATACAGGGTTGATAGGGACAGGAAACTTACATATTGGTTAAGTAAAATTGAGGGGTTATAAAAGCATGAAGTGACTGGCTTACAAGTTTTCAAGAGGGAGTTTTCAAGAGTGTGTGTGGAGTAAGGTAGACTCCCCACTGAATAGTATTCATCTTGTCTAGACGGGTCTGGTGAAAAAGAGATGGGGATAAGATTCTTATGATTCAATAGTGAGTAAATGTTATCATGACTAACTGCAACTGTCACTACTGTAAAGGTAGAAGTTTTGTAACAAAAAGGGGGGAGTAGTTTAACCTTATAGTCCAGAAACGGAGGACCCTGGGAGCATCAAGGGAGAAGAGCACGAGCAGAATGTGGGACCCTATCCAAAGAAGTAGTGACACTAGAGATGGAGGCAGAGATGAGGACATGGTAAAATACAGTAGCTGAGGACTCTGGACTCATGGAAAGAGAAAGGCTGTGTGCTGACAGCCAGGAGTCAGGCTTGCAGAATGTGCCCTTTGGTTGTTTAAATGATTATATATTCCTGAGTGTTTTTGTGAACATTCCAAAACAAACAAAAAACAGAGGGAATGGAAGAAAAAAAACAGACATGCTTTTCATGCTTTCCAAGTATATGCTCTCCCTTACCTCTCCCCTTTTCTAGGAGCAAAAGTATGTTTTATATATATATATAATTTGAATTCCTCCTAAATCTACTTTAAGAAATTAACAGAACCCATGATGAAAGAGAACTGACAAGCATGTGTCTCCCAGATGGCAAGTCAGTAAAGACAAGTGGGAATCAGGCCAAATGGAGGGAAACAGCCACCAGGCAGCCCCAGCGTGAGTGCTGGGGTGGACAGGTGCAGTGGAGTCAGATTTTTTACTTTCCCAAGAAAACCTGGGATATTCATGATATTATTTTATGATTTCACCACTCTGTTGGGTTACGTTTCTTTGGAATGGCACAAATACAGCTCTCTTCCAATCAGTCGGCCAGGTAGCTCTTTTCCAAATTTCTTGACATAGGTGAGTGAGCTCTAGTGTGAGATCAGTTTCTTTGAAAATTCTCAATCTCAGGAAAACGTCGGTACGGATTTTTACTTGAATCCCAATTTTAAAATGTTTGCAATGAAGTTTTAAAAGTGCACTGTAGAATAAGCACTGGACTGCTAACCACAAGGTCTGCAGTTCAAACCCAACAGTCACTCCTTGGAAATCCTATACAGGGTTGCTATGAGTTGAAACTAACTTGACAGCACTTTACAACAAGATCAAATAAAACAACACACACACGTACATACCGTACCTGGTCCTATCACACACACAGACAGACTCCTATGAGTGAGATTGACCATCATATCTGCAGTTGGCAGCTTTTACATAGACAAAAAACTGAGCATGCTCTTCTTTAATCAGTTTGTTGCTAAGTGCCGACGAGTCAGTTCCGACTCATTGTTATTGTTGCTCCGTGCTGTGGAGTCAGTTCTGACTCACAGTGACCCTGTACAGGGTTTCTGAGGCTATAAATCTTTACAGGAGCAGAAAGCCTCATCTTTCTCCCGTGGAACAGCTGGTAGTTTTGAACTGCTGACCATGACGTTAGCAGCCCGATTCATAAGCACTGCACAACTCATACTGACTGACCCTTTATACCGTTTCTGAGGAGTGGCTGGTGGGTTTGAACTACAGACCTTGTGGTTAGCAGTCCAGTGCTATATATACTGAGTGCATTTGATTTTTAAATGGATTGTACTATAGTGTGAGAAGATACACTAAGGCCCTCCAACCAAATTGTGAATTTATGTATAAAATATATTCATAGATATCGTATGCAATAGATTGATTTTAAAATTATATACAAAGATATATTTATATTTCCTAAACTTAATACTTAGAAATACTTATTGCATATTGTCTATGGAAGTGAAAATATAAAATCATTCTTATATCCTTGGCAATAATGATTTAATGCATTCTGATATTTTTTTTTTGTTGTTAAGTGCCTTTGAGTTGCTTCTGATTCAGTGACCCTGTCTGTATAGGGTTTCCAAAGAGCAACAGGTGGGTATGAACTGCCAACCTTGGGATTAGCAGTCCAGTGCTTTTCATATAGCACTACACCAGGACTCCAAATTATATCAACTCAATGATATGTTTTTGTCATGACAATATTTATTAAAATATTATAATAAAAGGCTTATATTAATAAGGTAAGTTAAGTCAACAGGATTCAGAATTAACTATATGGTATAATCATTACTAAATCTAAGCCTAGTTAAAATAAATCATTACAAATTGGAAGCAATAATGTGGATATGTTTTTCTATATTTCTTGGATTCTTTCTAATAAACATATATATTTTTCTTAATGTTTATAAGTTAAAAATATAAAATATGAACAAAATTTAAATACTTCTAAACCAAGATAGAAGCTACATGAGGCACAAAAGAAGTCTAGTCTTCCCCTGTTCCTCCAAACTCATTTTAACCCAGATATTGCTTGCTTTTTTTCCCTGAGGTGCACATATATATACACGCACCCACAAAGAGAGAGAGAATAATGGGAAAGTTCTTAAAGAAAAAATAATCGCTTTAAAAACAGAAGTTTATTTCTTATGTTGAATCTCAAGCTGAATGTTTATGGTTTCTGCCCATTCTTTCTAGTCTGTTTTTTGATGAGACACAAATAAGTTTATTTCTTGGGCCATCAGTTCAGCTATTTTTCTTCCAAATTGATATCAACTGATTAATTAGCTCTATTTTATATTATTTTCAATCAGTTAATTTTTTTCCTACCAGTGGTGTTGTTACAGAAGATGAATTCCACATACAATAACATATCTGGTAGGGAAAAATAGCAATTCATTTATGTTTGTGGGGAAACTATCCCCTCCCACCCTGAACTGACTACAATTCTTTCTTTATTTGATTATCACAAGTACAGAGAGTAAGATTGTATGGAAATATTTCTGAAGTAACATAAGAGTAGAATTTAGATAACATTTTACAATACAGGCTAAATAAAGTAAATCCCTTGTTGCTTTTGTTGTATCGGATTTGCCAGGAACAGCTGGTGAGCACAGAAAAACATGGCAAGTTCAAAGTTTAGTGTTGCTGTACGACACTCAAGAATTATATAGAATACTGGTAACAATGTGCTCTTCTTTAGCAGAATAAAAACTATAAGCACCTAGGGACAAAGTATCAATCTAAACATTCTATTGGGATTTCCAGGATATGACATTTTGGAATCGTCAGTCAGCAAACTAATAAAAGTATTGTTTTTTTCCCAATATAAATAAAATCACCCCCCCCCTTATTTCAGCGATCTATCTGTAGAGGACAGGTATATATATTTATAAAGATTGGAATGTGTTCAAAAAGCAAAATAAGTCTGTGACTCTTATAAAAACCTAAAACAAATTTCATTGTTTGGAATCTATACACAAGAGCAAAATAGCCATTTCTATCTCATGAGCCTCCCAAGGTAGACGATGAGAAAATGTGTACTACCAACAGCAATTACAGCACCTGAGTTCAGGGCAGATCATAGCAAACACCTTCCTTGAAGCCCAGTAATGCTACCCTCTTAATCATCACACGCAATATTCTTCTTTCACTAAAAATAAAAGGTTGGTCGAAAGCAAAGGTCCCTCTGTCATTTGCTTAAGCAGCCTGTCTCTCAGGTTGCCATAGCAACTCCAGGTCTGGTTTGCTGTGCAACCCCTAGAATTCTCAGCTACTTAGGAGTGGGTGGGAATTGGAGAGAACACAGAGCACCCTGTGGCCGTGACAGCTTTGCCTGGTCTCCTATCACCTCTGCTGCAAAGGATCAGAGCCATGCGACTGCCATACGACTCAGGCAAACCTCTCGGTGCCAATTACTTGGAGGAGAAACAAAATCATCCTTGTGCCTCTGGGTAGCAAGCAGTGTCACCATTTGGATCACTCAAACTAAAGCAGAAAGCTCAGTGATGGGAATGAAAAAAATGTTATGTAGGCATATTGCTACTAAATTATTTGTATGTTGTTGGATGGTGCACTTACCAGAGGGACTAGAGACCCTGCGACTGTGATGCCATCTATTCCCCAGCCTCATTTCTACACTGGTTATTGCCGGCAAACAAGAGACATGTGTCTCCAAAAAAATCACTGACTTGACAGGAAGGCTGCCCACTAACTTGTCTCCTGGTACCCCTGACTATCAAGGAATCCAACTTCACAGTTTCGCTGGCTGTATAGAATAAGACAGATTCAGAAGTATGACACTCACAGTCCAATACTAAAAAGAGAGAAGAGCTTTATAGCCCAGTTAAATCAATGATTGGACAGCAAAACAATTAACAAGCACCACAAGGTTACAAAACCAGATTTGTCCCAAATCTAAACCACCCAAGCACACACACAATTCCAGGTTATTCTGATTGCTGAGGAAGACTAGTCAGCTGGAGAAGTAAATTCCTATCACAACATGGAAGCCATCCTTTTTAAGGCGGCCTGATTAAATAGAGACACAGTTGTTGTAAAGTCAGTTCTACCTCACGGTGACTCCGTGTGTGCCACAGTAGACCAGCACTCAATACGATTTTCAGTGGCTGCTCTTTTAGAGCAAGATTTCCAGGCCTTTCTTCTAAGGTGCCTCTGGTGTACTTGAACAGTCAATCTTTTGATTAGCAACTGGGCGCATCCCATTTGCACCATCAGGAACTCATACCTTGACCCTAGCCATGTATCATTACAGCTTCTCCAGAACTGATCCAACAACCAGATCAGGAAGCTTGGAGGTTATGGCTGTTAAATTCAGTTTCAGCTTTTGTGTTTGTTTGCTTGCTTGCTTGCTTTTAACCTACTAAAACTACAAAATTTTCTTTTAGGTTCCTTTTTTTTTTTTTTTCCAGAAAGCTGGTTTTGGAGAAAAGAAATACATTAAATGAAAAGCCTTTCTATTCATTATTTTTATTTTTTAATGTTTTATTGTGAATTATGTGATAGTTTACATGGGAGAACATTAGCTTTACATTCATCCTATCGTATATCCTTTCATTGCCATGGTTACAATCCCTTCCATGCATCATCAACCAACCAAAGTGTATACACTACAAGCCTGCCACCTGGTCGTCAGCACACAGCCCCTCTCCTTCTCTGGGTCTAAAGTCCCCAGATGCTCCATCTCTCCACATCACCTTCTCTGCCTCTCTCTCTGGCTCTATTCATTCTTGATATGCACAGCCATCAAGTCTGTTGTTCTTATTGGTGTTGTTAAGTGTCATCAAGTCAGTTCCACCCCATAGCAACCCTGTATGGGGTTTCCAAGGCGAGACTGATGAGCTTGAACTGCCAACCTTGCAGTTCAAACTAACTTTGCAGTCTGGTGCATTAACCCACAGCGCCACATCAGGACTCTGGTCAAGTCTGTATGTGCTGCTTTTTAAAAGAAACCCACAGGAAAATAAACCCAAAATGTCACCCAAACCTGCCCATTTGCAATGGAAGCAACTTAGTGGGTACTAGCCCACGATAACTAACTCCCCCTGGACTCGACCTCATAACCTTGACAGCTATGGAACTTGCCTTTAGTGAGAGTCTGCAAAATTGGCAGGCATGCAAACCAGCAATTAGGGCTTCATAGGGCAAATCAGGTGTCCAGTGCTTCCAAAGCACCCTACAGCAACAGAAAGCTATTGAGGAAAATGATTCAAAAGAAGAGTGAGATTAATTCTTTTTTGAAATAAAACCGCATTAGTTCAGATCCATAGTAAGCCAAATACTCAAGTCTCACTAGGCATACATATTTATAAGAACCACTGAAGCATCACTCTTTTCTTCAGTAGTAACAGAATGCCACTGCTCTCTGACAGCCTAATCTGCTTTTGATTCGAACGTTTAGAGATGGAGAGGACATGCATGAATTTCAAGACCCGGCAGAATAGGAATCCTAGTGAGGCAGTATAGAATAAACACTAGACTGTTAGCTACAAGGTCGATGGTTCAAACCCACCAGCCCTTCTCAGAAATCCTTCTCATTAGCACTTCTCAGAATTGACTCAATGACATTTAACAACAGGGTTTGGCGTCAATTCTTTTTACTACAGGGACTCTGTGCATTCCTTTCATCTTGTTTTGATGCCTCCTGTGTCATTCAATATTTAGCCCATGTTGTTGTTAGGTGCCGTTGAGTCAATTCTGGCTCATAGCAACCCCATGCACAACAGAATGAAATATTACCTGGTTCTACGTCATACTCAAAGTTATTGTTACACTTGAGACCATTGATGCTGCACTGTGCTAATCAGTCTCCTTGGGGGGACTTCCTCTTTTTTCACTCACACTCTACCAAGCATGATGTGCTTCTCCAAAAACTAGTCCCTCCTGATAACATGTCCAAAGTATGAGAGATGAAGTCTCGCCATCCTGGCTTCTAAGGAGAATTCTGGTTGTGTTTCTTTCAACATATATTTATTTGTTGTTCTGACAGTCCGTGTTACTTTGGATAGTCTCCTCTAACACCATAAGTCAAATGCATCAATTCTTCTGTTGCAACTCAAGGCGTAAACTTTTCTTCAGTTCTTTCAACTTGAGAAATGCTGAAATGTGTTCTCCCTTTCTGATTTTCAAACTCCATGTATCTGTACATTTTATAATAATACTTTACTTTGTCTACTCAAGTTCCTCTGCAGCTCTTTTGCTTCATTATTTCTTCTATTCACCTTAGTTACTCTACATTCAAGAACAAGTTTCATTCTCTTGTGACATCCACTTTGGTGTTTTCCTTCTTTCCTGTGTTTTTAACGATAAACCTGGCCAACTGACTGAAAGAAATCCATATTTTTGCCAATTCCAAAGAAAGGTGACCCAATAGATGACAGAAATCATCTAAAAATATCATCAATGCTACATGTAAGCAAAATTGTACTGAAGATAATTCAAAATCAGTTGCAGTAGTCCATCAAAAGGTAACTGCCAGATATCCAAGTAGTACTCAGTAATGCACATGGAAAGATGGTCACTATTACTAATGTCAGGTATTAAGCAGTCCAGTGCTTACCCTATAGCCACACCAGGACTCCAGAAAGATGTTTACCTGTGTTTTATTGACTACTCAAAGGCATTGGACTGTGCGGATCGTAAGATTTATGAGTAACATTGAAAAGGATGGGAATTCCAGACCACTGAATTGTGTTCACATGGAACCTGTATATACACCAAGAAGCTGCCATTACCACAGAAAAAGCGGCTATTGTACAGCTTAAAAATCACACCAAGGGGGATGTGTAATAGGGTTTTTTCCTTTCACCATACTTATTCAACTGTATGCTGGGCAAATAATTAGAGAAATTGGACTATATGAAGAAGAATGCAACATCAGGATTGGAAGAAGATTCATTAACAACCCATGATATTCAGATGATACAACCTTGCTTATTGAAAGGGAAGAGGGCATGTGCCCTTTGGTTGTTTAAATGACTATATATTCCTGAGTGTTGTTGTGTATATTGCTACACACACACAAAATAAAAAGGACACAGGGACAGCGAGGATCATTCCCACCCCACTGAATACACAGGTAGACAGGGATGGGTAACTTGGACATTGGCTACCCAAAATGGGG
>NW_006408795.1:2558172-2591025 GCF_000296735.1 Chrysochloris asiatica | reverse complement strand
GAAAGGAAGAACATTCTCAGCATTTCTCAAGCTGGGGGAACTGAAATAAAAATTCAAGCCTCGACTTTCGTTATTGAAGGATTTTCTGGGCAAATTACTGAATGATGCAGAAAGCATCAAGAGAAGATGGGAGGGATATGCAGAGTCATTGTACCAAAAGGAAGTGGTTAATGTTCAATCATTTCAAGAGGTAGCATATGATCAAGTGCCAATGATACAGAAGGAGGATGTCCCAGGTGCATTGAAGGAATTGGCAAAGAACAAGGCACCTAGAATTGGTGGAACAAAAATTGAAATCTTTCAAGAAAGTGAGGTGGCACAAGAGGCACTCACTCCTCTATGCCAAGAAATTTGGAAGACAACTATCTGGCCAACTAATTGGAAGAGATCTGTATTTGTGCCCATTCCAAAGACAGGTGACCTAACGGAATGCAGAAGTCATCAGATGATATCTTTGATATCCCATGCAAGTAAAGTTTTACTAAAAGTAATACAGAAACGGCTACAAGCATAAATTGACAGAGAACATCCAGAGTTCAAGCTAGATTCAGAAGAGGCCATGGAATGAAGAATATCATTGCTGATGTCCGATGGATCTTGGCTGAAAGCAGAGAATATCAGAAAGATGTTTACCTGTGCTTTACTGACTACGCAAAGGCTTTTGATTATGTGGATCATGACAAGCTATGGACAACATTGCGAAGTATGAGTATTCCTGAACACTTAATTGTGCTCATGAAGAATCTGTACCTGGACCAAGAGGTAGTTATTCGAACAGAACATGGGAACACTGAATGGTTTAAAATTAAGAAAGGTGTGAGACAGGGTTGTATTCTTTCACCATACTTATTCATTATTTTTATGCTGAGCAAATAATCCGAGAAGCTGGGTTCTATGAAGAAAAACGTGGCATCAGGATTGGAGGAAGACTCATTAACAACCTGTGATATGCAGATGATATACAACTTTGCTTGCTGAAAGTGAAGAAGACTTAAAATATTTACTGATGAAAATCAAAGAGCACAGCCTTTGGTATGGATTCCGTCTCAATGTAAAGAAAATGAAAATCCTCACCACTGGACCAATAAACAACATTCTTATCAATGGAGAAAAGATTGAAGTTGTCAAGGACTTCATTCAACTTGAATCAACTATCAACACTCACAGAAGCAGCAGTCAAGAAATCAAATCACGCATTGCATTAGGCAAATCTGCTGCTTTAGCAAGACCTTTTTATAGTGTTGAAGAGCAACGATGTCAGCTTGAAAACTAAGGAGTGCCTGACCCAAGCCATGGTATTTTTAATAACCTCATAGAAGACCATAGAAGAATTGATGCTTTTGAGTTATGGTGTTGGAGGAGAATATTCAAAGTGTCATGGGCTGCCAAAAGAACCAACAGATCTGGTTGGAAGAATTGCAGCCAGAGTGTTCCTTGGAGGCCAGGATGGCCAAACGTCATCTCTCATACTTTGGACATATTGTCAGGAGGGATCAGTTGCTAGAGAAGGATATCATGTTTGGTAAGTTGGAGGGTCAGAAAAAAGAGGAAGACCCCCAGCAAAATGGATTGGCAAAGTAGTAGTATTAATGGGCTCAAGCGTGGCAACAACAGTGAGGTTGGCCCAGGATCAGGCAGTGTTTTGTTCTGCTGTGCATAAGGTTACTATGAGTTGGTACCAACTCGATGGCACATAACAGCAACAACAACAACATCAGGAGGGACAAGTCTCTGGAAAAGACATCATTCTTGGTAAAGTGTCAGCAAAAAAGAGGATGGCCCCCAACAAAATGAATCTATACAGTGACTGCAACATTGGACTGAAGTATAGCAGTGTTCAAGAGGATGGCTCAGGACTGGACAAAGGTGGTTCTGTTATACAGAGAGCTGCTAGGAGCTGGAATCCACACAAGGACACTTAGCAACAAGAGAGGGAATGACTGGTTCCGCTTGGCTCCTGAAAAACTAGTCGTTAAACTTTCTCTAGCCTTGCAATTGCTTTTCTGAATGTATCTTCTTTGTATACAAAACATACCTACAATAAATGAAAAATATGATTCATCTAGTTACACGAAGAGCTACCCCAGGAAAAACTGTAAAAGGGGATTAAATTCATCTTCAGTGTTCTTTCTCCTTGGACATCCCATTCTTTCCCAGTCCCCTGGGCCAACCCCACCTCCTTTCAGTGCTCCATTGTCTTCACGGGACCTACTGTCCATTCCTGGTGCTTAATAAATATCATAAAGCAATCCAAAAACCCATTCATCAGGGTGCAATCCAGAGTTCATATGAAACACATACACATTCACACACACACACACAAGTGCAGAGCACATCCTCTTTCAAAACAACCTGGGCAAGGCAATGATTTCCCAAAGAGTCCGCTGCTGGTGGTATTTTCCTCAGAAGAGATATTTGGAGTCTATGTACTGTGGGTTAGTGTGCTGGACTGTAAAGTCAGTTTGATTACATGGCTGGCGGTTCAAGCGCATCACCTGCTCCTCAGAAACCCTATACAGGGTCACTGTGGGGCAGAACTGATTTTATGGAATTTAACAACATTTGACCCTTCCTAGAAAGGTTACAATTAGGCATTGAGCTGCTAGCTGCAAGGTCAGTGCTTCAAACCCACCAGCTGCTCTGCAGGAGAAAGATGAAGCTGCCGCCTTAAAGATTTAGTCTTGGAGACCCTGTATAGAGTCAATATGGCTCTATATCAAAATCAACTCAGTGGCAGAGAGTAGAAAGATTTCAGGCCGATGAATAGGGGACAAAACTTGAGTAGAGACCATCTATTAGAATCACAGATGGCAAATCATAGAGTTGCCATCCTTTTTTTTTTTTTTTAACCAGGAACAAAAGTACTAATGCATTCAATCTAATTTTTCAGCTTTATAAATCCCTAGTTGAAACAATGTGTTTGCAATGAAGGCTACTTTGCCTCAACATGATTACTTCAGTAATAAAATGTGTTAATGGATTTGGGGTGCAGGAAAAAAATAGTGAAAGAAAAAGACATGTAACTTTTGTAGAGTACGGATTTTCAATTCCACTCTGTAATTTCCAAATATTTTGGTAACGTTTTTAGCAAACTACTGAATCATACATCTTCCAGCAGTGTTTTATTCATCTCTCATAGGGCAGTGCAAAGCTATCCGACACCCCACTCCCTCCCCACCCCAAAACATAACAGTTACCGCTGAGTCGACATCTCATGGCAACTCCGTGTGCGTCAAAGTAGGAGTGTGCTCTATAAGCTTTCCATTTTGGGGTGTTCAAAAGTAAATCACCAAGCATTTTCTCCCAGATATCCATGTGCAGACTCCAACGCCCCACAATTTCCATTTGCAGTTGAGGTGGTCAACCAGTTGCACCACCCAAAAACTCCATTCAGTTTTCACTGTTCTTTCATTGGAAAATTTCAACCTATCTTCTTTCACCCTCTCAGTTTCACACTTTACTCCTTTCTCACAATAACTAGTTTCATTATTGGCTGATTGTATCTCCTCCCTTGTCCACAGGGACATGGTTGATCTTATGTGACTATGTGGTAAAGCGTTCTTTCTTTACTCACAGGATACCTGCTTCCTTTCTCATTTTCTTATTTCCCTGTATACTTCATCTCCACCATTTGAGACCACCCACAGTTAGACAGTTCATAGAATTACCACCGAGTCCTACGTCTATGTTGTCAGATTTAAAATGTCATTAATAATTGTTATTGTTGTTGAATGCCATTGAGTCAGTTCCAACTCATAGCAACCCTGTATAGGGTTTCTGAGGAGCAGCTGGTAGATTGAACCATCAACCTTGTAGTTAGCAGTCCAGGGCTTATCATACAGTGCCACACCAGGACTCCATTTGTTAGAATAGTCAGTAGGAACTCAGTTTCACTAGTGGGTCTAATTTAAATGCAATGATCATGATCCTACCTTGTCACTGATGCTTCATCTTAGCCAAGGAATAATGTGGATTCACTGAAGATCTTACAGATTGGAAGCTCCCATTCCAAATTTCCATGACAATCTTATGGGAAGGTAGCATTACTGATAATATTTCAATAACCGTCATGCACTTAAAAGGCATTTATTACACACCCAAATCTATGACTTTGGGCCAAGAACTTTTCTCAACATCACACAAAGGCCTGATCCCCTTGGACTTTGAATCTTATGCAGACCTTTTGCTGGAGACAGACATGACAATTAGAGTTCAGCATCTTTATTTGAAAGAAGATGAAAACAGCACTGAGACCTCTTCTAGCTCAATATTATTGGTTATATGAGCCCTGTGAATGGGATCAGCTAGTCAATTCACAAATCTTTGGTGATTTACTTTTGAACACCCAAGAATGGAAAGCTCATAGAGGACACTCCGACTTGGACACACATGGGATTGCCATGAAAGGATATCATCTCAGATAATGTTTACCATATGCAATTATTCTGCTCCATGTTCTGAGAAATTTGCAACATTTTAGATAAAATTCATTTGAAATATTAAATATACGCATTAATATTAATATTAAATTATATATTAAATATAAATTAAAGAAATATCTGTGGGTTTAAGTATTTCAGAAAAGGTATGCGGAAGACGTAGAACTTGACAGCTGAGCAGGGTTGAAGCATGGGGAGGTGAGCTGCTAAATTAGAAGAAATAGTGTGAGGAAAGAAGAGATGTTAAATAGACGGGTTTGACTGCAGCAACAGAAGTTGAACATACAGGAATAATTGGAATGGAAACTTAGGTCAGGCTGTGAAATGCAACTCATAAACTACTGAGTGAAGCTTTGAATGCAGTCACTGTGGTACCATCACCTAGTACACTGGTTTGCGACCTATGAGCCCAGGATTCCTTCACAAATGGCCATTAGGTTAAATTTAAAAAGTACACAACTGAGGATTCACACAATTGAAGATTAATACAGTTTTGGTGGTATCTCTCAAAGGAGGTCATACACCTATACACACACATACACACACACACACACACACGAGTCATATGAGACATAGATCAAACCAGTATTGGAGAGTAGACTTCAAAAGTAAAACACTTAACAATCACCTCCTTCGTGGCTTGAAAAGCATACTATTCTTCTTTGGAAGTTTAAGTCAGCCCTAATAGGGAGTTTATGCAATAAAAATAAATGATTCAACATCTGTAATAGAATTCATCTTTTCTCAGCGAAGAAAAATGATCTTACAATCTTTTCTTTCTTTGACTCAAAATACACATTTATAACTCGTCTCTAAGGAACTGTGGAATAATTAAACCATTTACATAGCCTAGGCTTATGCAAAACAGAAGCATGGAGGTTGAGTTTATTCTGGCACAATGTTAAGTAAAATCTTCCAAACAATGTAGGCTATAAACCGTCTTAAGAATCTGAGCTACAAGTGACGTTCTCACTAGCTTCTTTGGAGGTGGATTTGGTATTTTGGGCTTCGAAAGGGGCATCTGGGGACCCTGTTTCCATACAGTTGCAAAAATTGTATAATTTGCATGCTTTTCGTGAGGTCTAGTTTTTAAAACAATGCTGACTAAGAAATTTAGGTAACAAGTAGCGTTCAAAACAGTTTACAAGTTTATTTAATTTAATTTATTTTTTTGTTTCTGTATCAGAGGTGGCTCAGTGACAACTGATCTTTATTGGGGGCGGGGGGGGGATGAGAACTGGGCAAAGTGAAGAGGAAGAATCTATGAATCCGAAGTGAGAAGATGGGGCATTTGCTCTCGGTGGGCTCTTGGCCACACTGCATCTTTGGACTTAGATTAGTGATCTTAAAACAAAGAGCTCAGTTTCAATCAGGGAGAAAAAAAAAATGTGTGGAACTCTTTGTTTAAGTAAAAGCATAGACAGTAACCTCAAATATTTATTCCATTCATGTTTCATCACTGGTTTAATTAGAGAGAAAGAACCGAGAGCTGTACCAACTCAAACATCTCTCAGCATGGTCTTCTTCTCTGAGTGTTGCCAGATATGGCAAATAATAATATAAGCCACCCAATTCAATATGAATTTCATTTAAATAAAATCATATTTAGTACAAGTATGGACCATGCAGTCTTTGAGACATACTTAGTTTTTTAAAAAATTCTTTGCTTATCTGAAATTCAAATTCAACTGGATATCCTGATATCCTGCATTTTATCTTACAGCCCACTCACCCTCCACATAGCTCTTGAAGCTCATGGGAGATGACAGCTTGAAAATTGCAGGATTAGATCATCTCTATGACCCATACTCCAACAGCCTAATAAGTATAAGGCAGTGAAAAAAGTCTGAGATTTAAAGTTAGGGACAGAGACAGAAAGCCCCAAGCCTCAAACCCAATATTACTCAGAGGTCTTCAGAACTTAACTTCTTTGAGTCTCGGTTTCATTCACTATACTATAAGTCCAATAACCCAACTCTGCAGTTTATTTTATTATCAACTGAGACCACACAGATAGAAGCAGTGCTCACTCCAGACAAATCTGATGCTCAGCTATATGTTTACACCAGGGAGACAGCATGTTGAAAACAAGACAAAACAATAATGATTATTTTTGAGCCACTCAGAATTTTGATGACCCCACGTGTGTCAGAGTGAAACTGTGCTCCATACAGTTTTTGTTGTTGCTGTTAAGTGCCGTAGAGTCAATTCAAACTATAGTGACCCTGCATAACAGGGTTTCCAAGGAGCAGCTGGTTGGGTTTGAACCGCCGACCTTATGGTTTGCAGTCCAGTGCTGTTCCTACAGTGCCACACCAGAAGTAGATCAGCAGGCTTTTCTTCAGAGGTACTTCTGAATGGACTTCTATCTTTAGCCTTTCAGTTAGCAGCTGAGCACATTAACTTTGCAAAACCCAGAAACTTCAAATACAATGTTGTTGTTAAGTGCCATAGAGTTGGTTCTGACCCATAGAGACCCTGTATAGGATTTCCGAGGAGCAGCTGGTGAGCTTGAACCACAGACCTTGCAGGTCAAATGGTTTCGCAGTCTGGCTCATTAACCCACAGCACCACACCAGGACTCCAAATACAGTGTAAACACATGCAATAAACTGAAATCTTCTCTAATGATGAAAACCACATTAATAATGATCATGCAGAATAATATTCTTCATTATAGGGGGGAAAAACTAATAAAAATAATTACTTTTCATTCTTCCCCATGGAAAAGACAAGGGCAGGTTGAAAG
Organism: Chrysochloris asiatica; assembly: GCF_000296735.1. NCBI lineage: Eukaryota > Metazoa > Chordata > Mammalia > Afrosoricida > Chrysochloridae > Chrysochloris > Chrysochloris asiatica. The sequence goes on along the minus strand of NW_006408795.1, from coordinate 2,583,837 downwards.
AAAAGCAACTAAAATATACAAGATGACAAATGTGTATTCAGAACATTAAAACTAGAAGTTGTACATCCATCCTATAGGCTGATCCAGCTTGATGAAGAGGAACTGTGAACTTTTTCTTCCTAGCAGCTGGAGGTTGAGTGGACCAATGAAAACTGCTAGTCCTCCAATGTTCAAGAGGCCTAACTAAACAAATCCATTCTGTTCAACACAATCTGGAGGAATTTAATGATGACAAGTCCCACCTAGGGCCATTTGAAGTAGAGGCTCCGATAACTAATGAAGATAGGAATTGCTAAGAGGGATGAGGGGGGAATCTTCTGGTCCACCCCTAGCAGGGAATCTGCGATCATATGCACATGTTGTTGTTAAGTGCCATGGAGCTGGTTCCAACTCACAGCGATTCCATATAGGGAGTCCAAGAAGCAATTGGCGGGTTTGAACTGCCAACCTCGCAGTTCAAACTGACCTTGTGGTTGAGTGCTTATCTTACAGCCTTACACAATGGCCCAGGTGTGAGGAAGAGACACTTTTGGGAGTTTCTGGACACAGGAGTCCCAAAGCCTGTCAATAATATTGTTTGATGACTTCCTTTTTGGGGATTGAAAGCAAATATCTAATCAGTTGGCCAGGGAGCTGTCCTCCAAATTTCTTGGCATAGATGAGTGAGCACTTCCAGTGCTGTATCAGTTTGCTGAAAGATCTCAGTTTGTATTCTGTCAGTTCCTGGACCCTTGTTTTCCACCAATGCCTTCCACACTGTTGAGACGTCTTCCTTCAATACCATCTGATCTTAATAATATATTACCTAGTTTAATGGCTGAATATCAACCATTTATTGTTGATACATCTAAAAAGATGTGGCCTGAGGAGATAGGGAGTGCAAAAAAAGAGAAAATCTTCCCGATGGTCTTTAAAGAGATTTTGGTAACTAGGTTTGTGCTCATGCACAACCTGTACAAGGACCAGGAGGCAGTTGTTCAAACAGAACACGGTACTTTTAATAATAATGCAGGGGATACTGAACTGTGCAAAATCAGGAAAGGTGTGGGCTATGGTTGCATACTTTCACTATACTTATTCAATCTGTATGCTGAGCAAATAATTCAATAAGTTGGATTCTAAAGAAGAAAGAGACAAAGAGATATCGGAATTGGAGGAAAGAAGACTCATTAACAGCATATTATATATATGCAGATGACTCAACCTTGCTTGATGAAAATAAAGATGGCTTGAAGCACTTAATGATAACGATAAAAAAAATTTACAGCTTTCAGAACGTATTACATCTTTCCAAAAAAAAAGAAAACGAAATCCTCAAAATTGGACCAATACACAACATTATGATAGAGAAAAGATTCAAGTTGTTACAGATTTCATTTTACTTGGCTCCACAATCAATGCTTATGGAGGAAGCAATCAAGAAAGCAAATGTCCTATGGCATTGGGCAAACATGCTGCAGAAGGTCTTCTAAGAGTTAAAGAGGAGGATGGCATTTTGCTGACTGACATGTGCCTGTCCCACATCATGGAATTTTCAACTGCCTCACATGTACAGGAAACAATATGCACGGAAGACCAAAGGAAAACGGACAGGTCTGAATTATGGCATTGGTGAAGAATATTGAATGTACCATAGACATCTAGAAGAAGGAACAAATCTGTATTGGAAAAAGTATGGCCCCAGATGCATCTTAGAAGTGAGGATAGCAAGACTTCATCTCAACATGTTATCAGGAGGAGTCAGTCCCCGGATAATGGCATCAAGTTTGGTAAAGTAGTAGTTGTTGTTGTTAAGTGCCGTCGAGTTGGTTCCAACCCACAGAAACCCTGGGTTGAAAACTGATAGGGTTTCCTAGGAGCAGCTGGTGAGCTTGAACCACCAACCATGCAGTTCAAACTGACTTTGCAGTCCCGCGCATTAACCCACAGTACCACACCAGGTCTCCTAGTAAAGTAGAGTCAGTGAAAAGAGAAAGACCTTCAGTGAATTGGAATGATCCAATGGCTGCAATAATGGCCCTAACTAATTGTGAAGATGGTACAGGACTAGGCAGTGTTTTGTTGTGTTGCACAGTGAGTTGCTATGCATTGAAACTAGCTTGACACACCTGACAACTACAGGTGTGTAATGCCACTTGTTCCAGAGGAGAAACCAAGAGGGTTCCAAATAAAAGCATCTCGCCAAAGGTCACAGATCAAATCAGTAGCAGAAATGGGAACGGACTGTGACTCTCTAGTCCTCATGGTCCAGAAGAGCACTGTGTGTTTCACAAGTCAGCATTGGAGGTGCTTTCAGGTGAGTGTGTGTGTGTAGGTGTGTGTGTGGTGGTGGGGGTGGGGGTGGTCATTGTAGTCTCAGAAAAGGCACTATCTACTGCAGGCATATATAACTTTCAAAGTCAGGTACTGTAATGGATGGAAGTCAGTGGAGGGGGAGATTCTCAGTGGTCCCAGCAACTGAGCACTGGCCTACTCTAGCCAGGAGATATTGCTCTGCTGAAGAGATGTCTTGGTCCTTTTCCTCCTCATCCCCAGGGCCTCACAGCCAGGCAGCACATGTGGCTTGCTCCAGAACTGCCAGCTTAAGTGCAAATTACTTCTGAAATGACGTTCAGTGTTATCTATCAACTCAACTTTGATTGAAACATGATGGAAGATATAAAAACAAATCTTTATGCTTCCAAACAACCTGACAAACCAAAAGCGTTGTCTTGACCAAGCTCCTGAAATAGGAAGAAATAAATAGACAATTATACCAGGAATTTTAAGTTGTTTCCAAGTTTTTCCTAATTACAATTATAATACATTGTTGTTGTCAGGTGCTAGCAAGTTGGTTCTGACTCATAGATATCTTGCATAGGGTTTCCAAGGAGTGACTGGTGGGTTTGAACCACTGACATTGCGGTTAACAGTGTAGTGCTTATCTTATAGTGCAACACCAGGAGTCCAACCAAAAAGGTTGGTCCACTGTTTGGCTGGGAAACGAATTCAAATTAACTGCTTAGAAGGCAGTTATGCTTACTACAATACCACCAACACCACAAAAACAACACATTGTTGTTATTGTTGTTGTTAAGTGCTATTAAGTTGGTCCTGATTCATAGCAACCCTTTATAGGGTTTCTGGGGAGTGGCTGGTGGGTTTGAACTGCCGACCCTGATGCTCAAACTGACTTTGCAATCCAGCACATTGTCCTGCAGCGCCACACCAGGACTCCAATAAATACATTGTTATTGTTGTTGTTCTTAGTTGCCATCGAGTCGATTCTGACCCATAGCGACCCTGTATAGGGTTTCTAAGGAGCAGCTGGTGAGCTTGAACTGCTGACATTGCAGTTCAAACGACTTTGCAGTCTGATGCATTAGCCCACAGCGCCACACCAGGACTCCTAATAATACATTAGTCATGCAAAAAGTATTCAAGACAACCTGCTTCCTTTGCACTTTAAGCAGTGGCTGAGTCATCAGAATTCATAGACCTTGTGCGCTTTTCTCAGGACATCTTTGCACACTCTCAGTGTCCAGAAGTGAGCTCCAAAGCTTGGGTGTATATGGTTAGACTCTGCTACTTGGTATAATCAAAGAGAGAGGGGAAAAAGAGGAGCAGACAGAATTTTGGAGTAGGACCAGAAGAGAGCTGGTCACTGAGGGCTGGGAGGGAAGATTGGGAGAAAGATGTTGTTTGGTATTTTTGTTCTAGTGAAATGCCATATGCTATGTAGTGTGAACCTTTTCATGACCTTACTAATCTACCACATGCTTGGTGTGATTGGATTTCCAGTGGCATCTGGCAAATAGAATTGAAGTAGCATTAACTTGTGTGGACCAGAGGAACAAAGGACATGAGGGAAGTGTAAAGAGTTTATGAAATTCTGTTCCTGTCTTCAAGGAGTATATGTGATTACGGGGAAGAGAGTGTCTGGTATTTGTAGTTTACATCGCCTCATTTCATCTTCAAGGTCATTCGGTCCAATAGGGCAGACATGCCGGAAAACTAAGGCTCAGTGGAGTTACGGGTGTGCTCAAAGTCCCATGGCACAGTATTTAAATCCAAAATCAGTGTTGCGTGCATTCCCCGAAGGGTTCCCCATTGCAACACTCACTGCTTCTGTGCTTGCCACAAGCCTCCAAAGGATTCCTCTTTTTTAATAACAGGCCCTTTCATTCTGACTCCTCGCTCTGTCCCTTTAAGAATCTGCAGAATTTTGCTTCTTTATGACTCTAATGTCTTCAGTTCTTCCCTCTTCAAAATTTTCCTTCTTTCTAACAGTTATTCATTCAATTTTTGTCTTAAAAACATTCAATTAACCTTGCTTCCTATTCCAGCCAACTTCCTCTTTTCACTGTTGAACTTCTTAGATGTCTCATCCATGCCTGCTTCTCTCCCTGTCAGGCCATATAAACCTACACACATCACCCTTTATCCTGAAACCCACATGCATCATCCTTTATCCTGAGTCTCCTTCCCCATTTTCTCCAAAGGCATTGGTGATCTCTCTGTTTCCAGCTCCAATAGTCATTTCTATAGCACTTTGCTTTTTTATTCCATGGGCTCGCCTGATATTGTTGGTCACCTTCTCCCTAATGAAACTCTGTCTGTCTGCAGTCAGCTTAATAGTACATTTTGTCTCCCTTCCTACCCTTTTTAACTTCAGGAGTGTCTAATTTTTCACATCATCAATGAAAACTTTTCCTGACTTTCAATGCCCTAACTAAATCAATTCCAACTCTCTCCATCCAAGTATATAGTGGTAGTTGTGTGCTTTCAAGTCGGTTTCAACTCACAGAGACCTTGTATAGGGTTTCTGAGACTGTAAATTGTTATGGGAACAGAAAGCATCATCTTTCTCCATGGAGCACCTGGTAGATTTGAACTGTTGGCCTTGTAGTTAGCAGTCCAGCTCATAATCCACTGTGCTACCAGGGTTCCTTATCCAACCATCTAGCAAACCGAAACCTTCTGTACCACTGTGGGTAATGAACTGCTTATCAGAGAGGAAATCGATTATAGTTTGCCCCGGTCGAATCCAGGGGTTTTCTATTGACTAAATATGACTATATGTGTGTCTCCTTATCTTTGGTGGTAAAATGGAGAATCTGTGGGCAAGATGACTGATGTAATGAAATTCAAAGCTTCAAGATATTACCATATGAGGTACAATGAATTACCTAATATGGCTCTTCTAATTCCCACAAAATGACTGGGCAGGACTGCAAATAAGGCCTTTGTGACCCACCAAGGGCTCTGGACAGCCTGCTAATAAGGCAAATAACGTATATGGGACCCTAACAAGGGTATTGGTTAGTTTTTCCATCACGTTAGTCTTAAAATGAGCCAGTTCCAGAGATATAACCATCAGAAGAATAACAAGGATGCCTATACTGAGAACCTCCTAGAACCAGGAGACAAAGACAGCTATAGCACCAGAGACAGTGTGAGATGCGAGAAGTGGCAGAGAAATGACAGCAGGAGACAGCATGAGATGGGGCAATGGGTGTGCCAACCCATGGAGCAAGAGAGCTGACCGACTTCAGATGGAAGGCTTGCCATAGAAGTAGGTTACCTATAGGCATTTGTTGGTGGAACTAAAAAGCTGTATAGCACTTGCCCAAGTAGGGCAGAGGCTAGACCTAGGAACCAAGTGGCCAGTGGAGAAGTCTGCCTGCGGTCCCAGCTAAGAAGAAGCTGTATCCTGAGTTGTTCCTGATCCTGAATTGTAACCTGTTACATCCCAATAAGCTCCATCACTTTAAGTATGGTCTATGCATTCTGTGTGGCCATTATAATGAATCACTGACCCCAACAGAGAAGTAGAGAGTGCCGTGAGAGTGACAGCTGTTGTCAGAATTGGTTAGGAAGAATGGAGGGTGGCAGTGTGCTTGGCTGACACCTCATAGGAATCAGCCCTGGGCTGGTGTTGTTCTTGATTATCTCTCCTTCTTCTTGTGAAGTTAGATGAGGAGGTCTGAAGATGACACTAGGCCATTTTTACACCATGGAGGGAATTATTTTCCTAGGGTTTTCCTGTTGGGTTGTTGTTAATGCAGGCAAACAACTAAATGATAAAACACAGCATAAAGTAATCTCTCAACAAAGAATATGTCTGTCTGTCTGTCTATATATATCTATTTATCTATCAATCGATCTATCAATTTATCTATCTATAGTTCCCTATCTAGCTATCACTACCATTGTCTTAATTATTATCTTTGGATTTTGGTAACCCATAATAGCTCCTTTCTTTTTCAAATTTGCCTCTAATTGAGTCTTAATTACACCATAGAATTTTCTCTAATTTCTCTTTTACATATTTATTATATAATTTTCAATAACCTCATATGCATGCGAAAGCTGGACAGTGAATAAGGAAGACCATAGAAGAATTGATGCTTTTGAGTTATGGTTTTGGAGGAGAATACAGAAAGTGCCATTGGGTGCGAAAAGAACCAACAGATCTGTGTTGGAAGAAGTGCAGCCAGAGTGCTCCTTGGAGGCCAGGATGGCCAGACTTTGTCTGTCAAACTTTGGACATCTTGTCAGGAGGGACCAATCACTGGAGGATATCATGTTTGGTAAGGTGGAGGGTCAGAGAAAAAGAGGAAGACCCCCCATGGATTTAACAAGTGGCAGCATCATCGATGGGCTCAAGCGTGGTAACAATTGTGAGGTTAGTTCAGGACTGGGCAGTGTTTTGTTCTGTTGTGCATAGAGTCACTATGAGTCAGTACTGACTCGATGACACCTAACAATGACAACAATTATGGTTACCATCACAATCAATGCAGAACTTAAACCATATAATCCTTCTCAATATAGATTCTGGCATTTAATGTTTCTCTAAAACCTACTGAACCACAGGCTTGTGAAGCTCAAGATCCAATTTTAAATGAGGATAAAACAGGTCAGAACAGTTACATCATTTGGCTTAACATACATAAGTGATTTGTTATACTTCCAATGAATTGGATGCAGGCCACCCTGTAATTGCATGTTTAGGAAGACAAATTAGGTGAGTAATGTTGTTTTTTTTTTTAACTCACCTAAACCAGAAATGGTTCTAAAGAGCAAATAAACACATTGGATTGTGTTTCTAAGAATTAATAACTTCAAATCAATGATCCTAAAACTAAAACATTTTTCTTGTAGATATTTTTCAAATGCAAACTTACGACTTAAAGTAAATCTTGAACACAAGTCAATATATATGACTGTTAGCGGAGTGATCACTTAGCTAGTCTAATCACTTTAACAAGAAGCAGTACCAGCAAGAACCAGTTATGATGGAAGCTCTACCAAGGCTCTTCCAGGGTTATTGTAAAGAACCTGTAATGGTTCAAGTTAATGCGCTGGACTGCAAGGTTGGTTTCAACCGCATGGTCAGCATTCAAGCTCACCAACTGCTCCTCAGAAACACTATACTGGGCCGCTATGAATTGGAACCAATTCCATGGCACTTAACACCAACATAATGTGGTGTTGGTGTTGGTTCTGTGCTGTGGAGTCGGTTTCAACTCATAGTGACCCTGTAGAGGGTTTCTGAGGCTGTAAATCTTTAGGGGAGCTGAAAGCCTCATCTTTCTCCCACAGAGCACTTGATCTTGCAGTTTGCAGCTCAATTTACAACTCCTTGTTACCAGAGAGCCTTGAACTTATGATCGTTGTTGTTCTTAAGTGCCATTGAGTCGCACTCCTGTATAAGCAATCCTGTATAAGGTTTTCAAGAAGCAGCTGGTGAGCTTGAACCACCAAGCTATGGTTCAAACTGACTGCAGTCCAGCGTGTTAACCCACAGGACCACACCAGGACTCCAAAGCTATAATAACACTCCCTTATAAAATCCCAACAACAAAAACAAAAACAAAACCACTGGCCCTTAAGTGATTTAGGCTCATAGCTAATCCTACAGGACAGAAGAGAACTGCCCCATAGTATTTCCAGAGCTAGAGCTGTAAATCTTTACAGAAGCAGATTGCCATATCTTTCTCCCACTGAGTGGCTGGTGGATTGAAACTGCCAATCTTTTGATTATCAGCCAAATACTTTGAACACTGAATCACCAGGCTCCTTGAACTTAGAAAGTTGTTGTTGTTAAGTGCCATCCAGTTGGTTCTGACTCACAGCCACCATGCATAGGGTTTCCGAGGAGTCATTAATGATAGGTGAGTTCAGTACCTATCATGAAAATGGCACAAGAAAACAAAAAGAAAAAAAAAAAATTCTCCCATAGCAATGTTAATGAAGCTTGGAATTTCATTACATAAGTCACTGTCCTTTATATAAGAATACACATAACATTTAGTCTAGAACTGAATGTCCAAATACATGTCTGGCATGCTATTGTTTATCAGACAATGTTTCAGTTATCTATTGCTGTGCAACAAACCACCCTTAAAACAAAAATGGATTCTTATTTGTTCACTATATTGTGGGATAAGTACTGGGTTGCAAAGTCGGTTTGAACCATAAGGTTGGTGGTTCAAGCCCACCAACTGCTCTTCTGAAATCTTATACAGGGTTGCTATGAGTCAGAACCAACTTAATGGCACTTAACAACAACAACAACAATTCTGTGGGCGTCCAATCTGGGTGATTTCATTCTTGTGGTGGTAGTCATCCAGCCACACTTGTTTGGGGATTGCAGGGTCCGGATGGCCTCAGTCATGTGTCCCAGAAATTTGTATTGACACTTTTGGACTCATCTTCCTATAGGTTAGACTAGGTTTCTTCACAGCATGGTGGTCTCAGAATTCCAAGAAGGCAAAGGAGAAAGTTTAAGGCCTCTTACTGCCTAACCGCCACAATTCATGCAACATCATTTCTGCCTCATTCCATCAAACAAAGCAAGTAACAAGGCCTGACAGATTAAATGCAAGGAGAAAGGGGTTCCTACATCTCTGTAGGAGGCACAACGATGTCACATTGCAGAGATGAGGCACATGACTCATCAACCACAGTCAAAAGATCAATACAATGTGCTATCTTCCTGGACAACCAGAAAAGCCATTTAAACAATGGCTCAGTGAGTGTAATTCTTATAGTCATGCATTCTGGAGTAATCTTTTAAAGTATCTACACGTTGTTATTGCTCTTGGGAAGCTGAGACTATCGTGTGAACATCCTGAGCTACCATGAGATATAAATAGTCCAGTTACATCCCTTTCCTTAGCAGCTCCCAGACAACTACCATATATGTAAGGGAAGCCACACTAGGTCATCCAACCTCTATCTAGCCTAAGATACATGAGCAAGTCCAACAGAAATAAGACCAGTGTCTCAGATCAGAAACAAGCTGACTCACAGAATCATGAGTTCAATAATTACCGAATTACCATGTGAAGTCTCTAGGTTTTAGGGCAGTTTGTTGTGCTGCAGTTCAGCTATACAAAGTAATAGCAATGCTGGGATTTTCTAAGCCCACCCTGGATACCAGAGCTGTTTTTCTTTACAATGTTGTGTTGCGGTTGCTGTTGTTGTTGTCGTGTCAGTACCGACTCATAGGGACCTTATGTACAGCAGAACGAAACACCGCCTGAACCTCACTATTGTTGCCATGCTTGAGTCCATCAATGCTGTTCAGTACAATGGTATACTGCAAATCTCTGCCTTGGTTTCAGATTCCTAAGAGTATTGTGTATCTTTCTCTCTGTCTATTCCTGTATCACATGTAGATGGAAAGAGATGCTTACAAAGCTGATGTGCACAGATCTGTCCTTACCTTTCTCTGCCCAGTCACACCATGTTCTTTGTCCATAACCACCCACTCTAGAGCTTCCCCAGAGGCGGCCCTCACTATATTCCTTACCTACAAACAGATATTCTTAGAAATACTCTCATCTGATTCTTTGTCTTTACCTGTCTTAAATAAAGGTGACTCATGAACTGGTCCAGTGACCTGATTTCCCAGGCCTCTGCTTTGCTGCTCACGTGGATGGACAAGAGGAGAGATTTTCAAGGGACCCGTGAAGCTCAACTGGAAGCAATATAGCAGGACTCTACTTTCTGAACTATGAAATGCTGGCCTTCTGCCAATCATAAGTATTGTCACAGCTAATTAATATTGCTGTAACACACCATGCGTTAGGAAGAAGATGAAAGTTATGGAAGGCAGAGTTCCTGCACTCTGGTAATCTCATCTATCCCTATCTAGGCTCTGACAACATTGTCTAAGAAGCCAAATTTGTCTTTGGCAGCCCTGCCTCCCTTTCCCTTCCTTTTTATACTTAAATACATTTTATACATTACATACTTCCTCTTGATTCTATCTAGGATTTGTAAGATACCTGTTTAAATACGCGGCTTTAAAATATCAGAGACAATGCCTGATGAGTCCCCTGCACTGCACTGTGTGCATTTAAAAGGCAGCCCAAAATACTATTTAACAATATTCCTGCTCAGTCACACCCAGTGTGAAGAGAGTTTCTGGCATTTTCCAAATCCACCACAAATATGGGCAGTTCCTATTTGAGGCTTACAATTGGAAGACATCTGCAAGACAGCTGAAGAAATCTCAACTGGGCTTTTCTTTCTGAAACAAAAGAGTGAAAGTGCTTTTTGCAGATGTCAGGCAGCAAGAACAGCTGACTCCTCTGCATTTCCTGTGGTCTGATGGCCTGTAGTTCACTAATTTGTCACCAGATGTCACTCTGAGTAAGACTCCTCAGGAGAAAAGGCCTGTCAGGGCTGACCATCACTCTGGAGAAAAGCATTTGAATGACTGCAGTACTGTGTCTTTGCAAACTTGACTCACAGGCTCTTTCAGATGACAGGTGGAAGGAAGTGAGCTGTACAACATATGTTAGAGGATATATACTCTTCAGATTTTTGTTCTGGCAAAGCTCTAGAAATTTGGGTGATGGAGGACAATTTTTTTTATGTTCTAGGACTGTGAACAATCTCTAAGATGAGACTATAATTTAAAATGGAAACCAAAAGTAGAAAGAGAGAGAAAGAGAAAAAAAATGCCTTGCTTCCTGTCCTAATGTCAGTAACCCTGATGACCTAGCCTCAACTTCAGTGACTTGTATTGTATTTGACAATACAAGCAACAATTTTATTTTGTATACTAAAATGCTTTCTGCCCCGAAAGAATTCCTCTCTGACTCCATATTTTGACCAATCTTTTACTCTTTTCTATTTGCCCAGAAATTCTCTTCCATGATTATTACTTCTCTCTTTTTTTTAAGTCTGTCATTCTTTTATGTATTTACTTTTAAGTTTTTATTGTGAATTGAGTGATCGTTTACATGGCAGAGCATCAGTTTTAAACTCATCATTTCATTGCAATGATTACAATCCCCTCCACCCATAATCATTCAACAGTATGTGCTTTTATTCCCTCTGTTGTTTTTTTGGTTTTTGTAATATGCACAAAAACACTCAGGAATATATAATCATTTAACCAATGGGCACATTCTGCAAGCCTGCCTCCTGGCTGCCAGCACACAGCCTTTCTCTTTCCATGAGTCTAGAGTCCTCTGCTGCATCCGTGTCCTCATCTCTGCATCCTTCTCTGGTTTGCTCTTTATATGGATAGGGTCCCATGTTCCACTCATGCTCTTTTCCCTTGATGGCCCTAGGGTCCTCTGTTAATTATGAGTTCTTATCATAATTCTTACCCTTCCATCTAACCCCATTCATCACCAACTCCAATCTTTTCTTTCTCCAAGACAGTGAATCATTTCTAGTTTCTTACCACCCCACCCAGCCTGATCCTGATCCCTGATCCCTGATGACCACAGATTCATTCCTCCCACCTCCCTGTCCAGCCCCCTCAATGCTCTCCACCTTTAGGACTACCACCCGGGTGCTCCAAAGGCACTGTTACTTCTCAGCATACCAACTGCTGAGAAGAAAATAACATCAAATCAATGTAAATGTGCTCTTGAAACCTCAGTGACCTCACATGGTTCTGCAACCCTATCCCAGTCTCTGGTGACTACATTCTGTGACAGACGCTACTTGTATTCTGTATCATTCTCCTCAGGATAAATGCCACCCTCATCTGCCCACCATATTTTTCTATTTCCTTTTCATTCTTAGTGGCGGGGGGGGGGGGGGGGCGGCGCGGAGACTGTTCTATGTGGAAACCCTCCAGCTCAATACTATTCTTTCCACAGGATATTGTCCTGATAGTGTTATTTGCAATAAAATCACCAACTCAAAATACAAGGGGGGGCCTCAAAAGTCTGTGGAAAAAATGGAATTGAAAGATACTGGAATTTTCCATGAACTTTCTGAAACTTCTTTGTCATAGCACTTTGCTTCTCCATCATATATATAGATGTATAAGGCGCTTTGGTGGTGTTGTAGGTTACATGTTGGGTTGCTAACCACAAAGTCAGAAGCGTGAAGCCACCAGCTGCTCTGCAGAGTTGTTGTTAAGTTTGGTAGAGTCAGTTCTGACTCATAGCAACCCTGTATAGGGTTTCTGAGATTTCAAATCTTCACAAGAGTTGCAAGCTTCATCCTCCTCCCCTGGAGCATCTGGTGGGTTCGAGCTGCAGAATTTGTAGTTCTCAGTCCAGTGCTTATCACATAAAGCCATTGCAACCTGATAGGAAAGAGTAGTTGTAAAGTTTAGAGAAGCAAACTGCCACATGTTTCTCCTGCAGAGCGGCTGGTGGGTTTGAACTGACAACCTTTTGGTTAATAGCTGAACGCTTAGTCACTGTATCACTGGGATTTAATCTCATATGTTTATTCTTTATAATATCTATACTTTATAATACTTCATAATATCCATACATTATGAAATCTAAACTTTATAATAAGAGTCATGGTGTGGCACTGCAGGATAATGTGCTGGACTGCATGGTTGGTTTAAATCACAAGGTTGGTGGTTCAAACTCACCAGCCACTCCTTGAAAACTCTACACAGGTTCATTATGAATTGGGACCTACTCAATGGCATTTAACAACAAGGAACTTTATAGTAGCTATACTTTGTAACATCTCCACTTAACAATAGGGCTCCTGGTACGGCTCTGTAAGATCAGCACTGGACTGTAAATCACAAGGTCAGCAATTCATACCCACCACTTGCTCCTTGAAAACGCTATGAATCAGAATTGAGTTGACAGCACCGCACTTAACAGCAACAACAAACATACTCTATAATATCTATATTTTGTAACATCAATACATTGTTGTTGTTGTTGTTGTTAAGTGCTGTCGAGTTGGTTCCAACCTATAGCGACCCTGTATAGGGTTTCCGAGGAAAAGCTGGTAAGCTTGAATTGCTCACTTTGTAGTTCAAATGGCTTTGCAGTCTGGCGCATTAACCCACAGTGCCACACCAGGTCTCCAATATCAGTACATATATACATATAATATCGATATATAGAAAGTTGGACAATAAAGAAGACCATAGAAGAATTGATGCATTTGAGTTATGGTGTTGGAGGAAAATATTAAAAGTACCATGGACTGCCAAAAGAATAAATAAATCTGTAAAGGAAGAAGTACACCCAGAATGTTCCTTGGAAGCCAGGATGGTGAGACTTCATCTCTAATAGTTCAGACATATCACGAGGGTCTAGTCCTTGGAGAAGGGTATCATGCTGGATAAAGTCGAGGGTCGGAGAAAAAGAGGAAGACTCACAATGAAATGGATTGGCCCAATGGCAGAAGCAATGGGCTCAGGTATTGCAACTATTGTGAGGTTCGTGCAGGACCGACCGGGCAGTGTTTTGTTCTGTTGTGCATAGGGTCACTATGAATTGGTACTGATTTGATGGTACCCAACACCACCACCACCATACTTTATCAATTATATCTAACAGTGGATCTATCTATCTATGCCTCCTCAGTGGCCTCATGAGAAGGGTTGCCTGTGTTTCATAACAAAATGTGAATGTTTCCTCAACTATGGCTTAATGCAGTCTAATTGCATTATCCCGCAGTCATTTTTAATAATTGTTGTGTTCCAACTAAAAGTTCAAACACTGACTGATAACCTACTGGGAAGCTACATAAATAAATACAATAAAGCATTTTTGATTATACCATGCTAGATGTAGAGAAGAGTGAGACAGGTTGAACAAAAGTACATTTAATTCTACCTGAGGACAACTGAGTCTTGAAAGTCATTGGTATGTGTAGAAGACTAGTGCCGAGAAGAGCATCCAGGGGGAGGAATGTGCAGGTAGATGTAAAAGGTATGGGGTAGCAGTTGGGTGGGAACTGACAGACAGACAATGGAAAAAGACACATGACCAGGGGAAGGAGAGCAGGCTTCCCAAGGAGCTCACGATGTCTTTTGACACGTTGGTCTCTCAGTACCTTGCTAACTCGGTGTCCAGAGTCCTTGGGTAGCACTGCATTACTAGTTGAAAAGTTGTCAGTTTGAATCCAACCACAGGCATCTTGGAAGACAGATTGAGTGATCTTGTTACTATTGAAAATTCTAAGGAGCATGTTTACTCTGCACATATGGGGTTGCCATGAATGGGGAGAGTCAACAGAAACTAATAACAACAGCACTGTGCTTAGCATATTAAACATTTCTAGTAGTTGGCAAAGAATAGGGCCTGTCAGAAGAACAAACAAATGTGTCTTGGAAAAAGTACAGCCAGATGTCCCTTAGAAGCCAGGACGGTGAGATTTCATCTCTTATACTTTGGACATGCTATCAGGAAGGACCAGTCCCTGGAGAAGGATATCATGCTTAGTAAAGTGGAGAGTCAGCAAAAAAGAGGAAGACACCCAATGAGAACGATGGACACAGGGGCATCAATATTGGGCTCAAACTTAATCATTGTGAGGATGGTGAAGGACATTTTGTTCTCTCCGAGGTTGCTAGGAGTTTGAACTGACTCGACAGCATGTAATAACAATAGGCTATAGGATAGTTGTCTTCAAGGATATCTTATTTGCAGTGGAAGCTGATTTCGAATCACAAAAACCCCAGTGATTAAGAATGACTTACTACTCAGCTAATCCACACTGAAGTTCATATTGCCCTCTGTAACACCTGTTTGCCAATAAATGTCAAGGATCTTTGAAAAGTCATTCACTCTCCTGATAAAATGTTTATGTAAGAGATTTGCTCCCAGGGATGACCATGTTCTAGAAAGTATACAGATGCTTGTAGAATGAGCTCCACTTGCTGTAAGTATAAAGTATGAATAACTCTTGAGAGTATCACCCAGGCTTTAAACACCCTAGAGAATCAAAGACAAAAAATATAGCCTCAGTTCTCCCTTCAAAGCCAAAGACAAAGTTAGGATCTGAATCCTAGTATAATTTGTTTCACAATCAATTCCAAATCTCTGGTAATTCGTAGATATGATATAAATACAATATGGAATGTTGGTATAAAACAGAAAAGAGGGAAAGAAAAAAAAAAAAGAATTCAACAAAAAGTAGTATAAAATGAGTGAGAGAGAAAGAAGGGTCCACACTCCAAGCCTTGTTATTTGAAGAGAAGATATTGTATTTCATGTGCTTACTGAAGGCTCAGAAGTCACTTCATAAGCTTATGAATTAGCAATGTCATGGTGTTAGACATGAAAGTAATCCTGATCAAAAGGGGGGAAATGTAGAACCGAATTGAAATTTTAGTGGAATTCACTTTCTAGAGCCATTGAGACTAGATGAGCCCTTAAAACTATTGCACTGAGATAATCTTTAAACATGAAATCTTAAAACAAAAATCCCCCTTGAAGTACTCTTTAAATCAGCTAATGACGGCAGTGGCAGTGGGTCATCAAGTTGATTCAGACTCATAGAGAACCTGTATAGGGTTTCCAAACTGTAATTCTTTATGGGAATAGAATCCCTCATCTTTCTACTGAGAAATGGCTGATGGATTCCAATTGTTAACCCTGTGGTTAACAACCCAAGTCATAATCCATTACGGCACCAGGGCTCCTTAAACCAAGCAATAGTAAAGAATTTCCTCCTTGAACATTATGCCATTTTAAAAGCTATCTATATCGAATTGGAGTCCCGGTGTGCAACGTAGGATAAAGCACTGGACCACAAGGTCTGTTTAAACCACAAAATCAGTTGTTCAAAACCACCAGCCGCTATTCGGAAATTTTATGGGAGCCACTATGAGCCGGAATAGACTTGATACCCTCAGAGTAGAAAGGCCTCATAGGGTTTACGAGGCTGTAAAGCTTCATGGAAGCAGACTGCCTCATCTTTCTCCCATGGAACTGTTGGTGAGTCTGAATCAGTAACTTTTCTTTTAGCAGTCCAATGCTTAACTGTGCAATGCAATGATATCTAACATAGACACGATCTTTCTCTTATAAAGCTTAGAATCTAATCAGAGTAACAAAAACTTAAAGGCACAATTTCAACAAAGTATGACAAATGACATATGTGGCTGGTAGGTGCTTTAAGTCAATTCCAACTCATAGCAACCCTGTATAGGGTTTCTGAGGAATGGCTGATGGATTTGAACCACCAACCTTGTGGTTAGTAGTCCTGTGCTTATCCTACAGTGCCACACCAGGACTTCAAATGAGATATGGATGGTAAAACAAATCAGATAATATAAAGTGCTCAGCACAGTGACAGGCACAAGGTAACTCCTCACTGGATGAGAAGGTATATAATAAGAGTGGTATTAGGCAGAGGAGTACTGGTGTGGTGCTGTGGGGATAAGCACTGGACAGCAAAGTCAGTAGTTCAAGCCCACCAGCCACTCCCCTGAAACCCTATACAGAGTTGCTATGGGTCAGAGCCGATTCAATGGCACTTAACAACAACAACAACATTAGGCAGAGGATGTAACAGAGACTGAATGTTAGGGAGGTATTCTTATAGAAATATTTAAGATGGACAAAAATCTTCCCAAACTCAGCCAGTGAAAGCCCTATGGATTATAAAGTCCCAACCCATTGTGCATGGGGTCATCCTAAGTCTGGAGACGACTCAACAGCAGATAACAAAAACAACAGTTTTCCCTCAGTGACACACTCAGCTGCTAATCAAAAGGTTGGAGGTTCAATCCACTAAAGGCTCCTCAAAAGAAAGGTCTGACATCCACATCTAAAAATCTGCCACTGAAAACAGTATGGAGCACAGTTTTGATGAGCTGATCCCCAACTAATCCTGGTGATGATGTAAGACTGGGCAGCATTGTTCCAACTACTGATCCTTCCTCTGTGCTTCCAACTTTCACATTCCATTCACCAGTAATTATCAGTGCATCTTGATTGCATGTTTGATCAATTTCAGACTGAAGAAGTTGGAGAATTCTTCAATTTCATCATCACTGACTTTAATGTTTGGTGGGTAAATGTGAATAATACTAGTGATATTAACTATCTTCCTTGTGGGTGTAGAGATTATTCTACCACAGACTGTCTTATACTTTAAGATAGATCTTAAACTTCTCTTTTGGACAACAAATGTGATACCATTAATTTTTCCTGGAATATTAAACCATGTGACTGGCTAATTCAAAATGGCCAATACCAGTCCATTTCAGCTCATTGATGCCTAGAATATCAATCTGATGCATTCCATTTCATTTTTGGTAACTTCCAGTTTTCCTACACTCATACTTCATACATTCCACTTTCTGGTTATTAATGGATGTTTGCAGCTATTTCTTGCCATTTTGAGTTATGCCACATCAGCAAATGAAGGTCTTGATAGCTTTGCTCCATTTATGTCATTAATGTCAACTCTACTTTGAGAAGGCAGCTTCACCCTGGTCATATTTTGAGTGCCTTCCAACCTAAGGGACTGGTCTTCTGATACTATCTCTGACAATGGTCTACTGCTATTCATATGGTTTTCAGTGGCTTACCACTCAGAACTGATCTACTTCTCCTTCTTTCTAATCTGTCTGTGTTAATCTAGAAACTCTGCTGAAACTTGTCCACCATGGGTGACCCTGCTATATAGTGGCATCGCTTCCAGAACCACAGCAACGCATGCCACCATAGAGCGACAAACTGACAGATGAATGTTGGGTTTTACTTGAGTGTTGTGGATATTATTCTGTCACTGACAGCATTATACTTCAGGATCAATCTCAAAATGTTCTTTTTAACAATAAATGTGTCATCATTCCTCTTCAATATGTCATTCTTACCATAGGAGACCATATGGTTATCTGTTTCAAAATAGCCCGTATCAGTCCATTTCTACTCATTAATCATTTTCGACAACTTCCGATTTTCTTAGATTTCATACATTGGACATTCCACATTCTGATTGCTATTGGATGTGTGTAGCTTCTGCTTCTCATTTTACATTATGCCACACAAGCAAAGGAAGGCCTTGAAAGCTTCACTCCTTCCACATCATTAAGGTCGGCTCTACCTTGAGGAGGCTGTTCTTCTCCAGTCTTACTTTGAGTGCCTTCCAACCTGAGGGTCTCATTTTCTGGCACTATTTCAAACAGTGTTCTCTAATCATAAGGTTTACACTAGCCAGATTTCTCAGAAGTAGACTGACATGTTTTCCTACTATCTTAGTCTGAAAGTGCCACTGAAAACTGTCCAACAGCATGACCCTACCGATATTTGAAATACTAGTGGCGTAACTTCCAGTATCATATCAACACCTTACCCACCAGAGTGTGACAAACTGACAGGTGAGTAGTGGTTAATTATGGAAAAGGCTGAAAATATTACAGATTTCTGGTTGATTGGTATTACTTTTTGTACATACTACCAGTTCATAGCCTTTACATGTCTTTGATTGACTTGTATCGTCTTTTTCACATTTATTCATATGAGATCCTGTGTGTAAAAGCTTATCATTTTGCTAGTTATATTTACCTTTCTTTCGGCTTTTCTTTTTACATTCTCTCAATTCAAATTTTAAGTTTTTTGTAGTCAAGTTTATGACTCTTTCCATCAATGTTCTCTAATTTTCACATCATAATCTAAAATGCCCCCAATATTATAAATCAAACTCACCCATGCTTTCTTTTGCAACTTTTTTTGCCTTTCACTTTCATTTAAATTATTGATCCATTTGAAACTTACTTGTGCCTAAAGAAATAAGAAAGGAGCTCTGGTAGCATAGTGGTTACGAGTCAGGCTGCAACCTCAAGGTCAGCAGTTCAAAACTTCCATGGGAGAAAGACGAGGCTTTCTACTCCCATAAAGATTTACAGCCTCGGAAACCCTGTACAGGGTCACTATGAGTCGGAACCGACTCCACGGTACTTAACAACAACAACAAACAAATAAGAATGCAGATATTTTCCCCAAAACAAATACAACACTGTTTACTGAACAGTTATTTTTTTTTCCTATTGACTTAGAAATCCATCTCTGTCACACTCAACTTCTCCTTTGCAGTGTTTCCTATGGAAGGTGGAAGGAGGAGACGCTACAGTCGGAGCCAATGAGGTCTTAGAACGTCTCTTGCTTTTTCAGTTAGCTAGCTTTTTCAGCATTCAATTCTGCCTAAATGACATCAGTGGTTTTCTTCCTCTGTTTATTTGTTTGTGTTAGCCTATTTGTGGTTCATACTATTAAACTTCAGGGGTATCTTAGTTTCATACTGCTGTCATTTAAAAGTACAACAAATGGGTGACTTTAAAGAACAGAGCATTTTTTTCTGACAGTTTCAGAGGCTAGAAGTCTGAATTCTGAGCATGGCTCTTAGTGGGAGGTCCTTTTGGCCTATTTCCACTTGTTGTTGTTAAGTGCTGTTGAGTTGGTTCCAACTCATAGCAACCCTGTACAGGGTTTCCAAGGCGTGACTGGTGAGTTTGAACTGCTGACCTTGTGGTTCAAAGCGACCTTGCGGTCGAGCACTTTCTCCCACAGCATCACCTCAGGACTCCATTTCAGCTTCTAGTAACCGCCAACAGCAGACACAGGGGGGAGACAGAAATCTGTAGATGAATTTACAAACCCAGGGATTTCAAGGATTCCAATCTCAGCTTCTAGTAGCTGCCAATCCTTGGAATCCTTGGGTTTGTAAATTCATCTACAAATTTCCATCTTCCTCCTGTGTCTGCTTGTGTATCTATATTGCTCTTTTTATATCTCAGAAGTGATGAGGTTTAGGATGCACTCTGCTCTTATATGACTTTCACTGGCTGATTAGGTACATTCGATTGCCTTATGGAAACTGCTTACATTTGATTGCACCCAAGACAACAGTGGATTGGTAGACTAACTTCTACTGGGTAGGGGCTGGACAATTCAATCAGGAACGGTGAAATGCTTTGAAATCTGGTTTCACAGATTTCTTATAGTAGAAGTCTTCAGCAACTATTGACAGCATGCTCTCCACAAGGCAGAGATTTTGCCAACCGTCTAGACCATTTCCTTTATTGACTTCACCCTCTAATAAAGAAGACAGATGTTGAAGCAGCTAACTTCAATCAAATCATTACAATACAGTAAAAAGGAGACACACCAACTGTACAGGAGTGGATACAAGGGAGACCTAATTCCATCAGAGGGATTCAGACAGGTTTCTCAGAGGCGGCACCTACAGCAAATCCATGCATTCAAGTTCATGTGCATTTTATAGTCATAAAAGCCCTCTCTTAAAGCCTGTTCACTCTAATGCTAAACACTTTTACGAAGCCCAGGGACCCAATTTCCAACCTTCACATGATTAGAAGCAAAAATTCCAGACGTCTAGAAGTAGGACTGTCTTGAGCATAAAGCAATAGACAGCAATAGAGGGGCAATGAGAGAAAGCTCTGAAATGCTGGTGAGGCAGACGGAAGGAATGCAGCAAATGGAGCTGTCATTTAGGGGGAGACTATGTGACCTCTCGCATTTCATTAACTCCTGCAGCTATCACTGGGCAACAGAAAAGGGTAAGAATTGAAAATCATGATGATTAATCCAAGTCATTAGGGAAAGCCTGAATGAGGTGCTGTAACCTCTGCTAAAGACTGTCATTCCAAATGGTTAGAATATTTTTTCAGAACTTAGGGAAGTGCATTTCTTTAATCTTGAAAATTAAATGATATGAAATACAGGCAGTCCCCAAATTATGAACGAGATTCATGCCTAACACTCTTTCTGAGAATTTGTCAGTCAGTCAGAATAGGTGAATATCGTTATTTAACCTTATGTTAGTGCAAAAAAAAAAAAAAAGGCACAAAGTCTTTTCAGTGATTTAAAAACTGCACAGGCAGAAAGTGAAGGTGATTGTGATGAAGAATTTGTTGCGAGTAGAGATTAGTTCCATTGTTTCAAAGCAGGGCTTCAAAGATGGTGGTGTCCCACTCAAAGATTGTGGTCAAGCATGAAGCTTTGAACATGTGTGGCCCTCCAAAGTGCTGTCAAAAAACCATTCTCATGAACCAGGCTCCTGCAAGGCTCTCTTCCAAATCTTCCATTTAAGGTTTCAATGAGAAATTTTTCCTGCTCCAGTTACCATGACAGAACCACCCAAATTATATAAATTCTGATCTGTTCTGTTTCATCTCATCAGTCATAACCAATTCACAGTCCAGAACTTGGCAGCTTAACAACAACACTTAACAAAGACAACCTTGTTTGCTAAAAACAAAGAGGATTTGAAGCACTTATTGATGATCAAAGGCTACAATCTTCAATATGAACTACACTTCGTCATAAAAAAAAAAACAAAAGTCCTCATAACTGTACCAATAAACAGGATTATAATAAACAGAGAAAAGATTGAAGTTCTCAAGGCTTTAGTTGTATTTAGCTTCACAATCAATGCTCGTGTAAACAGAAGTCAAGAAATTAGAAAACATATTGTCTTGGGCAGATCTGCTGCAAAAGACCTTTTTAAGTGTTAAAGAACAAAAACGTCACTTTGAGGACTAAGGTGTACCTGATCAAGCCACGGTATTTTCAATTGCATAATATGTACGTGAGTGTTGGACAATGAATAAGGATGACTGAAGAAGAATTGATGTACTTGAATTATGGTGCTGGTGAAGAACATTGAATATACCATGAACTGTGAGAAGAACAAACCAATCTGTGTTGGAAGAGGTACGGTCAGAATGCTCCTTAGAAGCAAGAATGGTGATACTTCTTCTCATGTACTTTGGATATGGAGGGAAAGGTCCTGGGAGAAGAACGTCATACTTGTTCAATTCAATGAAAAAGAGGAAAACCATCAAGGAGATGGATTAACACAGTGGCTATAACAATATAAGAGTAATTGTGAGGACTTAATCCCATGGACTCCTTGGCAACTAATCCTTGCCTTGAATTTGGGCGGGTCTTGTGTTCTTCGCTTTCCTGGCAGATTCCGTCTATCACCATACCTACAGATTTGATAATGGCAGGGCTAGACAGTGTTTCTTTCTATTGTACACAAATAAGGTCACTATGAGTCAGAACTAACTCGAAAATACCCAACAATAGCAACAACAGAAGTTGTCCATAAATCTGATATTTGGAACCCAGGAGTTGCCTGCATTCCATTGCTTGACATAACCTGGTGAAAACGAATTCCCAATAGAGAGCATTAACAATGGCACTGTCTCTTGTCCCAGGGACTCCATGTACTCCATCCAACTTGTGATGGGGACAATCCACCACCTTCTGCCTCAACAAAGAAGCAGATACCACACTGTGTGTGCAGCAGGTACATGTATACATGTGTGTGTATGTGTTTGTAGGGACATTGTACTCTGTACAATAGCATTAGAATGCATGTAATCATAGCACATCAGATGCTGTGTTGTTCTATCCCTCGGGTTTCCATGGAGCCTAGCAATGCAATCACCTGTAAACCAAAACAAGTTTCTAAAACAAGACAAGACAAAGCAAATTAAAAACTGTTGACTGCTCTCAAACCAGGATGTGGCAGAGGCTGGCTCCACTCTACAGCTAGCTTGACAAAAGGTCTCAAATCAGTTGCCTGGAAGATTGCCTTCTAGGCGCATAGCTCAAATATGTATTAAATAATTCCTTGGAGAAATAAAATTGTATATACAAAATGCTGCCTTATAAATAATGTGTTAGTGATGTATAGTAATGCACATATTCATAAGCCAGGGTGACCAGAAACCAAGAATATGACTTGATATGAATTCCTGTAGATGTCTAGTGAAAGAGTCTATTTGAATCAAGCCCAGAAGGGCTATACCATCCATTGTGTTCCTCAAAATACAAAAATGATGAGAGTATTTTATCTTACAGATGTTCAATTTTTTATAAGAAGGTTAAAGCCCTTGTACACAAAACATGCACTCACTCACACACACACACACACACACACACACACAAATATGAGCTAGCTGTTGTTATCGTCATTTAATAGAATTTAAGGACTTCATCTGTGGCACTATAGGATCAGCCCAGGACTGTAAACCACAAGGTCAGCAGTTGAAACCCACCAGCTGCTCCTTGGAAACCCTATACAGGGTCTCTATGAGTCAGAACAGTCTTGATGGCACTTACCAACAACAAAATAACAAAACCACCCTAACCTCGGGGTTGTGTTTCCAGGAAAAGAATACTTGCTGTTGTTCGCTATCTCCAAATATAGTGCAATTGAAAGAGATGGTTTCTTTCTCCTAAAGTCAGAGAAAGAAAAGCAACAAGAGAGAAACTAAAAATCTAAAAATATTAGAGAAAGCAGATCAGTAACATCAATGGAAATACCAGTATATCTCTTGCCACTTTGGAAGAAGATGGTCTGAGGTCAACACTGCCAGCTCCTTAATTTACCACATGAGCTTACCAGACTAGGGAAGTTCAGAGGCAGCAATTGAAGTGTAATTAGAGTATTTGCCAGGTCTAGAGCCCTGGTGTGGCGCTGAGGTATAAAGAACTAGACTACAAGGCAGGTAGCTGCTCTTTGGAAACTCTGTGCTGGGTCACTATGAGTCGAAACCGACTCTATGGCATGTAATTACAACAGGGTCCAGGTGTGATGCTGTAGGGTAAGCTATGATGTTGGTTTGAACCACAAGATCAACAGTTCAAATCCACCAACAGCGCCTCAGAAACCATACAGGGTTGCTATGAGTCAGAACCAACTTGATGACACTTTAACAACAGAAGGGTCCATTTAATGATCTAGAAGAGCTACTTAAAATAAAAACAATGATGATAAAGGATCATTCCCATCCCCTCTGTACACAGGGTTGATAGGGAAGGGCAACTTAGACATTGGCTACCTAAAATGGGGAGGCTATGGAGTCCTGGTGTGGTGCTGTGGGTTAATGTGCCAGATTGCAAAGACATTTGACCTGCAATGTTGATGGTTCAAGCTCACCAGCTACTCCTCAAAAACCCTATTCAGGGTTACTATGGGTGGGAATCAACTCGACAGCACTTAACAACAATAACATAAAGGCATGAAGTGACTGGCTTACAGGTTTTCAAGACGGAGTTTAATTTCAGAGTGTGCAGGGGAAGGCAGAATCCCCACTGAATCGTTTTCATCTTGTCTAGATAGGTCTGGTGAAAGGAGATGGGGATGATGATTCAATTGTGAGTAATAATTATCATGACTGATTGTGACTGTCACAACTGTAAAGGTAGAAGTTTTGTAACATAAAGGAGGGAGTAGTTAACCATACAGTTCAGGAAGAGAGGACCCTAGAAAATCAAGGGAGAAGAGCAGGAGCAGAATATGGGACCCTATCCAGAGACACCAGAGATGGAGGCAGAGATGAGGACATAGAGCGATAGAGCAGCTGAGGACTCTAGACTCATGGAAAGAGAAAGGCTGTGTGGTGCCAGGAGTCAGCCTTGCAGAATGTGCCCTTCAGTAGTTTAAATTATTATATATCCCTGAGTGTTTCTGTGTACATCCAAAAAAAACCACACACAGCGAGAATAAAAGAAAATATTGTTGAATGATGATGCATGGAGAGGATTGTAATCATTGCAATGAAATGAAATACTATAGGATGAGTGTAAACCTGATATTCTCCCATGTAAATGATCACTCAATTCACACAAAAACCTTACAAATGAAAAATAAAAAAGAACACTAACATAAAATAAGAAAAACCATGATGATAGTGTAAGCCTCTAAGAGGCTTGCTTTCTCATGGAATCTGTGGTTTTCAATCAAACTAGCCATCAGGTCCAACTTAGAATGGCTCCATTTCTGTTAGTCACAGAGACAATGATCTCTACCAAAGAGCAACTGGGCTTTTCCCCAAAGAATTATAGGGTGAAGCGGGTGTGGAAGTAGGACACTGTGAGCCAGGTAACACAAAGAGAGAGGGCAGATGGCAGAGGTTAACAAACATGGTGGCTAGAAAGAATCGTTCAGGGAAGTGAAGAACATAAGGCCTATCCAAAGTCCAAAGCAAGGATCAGTTGCCAAGGAGTCCATGGGATTGAGTGGCATCAATAAGAGCATATAGACATTTCCTTCCCCAGTTTCCCGGACTATATTGCCACAGTTGATTTTGATGCATAGCAAAGCTATACGGCAGAGCAGAACTGCCTCATACGTTCCCAAGTTTGTAACTGTTTATGGTAGAAGACTGCCACATCTTTCTCTAACTGAAAGAAAGGAAAGCCAGTACAAACTCCAGGAGAACTGGGCTAAGACGTGCAGGTGGAGGGGCATTCAGGCACCATGGGCCAGCAGCTCTTGCTAAACAAATGCCTACCCGAGGGTAAGTTTCTGGATTTATCATTGCTGGAAAGGAAGTGGACAATTTTCCTGTGTGTTTTAGACAACGCTTGGGAATTTGGGGAACATGGGTTGAAACTTTACCATTTGTTCCTTAGAGTCTCTGGTCTTTGGATGTGTTGTTGTTGATGT